>NW_028283577.1:1607052-1928463 GCF_059441095.1 Idiotropiscis lumnitzeri | reverse complement strand
TGACAACAGTGAGGACATTGAGGAAGATATTAAACATATGTTTGACCTCGAGAATTACTTAATGCGTCATCAAACTGAACCGATGAGATGCAGCTGTTAAAAAAGGAAGTCACATATTTAGGCCGCATTTTGACTGAAAAGGGGCGCATTTTTGGTGACAAGCAAAAAGAAGGCGTTGCCCGAGCCCTAAAACCAATAACAAAGAAGTAAATGATGTCCCTTATAGGTGTACGCAATTATTGCCAGGCATGGATTGCAAAGTACTTAGAAATCACACGACTATTGCTGGACATCATTTATGACAAGCCAATGACATTTGAGGAAAAAAAAAATGTTTGAACACTTGAGGTTGACAAGCTTTTGAACTTGTCAAGTGTGAACTCATTGATTAAGATGTATTAGCACTACCAAATTACTATGAGCCATTTGAGCAAACAGTGACTGCAAAAAATGGTTTCATGACCTTGTGTGGCTGCAGACGCGCAGGGCTCATGAAATCACTTGCATATTAGTCACAACAATTGGATCAAGCAGCCTTCACCCACCACATTCACATTGCACGGCGACCTAATTGTCACATTACACTGATAAGGTGCGCTCAGCCCAGCGTCACTTTTTCCCGCACCAGTAGAAGGCACACCACACGACTGTGGAAGCCGAGTCCAAATTACCACCAAACAGCGACCTGACCTCTTGGACACCTTTCTCCCGACTGGAGAGTCAGTTTTTTGACGGCCGCAAAGGGGTGGGAATTTTTTTTTTAACAAAGCATTTTGTTTCAAGGGATATTAAAATCTGTATGTGCAGGACAAGCAGCAGAAACTTCTGTGCTGATCCAGAATTGTAAGATGTTTTCTAAAAAACATTTTACAATTTGGACTGACTGCCAAGATATATGTTTATGTGTTCTGTCGACATTGGGCAAACGGCGTTTTAAAAAATCACAAAAGATGAAAGAAAAGTTGTGCATAAAGCACGTCTAAATAAGTATTTGTAAATGCAAAATTTTCTGAACAGAAAATGAAACGATTACAATTGAATACTGCCTCGCAGACAATGCAGCAAGGGGTAATGCACACACACACACACACACACACGCAGCAAATCAACTTGACAATTTGATCTCACGCCAGGGAAAAATACACCACTAATTGAATGCACACATTGGGAGAAAAAAGGTGCAAACATTGCTGAGGAGTAGAGGAGTAACATGAGTGACACATGTGTGTCAACAGGGGGAAGTATGATATGAAATTGTTCCCACATATAGACTTTTCAACAAAAAACTTTTTTTTAGACAAAGTGTTAGTTGTTTGGGTTGCAATATTGTTTGGTTATAATTAATGTGTTTTCAAAATGGATTACGTTGTTTCCAACAACACATGATGATGTTAAAACAGTTGGAAAAAGTGTTGTGTAATCGAATTATCCTGACATTTGGAATTTCAAGAGTGATTTAAAGTGAAAATGATGCATTTTGTGAATAATGTTTGTAACAAGTGGGACAGTTGTTGCAAAATTGACTCAAAGCGTCATTTTGCATGCAGTCTGCAGGACTTGTGGAACGCACGAATGGAACTGACTTATCAAGACAAAGAAAAAAAAAAGAGACAATGGCCAGACTGTGTTTCAATCACAGCAATGAGGATAGTGCCAGCCGAAGGAAGGACACTATCCCCTTTTTATCCTATATGGCCTCACACATAGACTCTCAGGTTCATCAGAACCACCAGCGACTGGCACATCTGTCCCAGTCCACATGAAAGACATGTTTGACCACAATTACTGGCCAGTGTGTTTTGATCCACAGATAAACCACGTCCATGTGGGAGACCAACTCTTCCTCAAGGTGCTGAAACGACCTCGTTGGGACAGTGAACGCTGGGACGGCCCTCATCAGGTGATTGCAGTGACCCCGACGGCAGCAAAGGTCGAGGGGCGTGGCGGCTGGAACCATCAGTCGCAGTGCAAGCTTCTCCGGTCCCTGCTGAAGGCTGAGCGACGCAAGTCCCTTGGAGAGGATCTCCACCACGTACACTCCAATGTACCAACAAAAGACCACAGTTGGAAAGAGGGTTTTCCGTGGCAAACACACCCCTCTCGGAAGGATGGAGCAAGCCGCCGAACAGCAACTGGGCACTGCCCTGTCGACCAGATGCATCATCTACTTCCTTGCAGGGCTGTGCCTGGTCAGCGCACAACCTCGAGACCAGGACAACGTCAAACGCAGACGAGTTGCACAGGCGCAGACTGCTGACTACACGCACATCAAATAAAACCTGCAGCCTCTGAAAAAACGCTCAAGGTCACTGATTCATGTAACTTGCATCACAGAAAAGAGTTGCAGTTGTGAATGTTTGATGTTCCGGGTTTATTTTGTACATACATGTATTGGACCAAAAACTGCATTAGCTTTGCTTTATTATCTTTTAATTGTTATTATTTTTTTGGGCTTCTCGTTCGGGGCATGGGTTTCTACCCTTTTCTCCAAGAATTTTTGAGTTTTTGGGTAGTTTTTCTCCCCCCTCAAGCGACAGCCTTTGATGATGAGATTTGAAACTTGATAAACAGGAGGGATATGTTAAAGAAATTTAAGTTTGTATGTTCATCTGTTAGTTTTGTTGTTTAGTTTGTCATCTTAGCAAGTTTCAAACTATAACTAATCTTACAGGCCCCCTTTGTTGCACATGCATTCGTATCTTTCTGGCCTCTAATTAAACTTTCGACAGCTACGGGTGCCAGGTACGGCCTCCTCGCGAATGTGACTCCCCAACGCCAGAACCCTTTTCTGTAAACACCTCCCTTGGGGTGTTGATGACCTCTTTAACCCTTCGTAGATAATGTTGGGGCCCGAGGCCTCTTAAGGCTGTAACTTCTGCATTTAGGGAGGTCCAACACAAGGCTTGGTATTTCTAAAGCAACAATATCGTCATGGCCATAAAATAAGTTCAACACGTTAAGCCTTGTGAAAATACACTACACAGGTCAAATGAAGTTCAGAGTGAACTTTTGCTGTTAGAATAAGCAGAAGTATGAACAAAAGGTGTCTTGTAAGCTGAAACCGTTAGAATAGGCAGGAAGAGGGTGGGCAAGTGGGATGGAGTCAAATGTCAAGTTTTCCATTCTGTATGTATTGCATATTCAAATTGCTTATGCTGATGCAAATAAAAACCATGTGTGCAGTCGAACACGCTGGCTTCGCCTCGGAGTTCGAGGGCTGCCCCGCGCGTAAATGACAGACAATCTTGGCTGGTTGATTCATTTGTTCAGGCTTGTTTTGATAGAAACATCCTTAACAGGAAGGTGCTCCTCTACGGCTTAACTGCCACGCACGCCGGCCGGAGCTCTGGTACGGTCCGAACCGCGCGAAACGTCGCCACCGATCGTGTCCGGGGGAACGTGCTCTTCTTCGTCCACTCTCCTCTTCGCCCACGCTCTTCTTCGGCGCACGCCGGCCGTCTAACCGCTCCAGCGCCCTGTCGTGCCGCTCGGCGAAACTACAATGCCCCCGAATATTTTTTAGACCCGCGAAGCACTGAACCCACGAAAGGTGAACCGCGAAGTAGCGAGGGTTCACTGTATGTATAAGACCAAGACCTACAAAAAAGTCTCTTGGAGCAATGAGCTAGGTTTTACAGGAAGTCGGCCACTTTGAATTTACTTAAAAGGGGGCGGGTCACCACAATGGACTTTGTGTAGAAATTATTATTGGGGCCCGAGCAGCGACCGCGGCAAGGTCCCTATTGTTTTTGTAGAAATTATTATTAGGGCCCGAGCAGCGACCGCTACGAGGTCCCAATTGTTTTTGTCGAAATCATTATTATTTTTATTATTATTATTAGGGCCCGAGCAGTGGCCGCTGCGATGTCCCTATTGTTTTTCTAGAAATTGTTATTAGGGCCCGAGCTGCGACGGCGGCGAGGTCCCTATTGTTTTTGTAGAAATTATTATTAGGGCCCGAGCAGCGACCGCTACGAGGTCCCCATTAACCGCGATAACCGAGGGTTCACTGTATTACTCTTACTCGATCTTGGCGCCGCTTTTGACACTTGATCATAACATATTATTAAAACGCCTTGAAACTTGTGTTGGCATTTCAGGTTCAGCGCTTTCTTGGATTAATTCGTATCTGTCGGAGACGACGCACCGTGTAATTTATGGCAATGCGTCTTCTGATCTTTGTAAGATCACACGCGGAGTTCCGCAGGGATTGGTACTAGATGCTACCGCTTGGTGATATTATACGGAAATATCACATTAGTTTTCATTGTTATGCTGATGATACGCAATTATACATGCCGTTGGATATAACGAATCCGTGTGATTGCTATAAATTAGAGGCATGCCTTGCCGAAATTAAACTATGAATGTCTTTCAATATTTTGCGTCTTAACTCAGATAAAACCGAGATGCTGATCATTGGACCAGCGCGTCATCTGTACCTTTTTCAAAGACACCACTATGAGTATCGATAAATTGCCCAAAAGGATTCAACAAAAAATCTCGGTCTTATATTTGACACAACTATGTCGTTTCAAATGCACATTAAAAATATTACTAGAACTGCATTTGTTCATCTGCGTAACATTGCTAAAATTCGCCCAATTCTATCAACTTGTGATGCAAAAATCTTAATCCATGCGTTTGTTACATCTCGCCTCGACTATTGTAACGTTTTGCTCTCGG
Source organism: Idiotropiscis lumnitzeri (assembly GCF_059441095.1). Taxonomy (NCBI): domain Eukaryota; kingdom Metazoa; phylum Chordata; class Actinopteri; order Syngnathiformes; family Syngnathidae; genus Idiotropiscis; species Idiotropiscis lumnitzeri. The sequence continues at coordinate 1,923,777 of NW_028283577.1, read as the reverse complement.
GTCTCCCCATGTCTAGTATTAAAAGTTAGTTCAAAATGCAGCAGCTAGACTCTTGACTAGAACGAGAAAGTTTGATCATATTACCCCGATACTTGCCAATTTGAATTGGCTTCCGGTCCACTTGAGATGTGATTTTAAAGTTCTGCTACTTGCCTATAAAATATTGCATGGCTTAGCACCTTCCTATCTCGTTGACCTCGTGGTACCATATGTTCCGTCCCGAAACCTTCGCTCACAAAATGCTGGTCTTTTAGTGATCCCGCGAGCCAAAAAGAAGTCCACAGGTTCTAGAGCGTTCTCTATTCGGGCACCAATGCTTTGGAATGTACTACCCTCAGGTATTAGAGGCGCCACCTCAGTAGAAATGTTCAAAACACTATTAAAGACGCATTTATACTCTTGTGCATTTAGTTGAACTATTTGTTGGCCTGTTTACTGCCGCTTTTTCTCTTATCTTCTCTTTTCTGCCCCCTTTTCCCCAGCTGGGGGATTAGGTGACGGTGACCCACTAGGAAGTTTAAGGCATTGACAAACTGGGCATGCACCTGTTCCAGTGATGTCGTCTTCCTGCAGCGCGACATTTATTTATATACTTTAGCATCTAATTTAATTATTTGTTGGCCTGTTTACTGCCGCTTCTCCTCTTTTCTGCCCCCTCTTCCCCTGCTTGGGAATTAGGTGATGGTGACCTGCTATGAAGATTACGGCACTGACCAACCGGGGAGGGACCTGCTCTGCCGAAGTCGTCTTCATGCAGCACCTCTTCTGATTTCCCTATATTTCAGCACTTCGTTGAACTACTTGTTGGCCTGTTTACTATTTCTGTTCTTTTTTTTCTGTTCCCAATTCCACAGCTTGGGAATTAGGTGATGGTGATTCACTTGGAAGTGGCTGTTCTGAATTTACCCCAAACTGACTATTTCAAGATCAAAGGCTCAACCTCGGATATGCTGCCATGGCGATTACGGTCCTGGATGAGGACCCACTCCACTAAAGTCATCTTCCTGCAGCACTTCATTTAATTGACTCTCACATTATCTCATCTAACATTGTATAGCATCATTGTATGTGTCAAATGTTGCCCACTTGGCATCCAAAGCAGCCTGGTCATCCTGGAAGGGGGTTTCCCCCCCATCTGTGGTCCCTTCTCAAGTTTTCTCACTTTTCCCCCAATGGGGTTTTGAGTTTTTCCTTGCCCTCCTGGGGGTTAAGATCAGTGGATGTTGATTGTGGTTATGTAAAGCCCTTTGAGACTGTCTGTGATTAAGGGCTATACACATAAAATTGACTTGACTCGACTTGGACCAGAATAGAAGTGGATGAGGGAAAAAGGGAGGGGCGGTGTTGACTGATATTGTGCAGATGGAAGTAGGCTGAGGAGTAACATGAGTGACACATGTGTGTCAACAGGGGGAAGTATGATATGAAATTGTTCCCACATATAGACTTTTCAACAAAAAACTTTTTTTTAGACAAAGTGTTAGTTGTTTGGGTTGCAATATTGTTTGGTTATAATTAATGTGTTTTCAAAATGGATTACGTTGTTTCCAATAACACATGATGATGTTAAAACAGTTGGAAAAAGTCTTGTGTAATCGAATTATCCTGACATTTGGAATTTCAAGAGTGATTTAAAGTGAAAATGATGCATTTTGTGAATAATGTTTGTAACAAGTGGGACAGTTGTTGCAAAATTGACTCAAAGCGTCATTTTGCATACAGTCTGCAGGACTTGTGGAACGCACGAATGGAACTGACTTATCAAGACAAAGAAAAAAAAAAGAGACAATGGCCAGACTGTGTTTCAATCACAGCAATGAGGATAGTGCCAGCCGAAGGAAGGACACTATCCCCTTTTTATCCTATATGGCCTCACACATAGACTCTCAGGTTCATCAGAACCACCAGCGACTGGCACATCTGTCCCAGTCCACATGAAAGACATGTTTGACCACAATTACTGGCCAGTGTGTTTTGATCCACAGATAAACCACGTCCATGTGGGAGACCAACTCTTCCTCAAGGTGCTGAAACGACCTCGTTGGGACAGTGAACGCTGGGACGGCCCTCATCAGGTGATTGCAGTGACCCCGACGGCAGCAAAGGTCGAGGGGCGTGGCGGCTGGAACCATCAGTCGCAGTGCAAGCTTCTCCGGTCCCTGCTGAAGGCTGAGCGACGCAAGTCCCTTGGAGAGGATCTCCACCACGTACACTCCAATGTACCAACAAAAGACCACAGTTGGAAAGAGGGTTTTCCGTGGCAAACACACCCCTCTCGGAAGGATGGAGCAAGCCGCCGAACAGCAACTGGGCACTGCCCTGTCGACCAGATGCATCATCTACTTCCTTGCAGGGCTGTGCCTGGTCAGCGCACAACCTCGAGACCAGGACAACGTCAAACGCAGACGAGTTGCACAGGCGCAGACTGCTGACTACACGCACATCAAATAAAACCTGCAGCCTCTGAAAAAACGCTCAAGGTCACTGATTCATGTAACTTGCATCACAGAAAAGAGTTGCAGTTGTGAATGTTTGATGTTCCGGGTTTATTTTGTACATACATGTATTGGACCAAAAACTGCATTAGCTTTGCTTTATTATCTTTTAATTGTTATTATTTTTTTGGGCTTCTCGTTCGGGGCATGGGTTTCTACCCTTTTCTCCAAGAATTTTTGAGTTTTTGGGTAGTTTTTCTCCCCCCTCAAGCGACAGCCTTTGATGATGAGATTTGAAACTTGATAAACAGGAGGGATATGTTAAAGAAATTTAAGTTTGTATGTTCATCTGTTAGTTTTGTTGTTTAGTTTGTCATCTTAGCAAGTTTCAAACTATAACTAATCTTACAGGCCCCCTTTGTTGCACATGCATTCGTATCTTTCTGGCCTCTAATTAAACTTTCGACAGCTACGGGTGCCAGGTACGGCCTCCTCGCGAATGTGACTCCCCAACGCCAGAACCCTTTTCTGTAAACACCTCCCTTGGGGTGTTGATGACCTCTTTAACCCTTCGTAGATAATGTTGGGGCCCGAGGCCTCTTAAGGCTGTAACTTCTGCATTTAGGGAGGTCCAACACAAGGCTTGGTATTTCTAAAGCAACAATATCGTCATGGCCATAAAATAAGTTCAACACGTTAAGCCTTGTGAAAATACACTACACAGGTCAAATGAAGTTCAGAGTGAACTTTTGCTGTTAGAATAAGCAGAAGTATGAACAAAAGGTGTCTTGTAAGCTGAAACCGTTAGAATAGGCAGGAAGAGGGTGGGCAAGTGGGATGGAGTCAAATGTCAAGTTTTCCATTCTGTATGTATTGCATATTCAAATTGCTTATGCTGATGCAAATAAAAACCATGTGTGCAGTCGAACACGCTGGCTTCGCCTCGGAGTTCGAGGGCTGCCCCGCGCGTAAATGACAGACAATCTTGGCTGGTTGATTCATTTGTTCAGGCTTGTTTTGATAGAAACATCCTTAACAGGAAGGTGCTCCTCTACGGCTTAACTGCCACGCACGCCGGCCGGAGCTCTGGTACGGTCCGAACCGCGCGAAACGTCGCCACCGATCGTGTCCGGGGGAACGTGCTCTTCTTCGTCCACTCTCCTCTTCGCCCACGCTCTTCTTCGGCGCACGCCGGCCGTCTAACCGCTCCAGCGCCCTGTCGTGCCGCTCGGCGAAACTACAATGCCCCCGAATATTTTTTAGACCCGCGAAGCACTGAACCCACGAAAGGTGAACCGCGAAGTAGCGAGGGTTCACTGTATGTATAAGACCAAGACCTACAAAAAAGTCTCTTGGAGCAATGAGCTAGGTTTTACAGGAAGTCGGCCACTTTGAATTTACTTAAAAGGGGGCGGGTCACCACAATGGACTTTGTGTAGAAATTATTATTGGGGCCCGAGCAGCGACTGCTACGAGGTCCCCATTGTTTTTGTCGAAATCATTATTATTTTTATTATTATTATTAGGGCCCGAGCAGTGGCCGCTGCGATGTCCCTATTGTTTTTCTAGAAATTGTTATTAGGGCCCGAGCTGCGACGGCGGCGAGGTCCCTATTGTTTTTGTAGAAATTATTATTAGGGCCCGAGCAGCGACCGCTACGAGGTCCCCATTAACCGCGATAACCGAGGGTTCACTGTATTACTCTTACTCGATCTTGGCGCCGCTTTTGACACTTGATCATAACATATTATTAAAACGCCTTGAAACTTGTGTTGGCATTTCAGGTTCAGCGCTTTCTTGGATTAATTCGTATCTGTCGGAGACGACGCACCGTGTAATTCATGGCAATGCGTCTTCTGATCTTTGTAAGATCACACGCGGAGTTCCGCAGGGATTGGTACTAGATGCTACCGCTTGGTGATATTATACGGAAATATCACATTAGTTTTCATTGTTATGCTGATGATACGCAATTATACATGCCGTTGGATATAACGAATCCGTGTGATTGCTATAAATTAGAGGCATGCCTTGCCGAAATTAAACTATGAATGTCTTTCAATATTTTGCGTCTTAACTCAGATAAAACCGAGATGCTGATCATTGGACCAGCGCGTCATCTGTACCTTTTTCAAAGACACCACTATGAGTATCGATAAATTGCCCAAAAGGATTCAACAAAAAATCTCGGTCTTATATTTGACACAACTATGTCGTTTCAAATGCACATTAAAAATATTACTAGAACTGCATTTGTTCATCTGCGTAACATTGCTAAAATTCGCCCAATTCTATCAACTTGTGATGCAAAAATCTTAATCCATGCGTTTGTTACGTCTCGCCTCGACTATTGTAACGTTTTGCTCTCGGGTCTCCCCATGTCTAGTATTAAAAGTTAGTTCAAAATGCAGCAGCTAGACTCTTGACTAGAACGAGAAAGTTTGATCATATTACCCCGATACTTGCCAATTTGAATTGGCTTCCGGTCCACTTGAGATGTGATTTTAAAGTTCTGCTACTTGCCTATAAAATATTGCATGGCTTAGCACCTTCCTATCTCGTTGACCTCGTGGTACCATATGTTCCGTCCCGAAACCTTCGCTCACAAAATGCTGGTCTTTTAGTGATCCCGCGAGCCAAAAAGAAGTCCACAGGTTCTAGAGCGTTCTCTATTCGGGCACCAATGCTTTGGAATGTACTACCCTCAGGTATTAGAGGCGCCACCTCAGTAGAAATGTTCAAAACACTATTAAAGACGCATTTATACTCTTGTGCATTTAGTTGAACTATTTGTTGGCCTGTTTACTGCCGCTTTTTCTCTTATCTTCTCTTTTCTGCCCCCTTTTCCCCGGCTGGGGGATTAGGTGACGGTGACCCACTAGGAAGTTTAAGGCATTGACAAACTGGGCATGCACCTGTTCCAGTGATGTCGTCTTCCTGCAGCGCGACATTTATTTATATACTTTAGCATCTAATTTAATTATTTGTTGGCCTGTTTACTGCCGCTTCTCCTCTTTTCTGCCCCCTCTTCCCCTGCTTGGGAATTAGGTGATGGTGACCTGCTATGAAGATTACGGCACTGACCAACCGGGGAGGGACCTGCTCTGCCGAAGTCGTCTTCATGCAGCACCTCTTCTGATTTCCCTATATTTCAGCACTTCGTTGAACTACTTGTTGGCCTGTTTACTATTTCTGTTCTTTTTTTTCTGTTCCCAATTCCACAGCTTGGGAATTAGGTGATGGTGATTCACTTGGAAGTGGCTGTTCTGAATTTACCCCAAACTGACTATTTCAAGATCAAAGGCTCAACCTCGGATATGCTGCCATGGCGATTACGGTCCTGGATGAGGACCCACTCCACTAAAGTCATCTTCCTGCAGCACTTCATTTAATTGACTCTCACATTATCTCATCTAACATTGTATAGCATCATTGTATGTGTCAAATGTTGCCCACTTGGCATCCAAAGCAGCCTGGTCATCCTGGAAGGGGGTTTCCCCCCCATCTGTGGTCCCTTCTCAAGTTTTCTCACTTTTCCCCCAATGGGGTTTTGAGTTTTTCCTTGCCCTCCTGGGGGTTAAGATCAGTGGATGTTGATTGTGGTTATGTAAAGCCCTTTGAGACTGTCTGTGATTAAGGGCTATACACATAAAATTGACTTGACTCGACTTGGACCAGAATAGAAGTGGATGAGGGAAAAAGGGAGGGGCGGTGTTGACTGATATTGTGCAGATGGAAGTAGGCTGACCGGGTTGTGTTATTATGCTTATGGAAAGATAGAGTGCTGTCAAGGATGACACCCAGACTCTTGACCTGAGGGGATGGGAAAACAATGGAGGGGCCAACAGGAATGGGAAAACTGCCAATTTTGGATTGTATTGATTTTGTACTGAAAAGAATAACTTCTGTTTTGTCGCTGTTAAGCCTCATGAAATTATTAGAAAACCAGTCATTGATTTCAGATAGACAGGAGGTGACGGAGGTGGGAGGGAGTGATATGCTGGGTTTGCAGGAGAACTAGAGCTGGGTGTCATCCGCGAAGCAATGGAAAGCGATATTGAATTTTCGGAAAATTCTGCCAAGGGGAAAGAGGTATATGATAAATAATAGGGGGGCCAGGACCGAGCCTTGGGGCAAACCTGAGGTGACTGGGAGGGACTTTGATGAGAAATATTTAAGCTGGATGAACTGAGTGCGGTCTTTGAAGTATGAATGGAACCAGTTGAGGGCGGTGTGGGTGATGCCGATGGAAGAAAGTCTTTTGAGAAGGATGGTGTGTGAGATGGTGTCAAAGGCCGCAGTCAGGTTAAGAAGGATGACAATGGAGAATGAATCTGAGTCAGCTGCAATGAGGAGAGCAGAGGTGACCTTGAGTAGAGTTGATTCAGTGCTGTGAAGTGCACGGAAACCGGACTGAAAGGGTTATTGCAGGTGAGATGAGAGTGGAGTTGAGTGGCGACTACATTATCTAGGACTTTTGAAATGAATGGTAGGTAGGAAATAGGGCGGAGGTTCAGGAAATAGTACTGAGCGGCTTTTTCTTAATCTCATGAGAAAATGTACTCGGGCAAGCACAGTCGAAAAGAGTCGTGCGTTATCTCAGCCCAGCCTCACATTCTTCCCCCGGCACGGGTCTACGTCCAAGGGAAGGTCCTCTCCAGATTAATCATTGTCTGGATGGTTGATTCCCAGCTGGTCCCCAAGACTGGTATTCCACGGCTGGCCTTCTCCGGCGGGCAGTCTCTCCGTCTCTCCTGCTGGTATTCCCCTGTAATCTTGTCAGTGTGCATGTATGTGTGCTCCAAAATCAAATTATGTCTTTCAGAATGTGTTTTTGCAATGGCGTCCCCTTGAACCCTCCAATCAATCAATCAAATTTTATTTATAAGAGCACTTTTCATACATAAAATGCGGCTCAAAGTGCTGTACAATAAAAACATCCAAATTACAACGAAAAACTAAAACCCATTCCACCCACTCAACATAAACACAAGACACATCCACATACACGCCTGAACTCGCACACACACAGAACACTCGCATTCACACAACTTAATAAACCATCTTAGTAGAAAGACAGGGTAAGGCACAGAGAAACCATATGAGAAAATGTACCCAGGGTAGGTCATCCGCGCTGAGAGGGATGACGGCTCACGCCCACAGGGAGCTGCGCCAACACACAGACCCCTAGCCCAGACTGACCGGGGTAGACCCTACACATAGTGCAGAGGGCCCCGGTCCGCCGGGCCTAAGGAGCCTCCGGGATGAAGCCCCCTGTGAGAAGGCCAGCCACACCTCCCAGCGCGGAGGCCCCCCTTGAGGAAACACTGGAGCTAAAATATATAAAAGAAAATGATAATGCTAAACAAAAAAGAAGCTAAAAATTAAAGGACAATAATATAAAAAGACGAAGCTAAAATATATAAGAAAAATTATGATACTAAAAGACAGAGAAGAAGCTAAAAATTAAAAGACAATAATATAAAACGACGGAGCTAAAATATATAAGAAAAATGATGATACTAAAAGACAAAGAAGCTAAAAAAAATTAAAGACAATGATAATATATAAAATGACAATCCTGAATTAAAAGACTAAGATAAATTATTTAAAAGCCAAACAAAAAAGGTGAGTCTTGAGCAGGGGTGGGCAATTATTTTTTCCATGGGGCCACATAAGAAACATAAAATATTGTGGAGGGCCGGGCCAAAAGGCTGAACTCAATTCTGTATAATATTAATTGTATTTCTTTTTTAAAAAGCAGTAAATAGCACTGTTTTGACAAGCTGGCATTAAAGTTAAGCAATGAAACTAAATACCAAATAAACTGAAAAAATGAGGTTGCCTTACAAAAATGTATTCATTCAAATTTCTCAACACAATGGTAGACAAAATATTAACATTTTTTACTATTTGTGACTCATATTAGTAAACATATTCTGTCACATTCACTTCAAAACACATTTTGAGTTCCATATACTGTTGGATAGTTGTGTAAAGGTTCTGAGCATTTTAAAGACATCACAATATTGTCTTTTTGCACCAAACATTAAGCAAGCTACAACATATTGACTGTCACTGAACTGTGATTTTGAGAAAAAGTGTCCCAGTTCATTGTTATCTGGTGCCGTTTTTATATTTCTCTGCATGTTTCGTCTGGTAGTGCCGACTCAAATTGTAGTCCTTCAACACGGCGATCTGCTCCCCGCAAACTAAACACACAGCTTTACCTCTAACTTCAGTAAATAAATACTTCGCTGTCCAATTTTTGTTGAAAATTCTACATTCGGCATCTACCTTTCTTTTTGTAGCCTGAGCGGACATTTTTGAGGGCGAACGTTGTCTTGTTGTGATTCAATCGCGCGCATGTCTTGATAAACGCATTACGTCATTATGTGCGACGCACATTGTGCGGGAATAAAAAAAAAAAACAATTTCAGAATAAAAGCAGTGCAGCTTTCGCCCATGAATGAGGTGAAATTAAAAAGTATGTTTATTTTGAAATTTCCAATTAACCTTACACTCGCGGTCAGAGTCAACCAAAGGTATGTGGCCCGGGCCATACAATGCCCAGGTCTGTCATACGGGCCAGTCAGTGCCACCCGGCGGGCCGGATGTGGCCCGCGGGCCGTGCAATGCCCAGGTCTGGTCTTGAGCCTCCTTTTAAAAATATCAACAGTCTCTGCGGACCTGATGTCCTCCGGCAGGCTATTCCATAGACGAGGACCAGAATGGCTGAATGCAGCCTCGCCATGTGTTCCAGTCCTCACCCGAGGAATAATTAACAGGCCGGTGCCAGAGGACCTCAGGGTCCGCGAGGATGGCCCAAGACCGTTAAGGCATTTAAAAACTAATTGAAGAACCTTAAAATCAATCCTGAAACACACGGGGAGCCAATGCAGCGATTTTAAAACTAAATCCAGTGCCCAATTTGGTATGTTTGCATCTCTATGTCCTATGTGGAGAATGTGCTTTGTCATATTTGTCCATGAAGTGCTGTCTGGCTTGTCATCAGTTTGTAATGTGCAGACTGAATATGTATGATGTGAATGTGAGTGTAGGTCATGAAAATACTATGTTCACACATTTATAAACTAAGTAATATAACTTTAGCATGTGAAAATAATATCATAAATCAGTAAAGACCATGACTACAATCAGTCATTCCTATGCGTAGTAGAATTAGAATTAGAATTAGAAATCCCTTTATTGTCATTGTACTCAAGTGTGCAACGAGATTAGAAGGCTCCCCAATCCAGTGCAATACAACAATAAGACAGACAAATATATAAATTAGATTAATAAATAAGAGAGTGCAATGGAATTTAGTACAGAATAGGGTATATAAAAACACATCACGATGCTGTTCTGCAAGGTAAGGGTGTTCTCGTGTGTGTGTGAGAGTTCAGAATGGAGATGGCTCTCGGAAAGCAACTGTTTCTCAGTCTATTGGTCCTCGATTTGATGCATCTGTAGCGCCTGCCAGAGGGCAACAGGTCGAACAGGTGTGAGTTTGGGTGGGTATTGTCTTTGACGATGTTGAGAGCCCTTCTGAGGCACCGGGCGGTGTAGATGTCCGACAGTGAGGGGAGAGGGCAGCCAATAATCCTTTGCGCTGTTTTGACTGTCCTCTGGAGCCTCACTCTGTCGGCCTCAGTGCAGCCGCTGTACCAGGTGGAGACACAGTACGTCAACAGGCTCTCAATGGACGAGTGGTAGAAGGCTAGCAGCAGCTTCCTGTCCAGGTTGAATTTCCTGAGGACTCTCAGGAAGTGCAGACGCTGGTGGACCTTCTTTACCACTGCTGTGGTGTTGTGAGTCCAAGAAAGGTCGTCGGAGATCTGTACTCCCAGGAACTTGAACGTGTGGACCCTCTCCACACACACGCCTTCGATGCAGAGGGGGGGCGGCACCGTCTTGTTCCTCCTGAAGTCGACGACAATCTCCTTTGTTTTTGCAGTGTTAAGGTGCAGTCTGTTGTCCTTGCACCAAGCTGTCAGTCTCTTTACCTCCTCTCTGTAGGCTGTCTCGTCACCTTCCGAGATCAGACCGACCACTGTCGCGTCGTCAGCAAACTTGACGATGGTGTTGTTGCCATGGGCCGGGCTGCAGTCGTAGGTGTAGAGGGCGTATAGGAGAGGGCTCAGCACGCATCCTTGAGGGGAACCGGTGCTCAGCATGCAGGTGGAGGACGTGTAGGGGCCGAGCAACACAGTCTGGGGTCTGTTGGTCAGAAAGTCCTTAATCCAGATGCGTGTGAGGGCAGGGAGGCCGAGAATGTCAAGTTTGGCGACGTGGATGTCTGGGATGATTGTGTTGAATGCCAAGCTGTAGTCCACAAAGAGCATCCTTGCATAGCTCTGCTGTTGTTCCAGGTGGCCCAGCACAACATGCAGAGCAGTGTTGATGGCGTCCTCAGTGGATCTGTTAGCCCAGTATGCAAACTGGTAGGGGTCCAGAGTGGGAGGAAGGCAGTCCCTGATGTGCTGGAGAACCAGCCTCTCGAAGCACTTCATGATGACTGGTGTGAGAGCAACAGGACGGTAGTCATTCAGGTGGACGGCTGGTGACTTTTTGGGGACAGGAATAATGATGGAAGTTTTCAAGCAGGAGGGGATGACTGCTTGAGCCAGGGAGCGGTTGAAGATCCTGCAGAATACATGTGACAGTTGGTGGGCACATGTTTTGAGGACCTTGCCTGGTATTCCGTCGGGTCCAGTAGCTTTCCTGGGGTTAACAGCCAGGAGCGCGCGCCTCACATCGTGTTCCTCTACGGTGAGTGGGGGGGAGTTGGAGCATGAAGTGCGGGGGTGTGACGGTTGGGGCGAGTCAAAGCGAGCAAAGAAGCAGTTAAGCTCCTCTGCCAGCGATGCACTCGGGTCTGCAGAGGTCGTGCTGCTGCCACGGAAGTTGGTGATGCTCCGTAGACCCTGCCACACCTCCCGTGGTCTGTTACTGGCAAGGTGGGCCTCCAGCCTCCCCTTGTAGGTTGCCTTGGCTAGCTTGATGCCTTTGCTCAGGTCAGCACGAGCCACCCTGTACTGGGCTTTGTCGCCTGACCTGAAGGCAGCGTCACGGGCCTTGAGGAGAGAGCGAACCCTGCTGGACATCCAGGGCTTCGCATTTGGGAAGGTCCGTATAGTCCTGTGTAGGGACACAGTTTCCATGCAGAACTTGATGTAGTCCACTACACAATGTGTGTAGACATCAAGGTCCTGATGATCAAAGAGGCCCCAGTTTGTGTCTTGAAAGCAGTCCTGTAATTCACTCATGGCGCCGTCACGCCAGGTTTTCACAGTCTTTGTGGTGGGCCTGAATCTGCGCCTGAGAGGGATGTATGCAGGTGCGAGCTGCAAGGACAGGTGGTCTGACTGGCCGAGGGGGGCGAGTGGGAGGGCCCTGTATGCGTGCTTGATGTTCGAGTACACATGGTCGAGAGTGTTGTCTCCCCTCGTTGGGCACTTGACATGCTGGTGAAACTCTGGGAGTACAGTCTTTAAATTGGCCTTATTAAAGTCTCCCGCTACTACGTGAACGCCATCAGGGTGGGCCCGCTGATGTTTATTGATGACGCACGCGAGTAGCGAGAGCGCCGTGCTAGTGCTAGCGTCGGGAGGGATGTAAACAGCTGTGACAATCACGACCGTTAGCTCCCTCGGGAGAAAATAAGGCCGGCATTTAACGGACATGAACTCGATGTCGGGGGAAGAGTGCTTCTCGACGATCGTGCTATCGCCGCACCAGTTCTCATGCACGTAAACACAGAGCCACCCCGCCCCGTCTCTTACCGGTGTCCCTTGTCCGATCCGCGCGATGTAGCGAGCGCCCGGCCAGCTGGATGCTAGCATCGGGGACGTCTGCGTGCAGCCAGGATTCCGTGACGACGATCACACTGCTGTCTCGCACATAGCGGTTTCCCAGGATTTGTAATCCCAGGTCGTCGATTTTGTGGACCACGGATCTGGCGTTGGTGAGGTACAGACTCGGCAGTGGTTGCCTATGGGGCTGCCGTCGCAGCCGTTGCAAGACACCGGACCTGCAGCCCCGCTTCTGCTTCCTCTCTCTGCGTCGCCTGCGCCGCCTCCCGGTCCCGATGACAAGCCACGGTGAGCCGGGCAGCCTCGCCAGTTCGTCCGGAATTTTGCGATCATAGCATATTCAGTAAATATAAACCTGCTAAATTAAATAATTGACATTCTGTCCCATAAATGTTTAAAATGCCGGTAATTGCCATACAATCCTTCAAGGGTCGACGAGCGATGTTCGGGAGGAGGAGCAGTGGTGGTGGTGCGTTTCCCTCGGGCATGTGTCGGTAAATCCAGCGGAGTTCAGCGGCAGTGGATTGAAGTTGTCCTGACACAGGTTGATGACATGACAGGAACAGGCAGAAGTGCGAGAAGCAGACTGGCCTGCGGGTCCACATGGCAGACAGGTGCTAACTTTGATAGGTAAGCTAAACTTTAGCCACAGTAGACGCGTCAGCGACTATGCAATCGGTGGGTGGCATTCATGAGAATCGGGATCGCTCAACATACAGATAATAATAAATAAAATCACTGTAACTGGAGGGATTGTAAACTGCTAAAGCAGGTACAACAAGCGGATCCAAAAAATTCCTGAGAGTTACCGGTGAGCAGTGGCAGCCAAACGTGCCAGCGTCCACTCAACCGGGAGTTGATTCAATATTCACAATATTTTATTATTTTGTCGTACAGTTGTTTAAAAATGGCTCGCTATCGCCCCCTAGAGAAAAAAAAACAACAAAAAAAAACAGCCCCATATCTCTGTTTCACCAAACTGAAAATTTGATGAAGTGTGTACAAAGCCAAGACCTAATAAAAAGTCTCATGGAGCCGTATGCTAAATTGAACAGGAAGTCGGCCATTCTAAATTTATCAGAATCCGAAATCCTTTTATTGTCATTGTACAGTGTGCAACAAGATTAGGGAGCTCCCCTCTCCAGTGCAATACAACAATAATTTAATCAAATATATAAATTAGATAAATAAGAGAATAAATATTGTGATGGAAAATAGTATGAAATTGGAGAAATACAACACAATACGTCGCTGTTCAGCAAGGTAAGGGTGGTCGTGTGTGTGTGCATGTGTGTGAGAGTTCAGAATGGTGATGGCTCTCGGAAAGAAAATGTTTTTCAGTCTATTAGTCTTTGATTTGATGCACCTGTAGTGCCTGCCAACAAATTTACTTCAAACATTGACGAGGCTTTGAAAACAAAAGCTGCTCTAACTTTAACTACAAGCAAATTCCTCTTGAAGATTCCTCACGTTATTTCTCGGAAATATTTCACATTTCCAACGTGCCAGTACCCCAACGTTGTCCGGGTGGCGAGGGCCCTTCATAGCTGCTCGCAGTTTTTAATTAATTTTTTTAAATCAATGGTGATGACAGTGAAATATGTCTTGTCTGGTATCATGATAGCTGGAGGATATTTTGTCATGATATTTTAGTCAGGCCTGATAACAGTGATGTATGCTGATTTAAGGCTACTTTTATTTTGAAATGCCGTATCACATTTTGGTGGGACCGCATTTGATGGACAACTGGGGTTGTCTAGTGTCCCCCAAAATGGGTCTGATATCACGATAGCTCGAGGGTATTTTGAAATGATTATTTTAAAATCAGTGTTGATGACAATGAAATGTGCATATTTCAGGTGGGTTTTTTTTTTATTGTGAAATTACACATCAGATTTTGATGGGACCATTTTTGATGAACAGCTGGGGTCGTCTAGTGTCCAACAAAACTAGTCTGGTATTACGACAGCTCCAGCTCTTTTATTTTAAAATGCCTCCTTACATTTTGATGGGACTACTTTTGGTGGAAAGCTGTGTTGTCTTGTGTCCTCCAAACCTGGTTTGGTATTACCATAGCTAGAGGATATTTTTTAATGAAATTTTAAAGTCAGGCATGATGACAGTGAAATGTGCAGATTTCAGGCAACTTTTAGTTTGAAATTACAAATTAGATTTCGATGGGACCACTTTTTATGGACAGCTGGGGTAGTCTCGTGTCCCACAAAACTGGTCTGGTATCACGATAGCTCGAGCTATTTTTTTTTTAACTCAGTGGTGATGACCGTGAAATAAGCGAATTTCAGGCTACTTTTATTTTGAAGTGCCACATCACATTTTGATGTGACCACTTTTGGTGGACAGCTGGTGTGGTCTAGTATCCCCAATCCTGGTTTGGTATCACGATAGTTTGAGGATATTTTTTAAAGATTTTTCTTTTAAATCAGTGTTGATCACAGTGCATATTTCAGGTGATTTTTTTATTTTTAAATGCCACATCAAATTTTGAAGTGACCACTTTTTGTGGACAACTGGGGTGGTCTGGTGTCCCGCAGAACTTGTCTGGTATCACGATAGCTTGAGGATTTTGTAATGATTTTAATTTTTTTAATCATTGGTGACGACAGACAAATAAGCAAATTTTCACGCTTTTATTTTTAAATATCCCATCAGATTTTGATGGGACCACATTTGTTTTTACGGTTCCGTCACCACGCGAGTGGCTACCTGCTAAAGCAGCACGGCTCACTATTTGAGCCTTTTTCGCGTGTTTTTTCCTTTACCCAGTTTTATTTATTTTACCTCATCGCAGCAATGGACATCCAAATTGCGGTGGTTTTATTGCTGCTGGGGGCTGTTTTTTGCGTGATCGTGTCCGGAGATGTCACTGGGAGCTACGGATCAATCGTTTACACAAGAGATCAGCTGTTAGCACTTCGTGCTAACCCCGTGCCGACTCCCGGAGCGAGACCCGATATCCCCCACGAGTTGAGGAGGAAGAGACGGGGGATGTCGCGCGGGGGCGAAACGCCAGGCAAAGAGGAGGCGTGACCACCCCGTCCTCCTGTCCGTTTTTATGGGAAATGTTAGATACCTTCCCAAGAAAATGGACGCGGCACGAGAGGAACTTCCAATGAGCTAGCTTGCTGATGTTCACGGATTCATGGCTAACAGACCTAACGCCGGACACCGTCGTGGAATTTGACGGCTTCCAAATACTACTTGCGGACAGGACACTGGAAAGCGGTAAGAGGAAAGAGGAGGGCTGGCTGTGTTTGTTAATGATAGATAGTGTAACCCTAGGCACATCACAGCTAAGGAGCAACTTTCCAGTCGGGACAATGAGCTGCTAGCTGTTAGCATGCGTCCATACTTGACAAGCATCGCGAGTTAACAAGGACGTGCACGTAACAGGTGCATGAGTAAACTGCTTAAAACTTTGATCGTCATTCAGCTGACCTACAAATTGAGACGCTACAGTCAGTTTGACGTTTTTGTTTGCTTGATTGTGGATTGACATGGAGGAACAAGACAGTGGAAAGCGGACATTAAAAATGACGGAGAAAAGCTGTAGAAGATCACAAGCCTAAACGGATGCAGGCACGCAGGTGCAAATTTGCTCAATTGACCTCCATGCAACGTCAAATTGAACAATTGATGGAGGATGATGCAAATGTTGACGCTGTAAAAAACTGAGCTTTGTGTTTGCTTTAGCGGCATGGAGCAAGAATTTGTGGACCTCAATTCCGGTGTGCAAAATTTAAAGACTGAAGAGGATTTTGTCGATGACCAAAATAACTGGTTTGATCCAAAAAATGTAATTAATGGAAATGTGAGCAATGGAAGAAGGACGTTTTGAAACGTGCAGAGGAAGGATGCAATAAACAAATATCACCTGATGATAGTAGATCTGCATCAACTAACTACACCCATAGAAGTAGAAGTAAAGAATCTAACAGACAGAAGCTCACTTCTGTCAACGTCTTCAATTAAATTAAAGGCTCAAATGGAACGAGCATGTTTAAAGGCAAAGGCTGCTGATTTACAACAAAGGTTGGCACTTGAGCAAGAAGAAGCTGCAATTAAGGCAAAGAAGGAAATGCATGCAATGCAAACGGCACTCCCTGAGTCTGATGCTAAATTGGATGTCTTGAGAAGATATGAAAATACCCAGGAGGATGGTATCCACATTCCTGATGAGTGTGTTTCAATTTAAACAAGGAAAAACATTCAATTACCATCACAGCCTATCAGAGCAACAAGCAGTGTTGACCTGAAATGCTCCCACTTCGACTATTCCAATGGCTAGATTTCCACATCAGACAGAAAGTAGAGAACAACAGGGACATGTGCTTGATGGCCTTTGCCAAGCAATCTCACAGCAAGCCAGTGTCGCAGAATACTTAGCAAAGAGTCAAAAAGCATCGCTACTTCCCGAACTTTCCATTCCTACGTTTAAAGGCGACCCTCTGCATTATAAAACCTGTATAGGTGCCATTGAACATGGGATTGAAGGCCGTACAAGTGATAACCGTGATCATCTTCAATTTTAGTTGCAGTATACTAGTGAACAACCACATGAGTTGGTGAAGAGCTGCATCCATATGGAACCTCTGACAGGATATACCAAAGCAAAACAAATCTTGAAGGAGTTTTATGGTGATGACTTCATGATAGCAGAAGCATATTTAAAGGAAGCCATGGATTGGCCAACAATCAAGTCTGAAGATGGTGTTGCACTTCAGTCTTTCACATTATTCCTTATGGGCTGTTTGAACATAATGGCAGATGTTAATTATATGGAGGACTTGGACAACATGGCTAATATAAAGGCATTGGCAAACAAACTTCCATACAGACTTATAGAATCTTGGAGAAAATGTGCCTGCAATCTCCAAGAAAGAACAAATAGAAGAGTGAAGTTTAAGGATTTTGTTGACTTTGTTGACAAGCACGAAAGATTCTATAAAACAGAAAACAAAATCACAACACACAGAAACACCAAAATCAAAGAAAGTCTTCACAACAGTCATTGTGCCCGCCAAGATGGAAAACAACAAAACCACCACGCCAAAGGCAGAACCTGTTTCAGTGGATGCTATTGCCAAACCATGTGCTAATTGTAATGGAGAGCAACAGTCTCACAATTTGTAAGGAATTTAGGAGAAAGCATCACAAGGATAAGATTGACTTCTTGAGGAGCAAGGGTCTGTGTTTTGCATGTTTGATGCACGGTCGCATTAGCAGTTGCTGGAAACAAAAGCTTCAATGTCAAGAATGCTCTAGACTGCATCCTACAGCACTACACATTGTCCATAAACTTCTGCAAAGAAACAGCCTAAGACGATTGTGAATAGCAGTACCTATTAAGCGCCCTCGTACAAACAACAGAAACCTGGGGTGTCACTGGGGCCTGTAAATAGGACTGCATCCTTTCAATAATTCCGGGATGGGTCAAGGCACAAAAAGGAACCAAGACAGTGACGACTTACTGTCCGGTTTAAAAATGCCCTGACGCCTTTTTTAGACTGAAATAACTTACTAAAGTTTTCGTTTTGTGCCATTCAGAATGGGAGAGGGAGCCAGGAGGCGAAACAGCCGTCTTGCCAGTTCAATCCCGCACACCCTCTGACTCTCACCCTCCGTTCTGCCTTTTTATTGAAACTAACTCATCAATAACTAATCACCAGAAGACAGAAAAGCATCAACAACTAATCACCAAGAGACAGAAAACATCAATAACTCACGGTATAAAGGTCAGTTTAACTAAAGCATCAATAACTAATCACCAGGGACTCCAGCAGGCAGAAAATCATAACCCAAGGTCAGTTTAACTAAACACATCTTCAGGATGGGGTGTCTGTGTGTGTGTGTGTTAAAATAACAAGTAAGTGTCTCTGTGTGTGTTAAACATTAATGAGTGTATAAAAACATGATTATGAATACACAAACTGATTACCTATCCTCAGCCCATCTTACATTTCCCCCCTGTTGTGGATTTAAAAATCATGTCCTTACGGCTTTAAGACAGATCATCATAATGAAATCATACAACAGTGTGATCATCAGTGGAGGAGCGAAAACCTCACATTAGGGAAAAATTCCCCTCCTCCCTTCCGGCGTAGAATGAGATCCTCATAATTTGATGACCATCAGGGAATAAAACTTGTCCCTGGGGTGACTTGGTGGAGGCCCTTGCCTCGTTGTAGGAGAGGACAGCCGTCCTTACCTCCCGGATCTTCGTGTATGGTGTGTGTGTGTGTGCACGTGTGTGGACAGGGGCAAGAAGTCCATGTGTTTTTACGTTTTAGTGTCCAGTTTGAGTTCGTCATTCTCAACATTAATCAGGTTGTAACGGTACATTTGGGCAACAAACCTACGATTAACCATCATCTTTGTCATAAAAATAATGCAACATGAACAGACTAAACATAACAAAATGAAAACTATAATTATCCCTATATATTGTTTTTTTAAATTCTTCATAGTGGTCATAACATCAATAATTGTTTCATTTTTATTAAAAATTTAAATGCAGTAATGTACTCCAATCAAGGCTGATATTCCTTTGTTATGTACGTCATTAATTTCCAAACAATATCTAATCTTTTTGTTCTGTGGCTTCAACATATTTATCATCTCATCAATATTAGCACCACAGAGTACTGAGTTTCGAGATCCTCACAATAGTCGTTCTCAAAATGATATTTTTTTTTATCAATTTAGCTTTGTTAAGGTAAGATATTTTATTGACAATCTAACATTAATATGCAAAGAACATGTACATTAGTACGAAATGTAAAAAAAAATTGTGGTGGGGGGGGTGCGAATTGTTTTCTTCTTGGTAGGGGGGGCATGACAGGAAATAATTGAGAACCACTGGTCTAGTCACACACCAGCTCGGGTTCATTCCCTACCAGAGAAATGACATTCCATGTCCCCAGAGCTAGGCGCTTTATGTTGCCGGGGATTGGACTGCCTTTGACTGCCTCCTAGCTCAAAGGAAACCCAAATTCTTTGGTCCCGCCCACTGGTAGTGAGCCGAAGCCCTTGTATTAAATAATAAATAAATACATAAAATAAAAAAATTAATAAATTTAAAAAACGGACCGATCCACTGCTTGGGTTAGTTTGACCCACCTTGAGATCCGTTCCCACTCAGTGACAGTGTCTACAAGCCACTGCCACCAGGCCAGTGAACCGACGTCCAGGCAGTGACAAAAAACGTGATCAAATTACATTGCTCATCATAAGGTGTTTGTGAGACGCTCTTTGTATGTTTCCTCAATTAAGACCTGTTTTCCATTGGTGTATTTGAAAAAAGTGGTGAACCTGTTAAATTCACTACAAAACGTTAAGAAGATGAAAGTAATGTTTGAAGGAATATTATTTTTCTATCGACATGCCGGCGGGCGGGCACAGATAGAGAGTGATAAAGCAGCACCACCCGCGCGGGGCGTGCTGACGAAAAGGCAAGCGCTCCTCCTCTCATCGCGTCCTTATTAAGACAGAAAAAAGACGCTGTTGAATTTGACCTATTCGCAGTTCGAGCAGGTGCTTAACGCTGGAGAATATCACCACTTCGAAGTTCGAACTGCTGTTGAAACGGAGAGGTAAGTGTTTTTCGTTTGTTTTTATTCAAAACATGCCTCGAGTGCATTTGTTCATGGTTAGAGATAGTTGTGTGGAAAACACTATACAAAGTAGCACCATGGATGTGGGCCTACAACACTGGCCTAGCAAACATGTGCTCCTACATCGACATAATTGACGAGCTCCAGTTAAGCATTGAATAATTATAAAACGTCATGGTGCTTTTACTCATTTAAAGAACTAAACCGACGCGTATTTTCATCCGGTGGTCAGGTTTGCATTGAATGTGAGCACGAGGGACGCTAGCTTGTTGCGTTAGCTTTGCGGAGCTAACAGCTTGCACTTTTGTTATAGAACAACAGAATGCAAGTACCATGATAATTTCTGTCATTAATTTTTGTGTAAGACACGATGTTCACTGGTTAATTACATGATTCTTAAAGCAAAGGTTACTGTGAATGCAATTTTGGTAAGATTTTTGTAGTCACACTGCATAAATCTGTCTGTCTGTTGTTTAAACTTCAATATAAACTATTATGGTTGAAATCGTTAATTGGGATGGAGGGATTGATATTTTTTTAATTTATAATTTATTTTTCTTACACTGATATTGTTAAAACTCCATTTAGCCTATAGTATTAATAATTCTCAACACAAAACTGTCTTTTTTCTTTATAGAATAAACAATGCCTTCCCTGAGATGCAGGAAGTCCCCAAAGCAGGATACTATTGAACATGCAGTCAAGGGTCTGGACAAGACTGCAGAGTTAGAAGCGAAGTATATAAACTCATTTAAAGGTATGATGTTAACGCTTTTGCTAAGATATATTATTGTTTTCTGATAACCAAGCTGACATCGTTTTTTAAGTGGTTATTTTACATTAAGAGTGTCTTGACCTTTTCTTTTGTCAGTTTCAAGTTATTTCAGTGAGCGTGAAACCTGATGGTAGGAGTTCTATCTAAATTAAGGCTGTACTTGATGACGCCCTCCGGCATTTTTATACCACAATAGACCGGTGAACAAGTCCGATATTGATAGTCTAGTGTAAAGCACGTTATACGTCACAGAGATCACGTGACGCGATCCAATATGACTGTGTATACAGTGTATGTCATTGTTATGAAACTAAATAATCTTAAAGTTTTTTTTTTACGTAACCAGGTGCCATTGACATTTGTACTTTCAGTCCTAATACATACTGGCTAATGCAATGCTGGAAAATGAATTTTGGCTGGTCTGTTCCTTTAAAATCATAAAGAAGGGCTCTGCTCTATCCCTCACAAGAAGCAATGTTTCAAACCACCCTACATTAGTATAGTGGCCCAAATGAATATGATGACTCCTTATTTGTGTGCTTAAAAATATGACGAAGCTATCTTGATTTCCCTGTTAACTAGGTCGAGGAGTATTTACCAAGGCCCCTTTCAGGAAAGACGACTTTATTCTTTATTATGGAGTACAGAGGAAAATTGATAGATTCTGATAAATCTCAACGCAGGAAGATGGATGGAAGAGGCACTGTCTTTTTGTTTGACTTCCGCCGGCAAGAAAAAACTTGGAGGTGAGGCAAAGATTGAGATGTTATCTTATTTTTGTTTTTATTTAAAAAAATAAACACATACTCATCCCATAAGTGTTAGGGGAAAAATCATTCTCTAAGCAAAAATGTATACCGTATTTTCGCACCCAAAAGACGCGCCGTGTCAAAGGGCGCAACACCTGTTGAGGCCGCTATTTCTGTCTTTGTAACATATACTGGACGCACCGCCTGACAAGACGATAGCACAGCTGCTGTTAGCATAGCATGAACTTGGCAGAGCTGCCCACACTGACACAGCCGATAGCAGCCTACTATGCCCCAATAACATGAGCAATCACCCCATTGTTGCAGCAGACGCCAAGTCTCTATTGACAATAGCTGACAATGGCTCAGGCCAATATTAGGTGCATTGGCAATAGCCTACAAAGCAACGTCAGGGGAGGGACTTGGCTGCTCACCACACTCCTTAGAGTCACGGTTTCAAAAAAAAATAAAAAACTCATCATACAAGCAAACAATGAAACATAGAAATAAGATTAACACAAACATGTATCTCTCATGCCATCAATATACCCAAAAAAAATGAAAATAATACAAAAGCCACTCAGCCTTAGCTAATTCAAGCAATGCATTCTGGGAGCAGAGACCCACAATCCCATAGCTGTTTAGAGAGATTTGCATGGCTGTTTAAAGAGATGTGCTGTTATGCTTTGGACTTTTTGTCTGTTGTCTAAACCTGGGACGTTTCTTGCTTGCAATAACATAAATGATAAGACAGACTAAAACATTGTGGACAGCTGCCCTTTGTCCAGCTTTTTCCAACACCATCACCCAAACATTATAGTCAGATGGTGTATTTGTCACGGTCGATTGTAAGCATGGACAACTCACTCTTTGCCCAGCAGGGTGTGCTAACATGCACTTCCAACAGCTCGTTGATGACAAGGGCTGATGGACGTGAGTGGTACTTTGTCCATTTAATGGACGCATCGACTGACAAGCTTTGTTTGCTTATGACTGCGAAAATACGGTAATTACTTTTATTCATGCGTTGAATCTGTACAAATGAAAATATAGACCATGAAGTCTCAAAGACAAGCTGTTAATAGGGTCTGATTCCAATAGAAATTTCTTGTATGATTTGATTTAGAAGATTTAAAAATTGTGGATTTCCTATTTTTATGTTTTGTGTACACAAGATTGTCTCAAAGATTAATTTCTGACATTGATTGAATAATTGTTTTTTTTTTTTTTTAAATCTATTTTAAGTGTTGATGCCGCTCAAGAAGATGGCAGTCTGGGAAGACTGGTTAATGATGACCACATGCACCCCAACTGTAAAATGAAGAAGAAGACAACAGAGGACAGACCACACCTCTGTCTGTTTGCGCTCCGAGACATTGATGTTGGCGAAGAAATAACTTAAGACTATGGACCAGCTGGCCTTGGAGAACACAGGTTTGTAAGATGCATCTTTAAGTACAATAACAGAGCCCACTTGTGGTGTTCTGGTGATGTAGTTTCCAATTAGTTTGGCAATCTAATAAATGTATGTTGAGGTTTCTATGGAAGTTGAACATGCTGACTGACTGGGGGAGTTCTCCATTGTCCACTATCTGTAATTCAAATTTGTGGGTCTGAGTCAAAGTTTGGCTCTTCAGGAACAACGAACTGGTCAGGGAGTGACAGTATTACAAAGTTCTGCGTTACTCTTTTCTGGGCGGTGGCCCTGTTAGGCCATCATATGCCATATTGCAAATATCCCCATTGTGGGACTAATTAAGGACATCTTTATGTTGTGGTTTCCCTACCAGAACCAGCACCAACCCTGTATATTCATGATATAAAACACTGTTTCAATTTGATATTTAGCCTTTCTATACTGTAAAAATAGAAGACCCCAGGCTTTCCTGCGCCCCCTTGCCCAATTGGTGGTGTTCAGGAGACAACCTGGGACTGAAATATCAGTCACAACCAGTGTTGTTTTCGTCACTGATGACTATGACGAAAATACTTCGTTAACGCCCCTTTTTTAATGACGATGACAAGCTAAACGAGGTTCTTTTATGACGAAAACATGACGTGATGTACATGAATTTTTTTCGTTGACGAGACAAAATTGTTAGCATGTGGTTCATAAATTATTTTATGTTGCTTTTAGTGAAATAAAGCCACAACAGTTGCCCAACAAAATGTTTTGCTTCTCTGCTTATTTTGGAGCAGTGAGCATTGATTCCACTGTTGCCACTTTTTTCTGTTTGTAATGAAGAATCCTTTGTAGTCCATCCAAAAGTCTTTGTTATTGGGTGGAAACCTTGAATGCCTTGTTTTAACTCAAATGGACTTAAACCCATCCATCCATCCATCCGTTATCTGTACCGCTTCTCCTCACTAGGGTCGCGGGGGGTGTTGGAGCCGATCCCAGCTGTCTTCGGCAGTAGGCGAGGTACACCCTTGAATTGGTGTCCAGCCAATCGCAGGGCATACATAGACGAACAACCATCCACGCTCACACTCATGCCTAGGGGCAATTAGAGTGTCCAAGCAACTTGCCATGCATGTTTTAAGAATATGGGAGGAAACCGAATTACCCAGAGGAAACCCACGCAGGAAGGCCGGAGCCAGAATCGTACCTACGACCTCAATATTGTGAGGCCATCCTGCTAACCAGTTGGGCCACCGTGCCGCTTGGACTAAAACCTTTGTGAATAAATTGACGAAAACTAGGGTAAAACTTTTTTTGCGTTTCCGTCGATTAAAACTGGACTAAAACCCTTTTTTTAGTTTTCGTTGACTAAAACTGGACTAAAACTATAACGAATTGGGATGACTAAATGTGATGTAAACAAATCAGCACTTTGTCCAAATGACTTGGACAAAATCTAAAATGCCTGCCAAAAACAACACTGGTCACAACACGTGTCTACAGAAGATTAATTGGCATGGGCGAAATTAATTAGTTTTATTTCATTCATGAGCTTATGTTTTGTTTTGGGTGGCTAAGGCTTAAAATGTGTAAAAATCTAATCCAACCTCAAATATAATTAATTCAATAAATTTATGATGCTACTAAAACATCGAAGCAGCCTCCTCCAGGCTTTACAGACTCAGAAATGGAGGTATGCGTATCGTGTACTCATCCTGTCGTGTCTCGAGATGTTAAAATTGCAGTTAGATAGACGTGTGCTGATTAGACAAGACTTCTAATATATCTGGTGTCACAGGATATTTGTCAGTGAATGTGTATGTCTGGTTTGAGGCTCACTCAGCTTTTTCAGAGTTTTGTGACGTTTTGGCAAAAGGCGTGGCTATTACGGTGCTGAAAAGTCCGATTGTACTTTGTGGCAACAAAAGCTCCGGCAACATGACTCAGATGATCCTATCTTCTCGAAGTTGTACACATTTGAGGATACTTCAGCCCTGAAGACATCTACCAACTTATTTTTCATCGTAGTAGTAGCGCCACCAACTGGTAAAAGCTAATACAAGTTATTTTCTTGGATGTTTTTCTCCGTGCAACTCAACAAGGTCACCCTCATATATGCTCGGAGGACTGTTTCGGCCATGAGGATGTCACAATACGAAATTCATCCTTTTTCGTGAAAAGTTGTGGGAGTGGCATTGCACTGTTTGGCAATAAAACAACGCTGATTATGAGGTTCTAAATATGAACGACAACTCGTGAAACTTGACACACACATCAGGCAGAGCAAATTTATCAATATTTTATACGTTAGTTGTGCAGCTTTTTTGAAATGGCTCGCCATGGCGCTCGAGAAATGTTCAAAAAAGCAGCCCTGGTTGAGTGTTTCACCTCGCTTTTTGTAAATTTTATGGAGTACAGTGAACCCTCGGTTATCGCGGTTAATGGGGACCGAGACCACCCGCGGAAACTGAAAATCCGCGAAGTAGCGGCGCACCTTCAAAAATGCTTAAAAGAAAATACAATATATATAATAAATATATATATATATATATATATATACGGGGAGAGAGAGAGAGAGTGAAATTCATGTTATAACAAAAAAACCAAATTATTATTAAAACGTATTATTTTTTTATTCCCCAGCCATTCTTTTTGTATTTATTTAATAACTCCGACTTTTACCTGCTGGTACGCCGTCCGGTGTTCCCTGTGAAATGAAAGGTGGCATTCTTTAATTATTTATTTATTTATTCATTTATTCATTCATAACTGACAGCTTCGCGCTCCGTTCGTGTCCGGGCGGAAGAGGTGTTCCAATTCGGCTTAACTGTGACACACGCCCGCCCTCCTCCCCCGGAGCTTCCATTCGGTTAAACTTAGGGGCCGCTTGGCACCGCCCGTGCCCGGGGAAGGTGCTCCTCTTCGGCTTACTGTGACGCGAGCATTCCCGCCTCCTCCGGAGCTTCCATTCGGTTAAACTTAGGGGCCGCTTGGAACCGCCCGTGCCCGGGGAAGGTGCTCCTCTTCGGCTTAGTGTGACGCGAGCATGCCCTCCTCCTCCGGAGCTTCCATTCGGTTAAACTTAGGGGCCGCTTGGAACCGCCCGTGCCCGGCGAAGGTGCTCCTCTTCGGCTTACTGTGACGCGAGCATGCCCTCCTCCTCCGGAGCTTCCATTTGGTTAAACTTAGGGGCCGCTTGGAACCGCCCGTGCCCGGGGAAGGTGCTCCTCTTCGGCTTACTGTGACGCGAGCATGCCCTCCTCCTCCGGAGCTTCCATTCGGTTAAACTTAGGGGCCGCTTGGCACCGCCCGTGCCCGGGGAAGGTGCTCCTCTACGGCTTAACTGCCACGCACGCCGGCCGGAGCTCTGGTACGGTCCGAACCGCGCGAAACGTCGCCACCGATCGTGTCCGGGAGAACGTGCTCTTCTTCGTCCACTCTCCTCTTCGCCCACGCTCTTCTTCGGCGCACGCCGGCCGTCTAACCGCTCCAGCGCCCGTCGTGCCGCTCGGCGAAACTACAATGCCCCCAAATATTTTTTATACCCGCGAAGCACTGAACCCGCGAAAGGTGAACCGCGAAGTAGCGAGGGTTCACTGTATGTATAAGACCAAGACCTACAAAAAAAGTCTCTTGGAGCAATGAGCTAGGTTTTACAGGAAGTCGGCCATTTTGAATTTACTTAAAAGGGGCGGGTCACCACAATGGACTTTGTGTAGAAATTATTATTGGGGCCCGAGCAGCGACCGCGGCGAGGTCCCTATTGTTTATGTAGAAATTATTATTAGGGCCCGAGCAGCGACCGCTACGAGGTCCCCATTGTTTTTGTGGAAATTATTATTATTATTATTATTAGGGCCCGAGCAGTGACCGCTGCGAGGTCCCTATTGTTTTTCTAAAAATTGTTATTAGGGCCCGAGCTGCGACGGCTGCGAGGTCCCTATTGTTTTTGTAGAAAATATTAATACTTTTATTATTATTATTATTATTATTATTAGGGCCTGAGCAGCGACCGCTGCGAAGTCCCTGTTGTTTTTGTAGAAATTATTATTATTATTATTTTTCCGATTGTTCGATTGCATTTTTGACCCCCGAAACATGCACAAAAATTCACCAAACTTGGCAGTCTCATCGGGCATGGCGAAAAATTTGATATTTTAACGTCTAATATGAAAAGGAAGTGAGTTATGAATTTTTGAAAGTCCGACTTTTGCCCTTTTTTGCATGTTTACAGGGGTCATTCTTTTGCACCCTGATCCTAAAGGCTTCATCTGATTGCCTTAAAATTCTGTCTGTAGCATCTTAAGACCTGGGACAAACACTGGGGCTAAAATTTTTTGTTTCCGAAATACTATATGACGGGGGCGGGGCTTCGAAGTTTTCACTTAAGATTTCCTTCGCCGCAATGGACAAAATGCTTAATAACTCTCTTGCACATGCTGCTAAAAATCCAAAACTTCACATGTACATCAAGAGTCGGTACCTGAAGACATCTATATGTTTATATTCTGTTATACACCTTGCGCCAATCAATATCATTTTTTACATTTTGACGTCCTGCACGGTGCCCTTTTAACGAATCCGATTGAAAATTGGCTAGAAAAGACTCAAGACATTGATCTTACTCTTTCCCTATTTTTGTGACTTTCCTTCGAAGGGCGTGGCTATTACGGTGCCGCAGAGTCTGATTATTCTCCGTGGCAACAAAAGTTCCTGCAAAATGATTCAGATGATCCATCTTCTCGAAATTTTTCACATTTGAGGATATTCAGGCCCTGAAGACGGCTGCCAACTTATTTTTGATCGGATGAGTGTTTAGGCCTTGAGGATGTCACAATACGAAAGTCTTTCGCCTTCTTCAGAGTGTCACATGATGGTGCCTTGTGGCCCGTCTTTATCAGATGATGTTCCATGAGGGCGTGACTTACCTGTCACAAGAATGAAGGCAAGTCACGCCCCCCGCTGTCCGTTCACTCCGCCAAGATGCTGGTCCAGGTGGTAGAGAGGATGAAGGCTCCCTTGTCTCTGTTCATGGTTTTTATGCCTCGCTTGCAGATCTCAATGGCCTCTCTGATCCAGCGCTGTTGTTTGTTCTCTTCTGTGCGGATGACCCTGCCCTTCTCCCGGTACATGATGTGGTTTTCCCTTTTGCAGTGGTCAGTGATTGCTGATTTGTAATGTTCATGTTGTGCTTGTTCTTTTACTGCTCTGATTTTTCATTTTTTTGACAGGTAAGTCACACCCTCATGGAACATCAGCTGATAAAGACGGGTCTCAAGACACCATCATGCGACACTCTGAAGAAGGCGAAAGACTCGCCGAAACATGTCAGGTAAAAAATTAACCTAAAACATAATTGTCTGCTTTTAATGAATCAGTCAAATATCAATAATAAGAAGACAAAATGAACCTAATACAAATAAATGAATGCTTAATAACGCCCCTGCACATGCTCCTAAAAATCCAAACCTTCACCTGTAAATAAAACGTCCCGACCTGAAGACATCTTAATGTTATTATTTTGTTATACACACAGCGCCGCCAAGTGGAATCAAAAATTTGTTTTTATTTTAATTTTCACGTACTGCACGGTGCCCTTTTGACGAATCCGACTGAAAATTAGTCAGAAAAGACTCAAGACAATGATCTTACTCTGTGCCGAATTTTGTGACGTTTTGGCAAAAGGCGTGGCTATTACGGTGCTGAAAAATCCGATTGTACTTTGTGGCAACAAAAGCTCCGGCAACATGACTCAGATGATCCTATCTTCTCGAAGTTGTACACATTTGAGGATACTTCAGCCCTGAAGACATCTACCAACTTATTTTTCATCGTAGTAGTAGCGCCACCAACTGGTAAAAGCTAATACAAGTTATTTTCTTGGATGTTTTTCTCCGTGCAACTCAACAAGGTCGCCCTCATATATGCTCGGATGACTGTTTCGGCCATGAGGATGTCACAATACGAAATTCATCCTTTTTCGTGAAAAGTTGTGGGAGTGGCATTGCACTGTTCGGCAATAAAACAACGCTGATTATGAGGTTCTAAATATGAACGACAACTCGTGAAACTTTACACACACATCAGGCAGAGCAAATTTATCAATATTTTATACGTTAGTTGTGCAGCTTTTTTGAAATGGCTCGCCATGGCCCTCGAGAAAAGTTAAAAAAAGAATAGAATAGAAATAGAAATCCCTTTATTGTCATTGTACTCAAGTGTGCAACGAGATTAGAGGGCTCCCCTCTCCAGTGCAATACAACAATAATACAGACAATATATAAATTAGATAAATAAATAAGACAGTGCAATGGAATTCAGTACTGAATAGGGCATATAGAAACACATCACAATGCTGTTTTGCAAGGTTAGGGTGGTCTCGTGTGTGTGTGAGAGTTCAGTATGGAGATGGCTCTCGGAAAGAAACTGTTTCTCAGTCTATTGGTCCTTGATTTGATGCATCTGTAGCGCCTGCCAGAGGGCAACAGGTCGAACAGGTGTGAGTTTGGGTGGGTATTGTCTTTGACGATGTTGAGAGCCCTTCTGAGGCACCGGGCGGTGTAGATGTCCGACAGCGAGGGGAGAGGGCAGCCAATAATCCTTTGCGCTGTTTTGACTGTCCTCTGGAGCCTCACTCTGTCCGCCTCAGTGCAGCCGCTGTACCAGGTGGAGACACAGTACGTCAGCAGGCTCTCGATGGACGAGTGGTAGAAGGCCAGCAGCAGCTTCCTGTCCAGGTTGAATTTCCTGAGGACTCTCAGGAAGTGCAGACGTTGGCGGACCTTCTTTACCACTGCTGTGGTGTTGTGACTCCAAGAAAGGTCATCAGAGATCTGTACTCCCAGGAACTTGAACGTGTGGACCCTCTCCACACACACGCCTTCGATGCAGAGGGGGGGCGGCAGCGTCTTGTTCCTCCTGAAGTCGACGACAATCTCCTTTGTTTTAGCAGAGTTAAGGTGCAGTCTGTTGTCCTTGCACCAAGTTGTCAGTCTCCCTACCTCCTCTCTGTAGGCTGTCTCGTCACCTTCCGAGATCAGACCGACCACTGTCGTGTCGTCAGCAAACTTGACGATGGTGTTGTTGCCGTGGGCCGGGCTGCAGTCGTAGGTGTAGAGGGCGTACAGGAGAGGGCTCAGCACGCATCCTTGGGGGGAACCGGTGCTCAGCATGAGGGTGGAGGACGTGTAGGGGCCGAGCAACACAGTCTGGGGTCTGTTGGTCAGAAAGTCCTTAATCCAGATGCGTGTGAGGGCAGGGAGGCCGAGAGTGTCCAGTTTGGCGACGAGGATGTCTGGGATGATCGTGTTGAATGCCGAGCTGTAGTCCACAAAGAGCATCCCTGCATAGCTCCGCTGTTGTTCCAGGTGGCCCAGCACAACATGCAGAGCAGCCCTGGTTGAGTGTTTCACCTCGCTTTTTGTAAATTTTATGGAGTACAGTGAACCCTCGGTTATCGCGGTTAATGGGGACCGAGACCACCCGCGAAAACTGAAAATCCGCGAAGTAGCGGCGCACCTTCAAAAATGCTTAAAAAAAAAATACAATATATATAATAAATATATAAATATATATATATATATATATATATATATATATATATATATATATATATATATATATATATATATATATATACGGGGAGAGAGAGAGTGAAATTCATGTTATAACAAAAAAAACAAATTATTATTAAAACGTATTATTTTTTTATTCCCCAGCCATTCTTTTTGTATTTATTTAATTACTCAGACTTTTACCTGCTGGTACGCCGTCTGGTGTGCCCTGTGAAATGAAATGTGCCATTCTTTATTTATTTATTTATTTATTCATTTATTCATTCATAACTGACAGCTTCGCGCTCCGCTCGTGCCCGGGCGGAAGAGGTGCTCCAATTCGGCTTAACTGTGACACACGCCCACCCTCCTCCCCCGGAGCTTCCATTCGGTTAAACTTAGGGGCCGCTTGGCACCGCCCGTGCCCGGGGAAGGTGCTCCTCTTCGGCTTACTGTGACGCGAGCATGCCCGCCTCCTCCGGAGCTTCCATTCGGTTAAACTTAGGGGCCGCTTGGAACCGCCCGTGCCCGGCGAAGGTGCTCCTCTTCGGCTTACTGTAACGCGAGCATGCCCTCCTCCTCCGGAGCTTCCATTTGGTTAAACTTAGGGGCCGCTTGGAACCGCCCGTGCCCGGGGAAGGTGCTCCTCTTCGGCTTACTGTGACGCGAGCATGCCCTCCTCCTCCGGAGCTTCCATTCGGTTAAACTTAGGGGCCGCTTGGCACCGCCCGTGCCCGGGGAAGGTGCTCCTCTACGGCTTAACTGCCACGCACGCCGGCCGGAGCTCTGGTACGGTCCGAACCGCGCGAAACGTCGCCACCGATCGTGTCCGGGAGAACGTGCTCTTCTTCGTCCACTCTCCTCTTCGCCCACGCTCTTCTTCGGCGCACGCCGGCCGTCTAACCGCTCCAGCGCCCGTCGTGCCGCTCGGCGAAACTACAATGCCCCCAAATATTTTTTATACCCGCGAAGCACTGAACCCGCGAAAGGTGAACCGCGAAGTAGCGAGGGTTCACTGTATGTATAAGACCAAGACCTACAAAAAAAGTCTCTTGGAGCAATGAGCTAGGTTTTACAGGAAGTCGGCCATTTTGAATTTACTTAAAAGGGGCGGGTCACCACAATGGACTTTGTGTAGAAATTATTATTGGGGCCCGAGCAGCGACCGCGGCGAGGTCCCTATTGTTTATGTAGAAATTATTATTAGGGCCCGAGCAGCGACCGCTACGAGGTCCCCATTGTTTTTGTGGAAATTATTATTATTATTATTATTAGGGCCCGAGCAGTGACCGCTGCGAGGTCCCTATTGTTTTTCTAAAAATTGTTATTAGGGCCCGAGCTGTGACGGCTGCGAGGTCCCTATTGTTTTTGTAGAAAATATTAATACTTTTATTATTATTATTATTATTATTATTAGGGCCTGAGCAGCGACCGCTGCGAAGTCCCTGTTGTTTTTGTAGAAATTATTATTATTATTATTTTTCCGATTGTTCGATTGCATTTTTGACCCCCGAAACATGCACAAAAATTCACCAAACTTGGCAGTCTCATCGGGCATGGCGAAAAATTTGATATTTTAACGTCTAATATGAAAAGGAAGTGAGTTATGAATTTTTGAAAGTCCGACTTTTGCCCTTTTTTGCATGTTTACAGGGGTCATTCTTTTGCACCCTGATCCTAAAGGCTTCATCTGATTGCCTTAAAATTCTGTCTGTAGCATCTTAAGACCTGGGACAAACACTGGGGCTAAAATTTTTTGTTTCCGAAATACTATATGACGGGGGCGGGGCTTCGAAGTTTTCACTTAAGATTTCCTTCGCCGCAATGGACAAAATGCTTAATAACTCTCTTGCACATGCTGCTAAAAATCCAAAACTTCACATGTACATCAAGAGTCGGTACCTGAAGACATCTATATGTTTATATTCTGTTATACACCTTGCGCCAATCAATATCATTTTTTACATTTTGACGTCCTGCACGGTGCCCTTTTAACGAATCCGATTGAAAATTGGCTAGAAAAGACTCAAGACATTGATCTTACTCTTTCCCTATTTTTGTGACTTTCCTTCGAAGGGCGTGGCTATTACGGTGCCGCAGAGTCTGATTATTCTCCGTGGCAACAAAAGTTCCTGCAAAATGATTCAGATGATCCATCTTCTCGAAATTTTTCACATTTGAGGATATTCAGGCCCTGAAGACGGCTGCCAACTTATTTTTGATCGGATGAGTGTTTAGGCCTTGAGGATGTCACAATACGAAAGTCTTTCGCCTTCTTCAGAGTGTCACATGATGGTGCCTTGTGGCCCGTCTTTATCAGATGATGTTCCATGAGGGCGTGACTTACCTGTCACAAGAATGAAGGCAAGTCACGCCCCCCGCTGTCCGTTCACTCCGCCAAGATGCTGGTCCAGGTGGTAGAGAGGATGAAGGCTCCCTTGTCTCTGTTCATGGTTTTTATGCCTCGCTTGCAGATCTCAATGGCCTCTCTGATCCAGCGCTGTTGTTTGTTCTCTTCTGTGCGGATGACCCTGCCCTTCTCCCGGTACATGATGTGGTTTTCCCTTTTGCAGTGGTCAGTGATTGCTGATTTGTAATGTTCATGTTGTGCTTGTTCTTTTACTGCTCTGATTTTTCATTTTTTTGACAGGTAAGTCACACCCTCATGGAACATCAGCTGATAAAGACGGGTCTCAAGACACCATCATGCGACACTCTGAAGAAGGCGAAAGACTCGCCGAAACATGTCAGGTAAAAAATTAACCTAAAACATAATTGTCTGCTTTTAATGAATCAGTCAAATATCAATAATAAGAAGACAAAATGAACCTAATACAAATAAATGAATGCTTAATAACGCCCCTGCACATGCTCCTAAAAATCCAAACCTTCACCTGTAAATAAAACGTCCCGACCTGAAGACATCTTAATGTTATTATTTTGTTATACACACAGCGCCGCCAAGTGGAATCAAAAATTTGTTTTTATTTTAATTTTCACGTACTGCACGGTGCCCTTTTGACGAATCCGACTGAAAATTAGTCAGAAAAGACTCAAGACAATGATCTTACTCTGTGCCGAATTTTGTGACGTTTTGGCAAAAGGCGTGGCTATTACGGTGCTGAAAAATCCGATTGTACTTTGTGGCAACAAAAGCTCCGGCAACATGACTCAGATGATCCTATCTTCTCGAAGTTGTACACATTTGAGGATACTTCAGCCCTGAAGACATCTACCAACTTATTTTTCATCGTAGTAGTAGCGCCACCAACTGGTAAAAGCTAATACAAGTTATTTTCTTGGATGTTTTTCTCCGTGCAACTCAACAAGGTCGCCCTCATATATGCTCGGATGACTGTTTCGGCCATGAGGATGTCACAATACGAAATTCATCCTTTTTCGTGAAAAGTTGTGGGAGTGGCATTGCACTGTTCGGCAATAAAACAACGCTGATTATGAGGTTCTAAATATGAACGACAACTCGTGAAACTTTACACACACATCAGGCAGAGCAAATTTATCAATATTTTATACGTTAGTTGTGCAGCTTTTTTGAAATGGCTCGCCATGGCCCTCGAGAAAAGTTAAAAAAAGAATAGAATAGAAATAGAAATCCCTTTATTGTCATTGTACTCAAGTGTGCAACGAGATTAGAGGGCTCCCCTCTCCAGTGCAATACAACAATAATACAGACAATATATAAATTAGATAAATAAATAAGACAGTGCAATGGAATTCAGTACTGAATAGGGCATATAGAAACACATCACAATGCTGTTTTGCAAGGTTAGGGTGGTCTCGTGTGTGTGTGAGAGTTCAGTATGGAGATGGCTCTCGGAAAGAAACTGTTTCTCAGTCTATTGGTCCTTGATTTGATGCATCTGTAGCGCCTGCCAGAGGGCAACAGGTCGAACAGGTGTGAGTTTGGGTGGGTATTGTCTTTGACGATGTTGAGAGCCCTTCTGAGGCACCGGGCGGTGTAGATGTCCGACAGCGAGGGGAGAGGGCAGCCAATAATCCTTTGCGCTGTTTTGACTGTCCTCTGGAGCCTCACTCTGTCCGCCTCAGTGCAGCCGCTGTACCAGGTGGAGACACAGTACGTCAGCAGGCTCTCGATGGACGAGTGGTAGAAGGCCAGCAGCAGCTTCCTGTCCAGGTTGAATTTCCTGAGGACTCTCAGGAAGTGCAGACGTTGGCGGACCTTCTTTACCACTGCTGTGGTGTTGTGACTCCAAGAAAGGTCATCAGAGATCTGTACTCCCAGGAACTTGAACGTGTGGACCCTCTCCACACACACGCCTTCGATGCAGAGGGGGGGCGGCAGCGTCTTGTTCCTCCTGAAGTCGACGACAATCTCCTTTGTTTTAGCAGAGTTAAGGTGCAGTCTGTTGTCCTTGCACCAAGTTGTCAGTCTCCCTACCTCCTCTCTGTAGGCTGTCTCGTCACCTTCCGAGATCAGACCGACCACTGTCGTGTCGTCAGCAAACTTGACGATGGTGTTGTTGCCGTGGGCCGGGCTGCAGTCGTAGGTGTAGAGGGCGTACAGGAGAGGGCTCAGCACGCATCCTTGGGGGGAACCGGTGCTCAGCATGAGGGTGGAGGACGTGTAGGGGCCGAGCAACACAGTCTGGGGTCTGTTGGTCAGAAAGTCCTTAATCCAGATGCGTGTGAGGGCAGGGAGGCCGAGAGTGTCCAGTTTGGCGACGAGGATGTCTGGGATGATCGTGTTGAATGCCGAGCTGTAGTCCACAAAGAGCATCCCTGCATAGCTCCGCTGTTGTTCCAGGTGGCCCAGCACAACATGCAGAGCAGCCCTGGTTGAGTGTTTCACCTCGCTTTTTGTAAATTTTATGGAGTACAGTGAACCCTCGGTTATCGCGGTTAATGGGGACCGAGACCACCCGCGAAAACTGAAAATCCGCGAAGTAGCGGCGCACCTTCAAAAATGCTTAAAAAAAAAATACAATATATATAATAAATATATAAATATATATATATATATATATATATATATATATATATATATATATATATATATATATACGGGTAGAGAGAGAGTGAAATTCATGTTATAACAAAAAAAACAAATTATTATTAAAACGTATTATTTTTTTATTCCCCAGCCATTCTTTTTGTATTTATTTAATTACTCAGACTTTTACCTGCTGGTACGCCGTCTGGTGTGCCCTGTGAAATGAAATGTGCCATTCTTTATTTATTTATTTATTTATTCATTTATTCATTCATAACTGACAGCTTCGCGCTCCGCTCGTGCCCGGGCGGAAGAGGTGCTCCAATTCGGCTTAACTGTGACACACGCCCACCCTCCTCCCCCGGAGCTTCCATTCGGTTAAACTTAGGGGCCGCTTGGCACCGCCCGTGCCCGGGGAAGGTGCTCCTCTTCGGCTTACTGTGACGCGAGCATGCCCGCCTCCTCCGGAGCTTCCATTCGGTTAAACTTAGGGGCCGCTTGGAACCGCCCGTGCCCGGCGAAGGTGCTCCTCTTCGGCTTACTGTAACGCGAGCATGCCCTCCTCCTCCGGAGCTTCCATTTGGTTAAACTTAGGGGCCGCTTGGAACCGCCCGTGCCCGGGGAAGGTGCTCCTCTTCGGCTTACTGTGACGCGAGCATGCCCTCCTCCTCCGGAGCTTCCATTCGGTTAAACTTAGGGGCCGCTTGGCACCGCCCGTGCCCGGGGAAGGTGCTCCTCTACGGCTTAACTGCCACGCACGCCGGCCGGAGCTCTGGTACGGTCCGAACCGCGCGAAACGTCGCCACCGATCGTGTCCGGGGGAACGTGCTCTTCTTCGTCCACTCTCCTCTTCGCCCACGCTCTTCTTCGGCGCACGCCGGCCGTCTAACCGCTCCAGCGCCCGTCGTGCCGCTCGGCGAAACTACAATGCCCCCGAATATTTTTTATACCCGCGAAGCACTGAACCCGCGAAAGGTGAACCGCGAAGTAGCGAGGGTTCACTGTATGTATAAGACCAAGACCTACAAAAAAGTCTCTTGGAGCAATGAGCTAGGTTTTACAGGAAGTCGGCCATTTTGAATTTACTTAAAAGGGGCGGGTCACCACAATGGACTTTGTGTAGAAATTATTATTGGGGCCCGAGCAGCGACCGCGGCGAGGTCCCTATTGTTTATGTAGAAATTATTATTAGGGCCCGAGCAGCGACCGCTACGAGGTCCCCATTGTTTTTGTGGAAATTATTATTATTATTATTATTCGGGCCCGAGCAGTGACCGCTGCGAGGTCCCTATTGTTTTTCTAGAAATTGTTATTAGGGCCCGAGCTGCGACGGCTGCGAGGTCCCTATTGTTTTTGTAGAAAATATTAATACTTTTATTATTATTATTATTATTAGGGCCTGAGCAGCGACCGCTGCGAAGTCCCTGTTGTTTTTGTAGAAATTATTATTATTATTATTTTTCCGATTGTTCGATTGCATTTTTGACCCCCGAAACATGCACAAAAATTCACCAAACTTGGCAGTCTCATCGGGCATGGCGAAAAATTTGATATTTTAACGTCTAATATGAACAGGAAGTGAGTTATGAATTTTTGAAAGTCCGACTTTTGCCCTTTTTTGCATGTTTACAGGGGTCATTCTTTTGCACCCTGATCCTAAAGGCTTCATCTGATTGCCTTAAAATTCTGTCTGTAGCATCTTAAGACCTGGGACAAACACTGGGGCTAAAATTTTTTGTTTCCGAAATACTATATGACGGGGGCGGGGCTTCGAAGTTTTCACTTAAGATTTCCTTCGCCGCAATGGACAAAATGCTTAATAACTCTCTTGCACATGCTGCTAAAAATCCAAAACTTCACATGTACATCAAGAGTCGGTACCTGAAGACATCTATATGTTTATATTCTGTTATACACCTTGCGCCAATCAATATCATTTTTTACATTTTGACGTCCTGCACGGTGCCCTTTTAACGAATCCGATTGAAAATTGGCTAGAAAAGACTCAAGACATTGATCTTACTCTATCCCTATTTTTGTGACTTTCCTTCGAAGGGCGTGGCTATTACGGTGCCGCAGAGTCTGATTATTCTCCGTGGCAACAAAAGTTCCTGCAAAATGATTCAGATGATCCATCTTCTCGAAATTTTTCACATTTGAGGATATTCAGGCCCTGAAGACGGCTGCCAACTTATTTTTGATCGGATGAGTGTTTAGGCCTTGAGGATGTCACAATACGAAAGTCTTTCGCCTTCTTCAGAGTGTCACATGATGGTGTCTTGTGGCCCGTCTTTATCAGCTGATGTTCCATGAGGGCGTGACTTACCTGTCACAAGAATGAAGGCAAGTCACGCCCCCCGCTGTCCGTTCACTCCGCCAAGATGCTGCTCCAGGTGGTAGAGAGGATGAAGGCTCCCTTGTCTCTGTTCATGGTTTTTATGCCTCGCTTGCAGATCTCAATGGCCTCTCTGATCCAGCGCTGTTGTTTGTTCTCTTCGGTGCGGATGACCCTGCCCTTCTCCCGGTCCATGATGTGGTTTTCCCTTTTGCAGTGGTCAGTGATTGCTGATTTGTAATGTTCATGTTGTGCTTGTTCTTTTACTGCTATGATTTTTCATTTTTTTGACAGGTAATTCACACCCTCATGGAACATCAGCTGATAAAGACGGGTCTCAAGACACCATCATGCGACACTCTGAAGAAGGCGAAAGACTCGCCGAAACATGTCAGGTAAAAAATTAACCTAAAACATAATTGTCTGCTTTTAATGAATCTGTCAAATATCAATAATAAGAAGACAAAATGAACCTAATACAAATAAATGAATGCTTAATAACTCCCCTGCACATGCTCCTAAAAATCCAAACCTTCACCTGTAAATAAAATGTCCCGACCTGAAGACATCTTAATGTTATTATTTTGTTATACACACAGCGCCGCCAAGTGGAATAAAAAATTTGTTTTTATTTTAATTTTCACGTACTGCACGGTGCCCTTTTGACGAATCCGACTGAAAATTAGTCAGAAAAGACTCAAGACAATGATCTTACTCTGTGCCGAATTTTGTGACGTTTTGGCAAAAGGCGTGGCTATTACGGTGCTGAAAAATCCGATTGTACTTTGTGGCAACAAAAGCTCCGGCAACATGACTCAGATGATCCTATCTTCTCAAAGTTGTACACATTTGAGGATACTTCAGCCCTGAAGACATCTACCAACTTATTT
Organism: Idiotropiscis lumnitzeri; assembly: GCF_059441095.1. NCBI lineage: Eukaryota > Metazoa > Chordata > Actinopteri > Syngnathiformes > Syngnathidae > Idiotropiscis > Idiotropiscis lumnitzeri. The sequence goes on along the minus strand of NW_028283577.1, from coordinate 1,885,217 downwards.
TTCATCGTAGTAGTAGCACCACCAACTGGTAAAAGCTAATACAAGTTATTTTCTTGGATGTTTTTCTCCGTGCAACTCAACAAGGTCGCCCTCATATATGCTCGGATGACTGTTTCGGCCATGAGGATGTCACAATACGAAATTCATCCTTTTTCGTGAAAAGTTGTGGGAGTGGCATTGCACTGTTCGGCAATAAAACAACGCTGATTATGAGGTTCTAAATATGAACGACAACTCGTGAAACTTTACACACACATCAGGCAGAGCAAATTTATCAATATTTTATACGTTAGTTGTGCAGCTTTTTTGAAATGGCTCGCCATGGCCCTCGAGAAAAGTTAAAAAAAGAATAGAATAGAAATAGAAATCCCTTTATTGTCATTGTACTCAAGTGTGCAACGAGATTAGAGGGCTCCCCTCTCCAGTGCAATACAACAATAATACAGACAATATATAAATTAGATAAATAAATAAGACAGTGCAATGGAATTCAGTACTGAATAGGGCATATAGAAACACATCACAATGCTGTTTTGCAAGGTTAGGGTGGTCTCGTGTGTGTGTGAGAGTTCAGTATGGAGATGGCTCTCGGAAGAAACTGTTTCTCAGTCTATTGGTCCTTGATTTGATGCATCTGTAGCGCCTGCCAGAGGGCAACAGGTCGAACAGGTGTGAGTTTGGGTGGGTATTGTCTTTGACGATGTTGAGAGCCCTTCTGAGGCACCGGGCGGTGTAGATGTCCGACAGCGAGGGGAGAGGGCAGCCAATAATCCTTTGCGCTGTTTTGACTGTCCTCTGGAGCCTCACTCTGTCCGCCTCAGTGCAGCCGCTGTACCAGGTGGAGACACAGTACGTCAGCAGGCTCTCGATGGACGAGTGGTAGAAGGCCAGCAGCAGCTTCCTGTCCAGGTTGAATTTCCTGAGGACTCTCAGGAAGTGCAGACGTTGGCGGACCTTCTTTACCACTGCTGTGGTGTTGTGACTCCAAGAAAGGTCATCAGAGATCTGTACTCCCAGGAACTTGAACGTGTGGACCCTCTCCACACACACGCCTTCGATGCAGAGGGGGGGCGGCAGCGTCTTGTTCCTCCTGAAGTCGACGACAATCTCCTTTGTTTTAGCAGAGTTAAGGTGCAGTCTGTTGTCCTTGCACCAAGTTGTCAGTCTCCCTACCTCCTCTCTGTAGGCTGTCTCGTCACCTTCCGAGATCAGACCGACCACTGTCGTGTCGTCAGCAAACTTGACGATGGTGTTGTTGCCGTGGGCCGGGCTGCAGTCGTAGGTGTAGAGGGCGTACAGGAGAGGGCTCAGCACGCATCCTTGGGGGGAACCGGTGCTCAGCATGAGGGTGGAGGACGTGTAGGGGCCGAGCAACACAGTCTGGGGTCTGTTGGTCAGAAAGTCCTTAATCCAGATGCGTGTGAGGGCAGGGAGGCCGAGAGTGTCCAGTTTGGCGACGAGGATGTCTGGGATGATCGTGTTGAATGCCGAGCTGTAGTCCACAAAGAGCATCCTTGCATAGCTCCGCTGTTGTTCCAGGTGGCCCAGCACAACATGCAGAGCAGCCCTGGTTGAGTGTTTCACCTCACTTTTTGTAAATTTTATGGAGTACAGTGAACCCTCGGTTATCGCGGTTAATGGGGACCGAGACCACCCGCGAAAACTGAAAATCCGCGAAGTAGCGGCGCACCTTCAAAAATGCTTAAAAAAAAAATACAATATATATAATAAATATATAAATATATATATATATATATATATATATATATACGGGGAGAGAGAGAGTGAAATTCATGTTATAACAAAAAAAACAAATTATTATTAAAACGTATTATTTTTTTATTCCCCAGCCATTCTTTTTGTATTTATTTAATTACTCAGACTTTTACCTGCTGGTACGCCGTCTGGTGTGCCCTGTGAAATGAAATGTGCCATTCTTTATTTATTTATTTATTCATTTATTCATTCATAACTGACAGCTTCGCGCTCCGCTCGTGCCCGGGCGGAAGAGGTGCTCCAATTCGGCTTAACTGTGACACACGCCCACCCTCCTCCCCCGGAGCTTCCATTCGGTTAAACTTAGGGGCCGCTTGGCACCGCCCGTGCCCGGGGAAGGTGCTCCTCTTCGGCTTACTGTGACGCGAGCATGCCCGCCTCCTCCGGAGCTTCCATTCGGTTAAACTTAGGGGCCGCTTGGAACCGCCCGTGCCCGGCGAAGGTGCTCCTCTTCGGCTTACTGTAACGCGAGCATGCCCTCCTCCTCCGGAGCTTCCATTTGGTTAAACTTAGGGGCCGCTTGGAACCGCCCGTGCCCGGGGAAGGTGCTCCTCTTCGGCTTACTGTGACGCGAGCATGCCCTCCTCCTCCGGAGCTTCCATTCGGTTAAACTTAGGGGCCGCTTGGCACCGCCCGTGCCCGGGGAAGGTGCTCCTCTACGGCTTAACTGCCACGCACGCCGGCCGGAGCTCTGGTACGGTCCGAACCGCGCGAAACGTCGCCACCGATCGTGTCCGGGGGAACGTGCTCTTCTTCGTCCACTCTCCTCTTCGCCCACGCTCTTCTTCGGCGCACGCCGGCCGTCTAACCGCTCCAGCGCTCGGCGAAACTACAATGCCCCCGAATATTTTTTATACCCGCGAAGCACTGAACCCGCGAAAGGTGAACCGCGAAGTAGCGAGGGTTCACTGTATGTATAAGACCAAGACCTACAAAAAAGTCTCTTGGAGCAATGAGCTAGGTTTTACAGGAAGTCGGCCATTTTGAATTTACTTAAAAGGGGCGGGTCACCACAATGGACTTTGTGTAGAAATTATTATTGGGGCCCGAGCAGCGACCGCGGCGAGGTCCCTATTGTTTATGTAGAAATTATTATTAGGGCCCGAGCAGCGACCGCTACGAGGTCCCCATTGTTTTTGTGGAAATTATTATTATTATTATTATTCGGGCCCGAGCAGTGACCGCTGCGAGGTCCCTATTGTTTTTCTAGAAATTGTTATTAGGGCCCGAGCTGCGACGGCTGCGAGGTCCCTATTGTTTTTGTAGAAAATATTAATACTTTTATTATTATTATTATTATTAGGGCCTGAGCAGCGACCGCTGCGAAGTCCCTGTTGTTTTTGTAGAAATTATTATTATTATTATTTTTCCGATTGTTCGATTGCATTTTTGACCCCCGAAACATGCACAAAAATTCACCAAACTTGGCAGTCTCATCGGGCATGGCGAAAAATTTGATATTTTAACGTCTAATATGAACAGGAAGTGAGTTATGAATTTTTGAAAGTCCGACTTTTGCCCTTTTTTGCATGTTTACAGGGGTCATTCTTTTGCACCCTGATCCTAAAGGCTTCATCTGATTGCCTTAAAATTCTGTCTGTAGCATCTTAAGACCTGGGACAAACACTGGGGCTAAAATTTTTTGTTTCCGCAATACTATATGACGGGGGCGGGGCTTCGAAGTTTTCACTTAAGATTTCCTTCGCCGCAATGGACAAAATGCTTAATAACTCTCTTGCACATGCTGCTAAAAATCCAAAACTTCACATGTACATCAAGAGTCGGTACCTGAAGACATCTATATGTTTATATTCTGTTATACACCTTGCGCCAATCAATATCATTTTTTACATTTTGACGTCCTGCACGGTGCCCTTTTAACGAATCCGATTGAAAATTGGCTAGAAAAGACTCAAGACATTGATCTTACTCTATCCCTATTTTTGTGACTTTCCTTCGAAGGGCGTGGCTATTACGGTGCCGCAGAGTCTGATTATTCTCCGTGGCAACAAAAGTTCCTGCAAAATGATTCAGATGATCCATCTTCTCGAAATTTTTCACATTTGAGGATATTCAGGCCCTGAAGACGGCTGCCAACTTATTTTTGATCGGATGAGTGTTTAGGCCTTGAGGATGTCACAATACGAAAGTCTTTCGCCTTCTTCAGAGTGTCACATGATGGTGTCTTGTGGCCCGTCTTTATCAGCTGATGTTCCATGAGGGCGTGACTTACCTGTCACAAGAATGAAGGCAAGTCACGCCCCCCGCTGTCCGTTCACTCCGCCAAGATGCTGCTCCAGGTGGTAGAGAGGATGAAGGCTCCCTTGTCTCTGTTCATGGTTTTTATGCCTCGCTTGCAGATCTCAATGGCCTCTCTGATCCAGCGCTGTTGTTTGTTCTCTTCGGTGCGGATGACCCTGCCCTTCTCCCGGTCCATGATGTGGTTTTCCCTTTTGCAGTGGTCAGTGATTGCTGATTTGTAATGTTCATGTTGTGCTTGTTCTTTTACTGCTCTGATTTTTCATTTTTTTGACAGGTAAGTCACACCCTCATGGAACATCAGCTGATAAAGACGGGTCTCAAGACACCATCATGCGACACTCTGAAGAAGGCGAAAGACTCGCCGAAACATGTCAGGTAAAAAATTAACCTAAAACATAATTGTCTGCTTTTAATGAATCAGTCAAATATCAATAATAAGAAGACAAAATGAACCTAATACAAATAAATGAATGCTTAATAACGCCCCTGCACATGCTCCTAAAAATCCAAACCTTCACCTGTAAATAAAACGTCCCGACCTGAAGACATCTTAATGTTATTATTTTGTTATACACACAGCGCCGCCAAGTGGAATCAAAAATTTGTTTTTATTTTAATTTTCACGTACTGCACGGTGCCCTTTTGACGAATCCGACTGAAAATTAGTCAGAAAAGACTCAAGACAATGATCTTACTCTGTGCCGAATTTTGTGACGTTTTGGCAAAAGGCGTGGCTATTACGGTGCTGAAAAATCCGATTGTACTTTGTGGCAACAAAAGCTCCGGCAACATGACTCAGATGATCCTATCTTCTCGAAGTTGTACACATTTGAGGATACTTCAGCCCTGAAGACATCTACCAACTTATTTTTCATCGTAGTAGTAGCGCCACCAACTGGTAAAAGCTAATACAAGTTATTTTCTTGGATGTTTTTCTCCGTGCAACTCAACAAGGTCGCCCTCATATATGCTCGGATGACTGTTTCGGCCATGAGGATGTCACAATACGAAATTCATCCTTTTTCGTGAAAAGTTGTGGGAGTGGCATTGCACTGTTCGGCAATAAAACAACGCTGATTATGAGGTTCTAAATATGAACGACAACTCGTGAAACTTTACACACACATCAGGCAGAGCAAATTTATCAATATTTTATACGTTAGTTGTGCAGCTTTTTTGAAATGGCTCGCCATGGCCCTCGAGAAAAGTTAAAAAAAGAATAGAATAGAAATAGAAATCCCTTTATTGTCATTGTACTCAAGTGTGCAACGAGATTAGAGGGCTCCCCTCTCCAGTGCAATACAACAATAATACAGACAATATATAAATTAGATAAATAAATACGACAGTGCAATGGAATTCAGTACTGAATAGGGCATATAGAAACACATCACAATGCTGTTTTGCAAGGTTAGGGTGGTCTCGTGTGTGTGTGTGAGAGTTCAGTATGGAGATGGCTCTCGGAAAGAAACTGTTTCTCAGTCTATTGGTCCTTGATTTGATGCATCTGTAGCGCCTGCCAGAGGGCAACAGGTCGAACAGGTGTGAGTTTGGGTGGGTATTGTCTTTGACGATGTTGAGAGCCCTTCTGAGGCACCGGGCGGTGTAGATGTCCGACAGCGAGGGGAGAGGGCAGCCAATAATCCTTTGCGCTGTTTTGACTGTCCTCTGGAGCCTCACTCTGTCCGCCTCAGTGCAGCCGCTGTACCAGGTGGAGACACAGTACGTCAGCAGGCTCTCGATGGACGAGTGGTAGAAGGCCAGCAGCAGCTTCCTGTCCAGGTTGAATTTCCTGAGGACTCTCAGGAAGTGCAGACGTTGGCGGACCTTCTTTACCACTGCTGTGGTGTTGTGACTCCAAGAAAGGTCATCGGAGATCTGTACTCCCAGGAACTTGAACGTGTGGACCCTCTCCACACACACGCCTTCGATGCAGAGGGGGGGCGGCAGCGTCTTGTTCCTCCTGAAGTCGACGACAATCTCCTTTGTTTTAGCAGAGTTAAGGTGCAGTCTGTTGTCCTTGCACCAAGTTGTCAGTCTCCCTACCTCCTCTCTATAGGCTGTCTCGTCACCTTCCGAGATCAGACCGACCACTGTCGTGTCGTCAGCAAACTTGACGATGGTGTTGTTGCCGTGGGCCGGGCTGCAGTCGTAGGTGTAGAGGGCGTACAGGAGAGGGCTCAGCACGCATCCTTGGGGGGAACCGGTGCTCAGCATGAGGGTGGAGGACGTGTAGGGGCCGAGCAACACAGTCTGGGGTCTGTTGGTCAGAAAGTCCTTAATCCAGATGCGTGTGAGGGCAGGGAGGCCGAGAGTGTCCAGTTTGGCGACGAGGATGTCTGGGATGATCGTGTTGAATGCCGAGCTGTAGTCCACAAAGAGCATCCTTGCATAGCTCCGCTGTTGTTCCAGGTGGCACAGCACAACATGCAGAGCAGCCCTGGTTGAGTGTTTCACCTCGCTTTTTGTAAATTTTATGGAGTACAGTGAACCCTCGGTTATCGCGGTTAATGGGGACCGAGACCACCCGCGAAAACTGAAAATCCGCGAAGTAGCGGCGCACCTTCAAAAATGCTTAAAAAAAAAATACAATATATATAATAAATATATAATATATATATATATATATATATATATATATATATATATATATATATATATATATATATACGGGGAGAGAGAGAGTGAAATTCATGTTATAACAAAAAAAACAAATTATTATTAAAACGTATTATTTTTTTATTCCCCAGCCATTCTTTTTGTATTTATTTAATTACTCAGACTTTTACCTGCTGGTACGCCGTCTGGTGTGCCCTGTGAAATGAAATGTGCCATTCTTTATTTATTTATTTATTTATTCATTTATTCATTCATAACTGACAGCTTCGCGCTCCGCTCGTGCCCGGGCGGAAGAGGTGCTCCAATTCGGCTTAACTGTGACACACGCCCACCCTCCTCCCCCGGAGCTTCCATTCGGTTAAACTTAGGGGCCGCTTGGCACCGCCCGTGCCCGGGGAAGGTGCTCCTCTTCGGCTTACTGTGACGCGAGCATGCCCGCCTCCTCCGGAGCTTCCATTCGGTTAAACTTAGGGGCCGCTTGGAACCGCCCGTGCCCGGCGAAGGTGCTCCTCTTCGGCTTACTGTAACGCGAGCATGCCCTCCTCCTCCGGAGCTTCCATTTGGTTAAACTTAGGGGCCGCTTGGAACCGCCCGTGCCCGGGGAAGGTGCTCCTCTTCGGCTTACTGTGACGCGAGCATGCCCTCCTCCTCCGGAGCTTCCATTCGGTTAAACTTAGGGGCCGCTTGGCACCGCCCGTGCCCGGGGAAGGTGCTCCTCTACGGCTTAACTGCCACGCACGCCGGCCGGAGCTCTGGTACGGTCCGAACCGCGCGAAACGTCGCCACCGATCGTGTCCGGGGGAACGTGCTCTTCTTCGTCCACTCTCCTCTTCGCCCACGCTCTTCTTCGGCGCACGCCGGCCGTCTAACCGCTCCAGCGCTCGGCGAAACTACAATGCCCCCGAATATTTTTTATACCCGCGAAGCACTGAACCCGCGAAAGGTGAACCGCGAAGTAGCGAGGGTTCACTGTATGTATAAGACCAAGACCTACAAAAAAGTCTCTTGGAGCAATGAGCTAGGTTTTACAGGAAGTCGGCCATTTTGAATTTACTTAAAAGGGGCGGGTCACCACAATGGACTTTGTGTAGAAATTATTATTGGGGCCCGAGCAGCGACCGCGGCGAGGTCCCTATTGTTTATGTAGAAATTATTATTAGGGCCCGAGCAGCGACCGCTACGAGGTCCCCATTGTTTTTGTGGAAATTATTATTATTATTATTATTCGGGCCCGAGCAGTGACCGCTGCGAGGTCCCTATTGTTTTTCTAGAAATTGTTATTAGGGCCCGAGCTGCGACGGCTGCGAGGTCCCTATTGTTTTTGTAGAAAATATTAATACTTTTATTATTATTATTATTATTAGGGCCTGAGCAGCGACCGCTGCGAAGTCCCTGTTGTTTTTGTAGAAATTATTATTATTATTATTTTTCCGATTGTTCGATTGCATTTTTGACCCCCGAAACATGCACAAAAATTCACCAAACTTGGCAGTCTCATCGGGCATGGCGAAAAATTTGATATTTTAACGTCTAATATGAACAGGAAGTGAGTTATGAATTTTTGAAAGTCCGACTTTTGCCCTTTTTTGCATGTTTACAGGGGTCATTCTTTTGCACCCTGATCCTAAAGGCTTCATCTGATTGCCTTAAAATTCTGTCTGTAGCATCTTAAGACCTGGGACAAACACTGGGGCTAAAATTTTTTGTTTCCGCAATACTATATGACGGGGGCGGGGCTTCGAAGTTTTCACTTAAGATTTCCTTCGCCGCAATGGACAAAATGCTTAATAACTCTCTTGCACATGCTGCTAAAAATCCAAAACTTCACATGTACATCAAGAGTCGGTACCTGAAGACATCTATATGTTTATATTCTGTTATACACCTTGCGCCAATCAATATCATTTTTTACATTTTGACGTCCTGCACGGTGCCCTTTTAACGAATCCGATTGAAAATTGGCTAGAAAAGACTCAAGACATTGATCTTACTCTATCCCTATTTTTGTGACTTTCCTTCGAAGGGCGTGGCTATTACGGTGCCGCAGAGTCTGATTATTCTCCGTGGCAACAAAAGTTCCTGCAAAATGATTCAGATGATCCATCTTCTCGAAATTTTTCACATTTGAGGATATTCAGGCCCTGAAGACGGCTGCCAACTTATTTTTGATCGGATGAGTGTTTAGGCCTTGAGGATGTCACAATACGAAAGTCTTTCGCCTTCTTCAGAGTGTCACATGATGGTGTCTTGTGGCCCGTCTTTATCAGCTGATGTTCCATGAGGGCGTGACTTACCTGTCACAAGAATGAAGGCAAGTCACGCCCCCCGCTGTCCGTTCACTCCGCCAAGATGCTGCTCCAGGTGGTAGAGAGGATGAAGGCTCCCTTGTCTCTGTTCATGGTTTTTATGCCTCGCTTGCAGATCTCAATGGCCTCTCTGATCCAGCGCTGTTGTTTGTTCTCTTCGGTGCGGATGACCCTGCCCTTCTCCCGGTCCATGATGTGGTTTTCCCTTTTGCAGTGGTCAGTGATTGCTGATTTGTAATGTTCATGTTGTGCTTGTTCTTTTACTGCTCTGATTTTTCATTTTTTTGACAGGTAAGTCACACCCTCATGGAACATCAGCTGATAAAGACGGGTCTCAAGACACCATCATGCGACACTCTGAAGAAGGCGAAAGACTCGCCGAAACATGTCAGGTAAAAAATTAACCTAAAACATAATTGTCTGCTTTTAATGAATCAGTCAAATATCAATAATAAGAAGACAAAATGAACCTAATACAAATAAATGAATGCTTAATAACGCCCCTGCACATGCTCCTAAAAATCCAAACCTTCACCTGTAAATAAAACGTCCCGACCTGAAGACATCTTAATGTTATTATTTTGTTATACACACAGCGCCGCCAAGTGGAATCAAAAATTTGTTTTTATTTTAATTTTCACGTACTGCACGGTGCCCTTTTGACGAATCCGACTGAAAATTAGTCAGAAAAGACTCAAGACAATGATCTTACTCTGTGCCGAATTTTGTGACGTTTTGGCAAAAGGCGTGGCTATTACGGTGCTGAAAAATCCGATTGTACTTTGTGGCAACAAAAGCTCCGGCAACATGACTCAGATGATCCTATCTTCTCGAAGTTGTACACATTTGAGGATACTTCAGCCCTGAAGACATCTACCAACTTATTTTTCATCGTAGTAGTAGCGCCACCAACTGGTAAAAGCTAATACAAGTTATTTTCTTGGATGTTTTTCTCCGTGCAACTCAACAAGGTCGCCCTCATATATGCTCGGATGACTGTTTCGGCCATGAGGATGTCACAATACGAAATTCATCCTTTTTCGTGAAAAGTTGTGGGAGTGGCATTGCACTGTTCGGCAATAAAACAACGCTGATTATGAGGTTCTAAATATGAACGACAACTCGTGAAACTTTACACACACATCAGGCAGAGCAAATTTATCAATATTTTATACGTTAGTTGTGCAGCTTTTTTGAAATGGCTCGCCATGGCCCTCGAGAAAAGTTAAAAAAAGAATAGAATAGAAATAGAAATCCCTTTATTGTCATTGTACTCAAGTGTGCAACGAGATTAGAGGGCTCCCCTCTCCAGTGCAATACAACAATAATACAGACAATATATAAATTAGATAAATAAATACGACAGTGCAATGGAATTCAGTACTGAATAGGGCATATAGAAACACATCACAATGCTGTTTTGCAAGGTTAGGGTGGTCTCGTGTGTGTGTGAGAGTTCAGTATGGAGATGGCTCTCGGAAAGAAACTGTTTCTCAGTCTATTGGTCCTTGATTTGATGCATCTGTAGCGCCTGCCAGAGGGCAACAGGTCGAACAGGTGTGAGTTTGGGTGGGTATTGTCTTTGACGATGTTGAGAGCCCTTCTGAGGCACCGGGCGGTGTAGATGTCCGACAGCGAGGGGAGAGGGCAGCCAATAATCCTTTGCGCTGTTTTGACTGTCCTCTGGAGCCTCACTCTGTCCGCCTCAGTGCAGCCGCTGTACCAGGTGGAGACACAGTACGTCAGCAGGCTCTCGATGGACGAGTGGTAGAAGGCCAGCAGCAGCTTCCTGTCCAGGTTGAATTTCCTGAGGACTCTCAGGAAGTGCAGACGTTGGCGGACCTTCTTTACCACTGCTGTGGTGTTGTGACTCCAAGAAAGGTCATCGGAGATCTGTACTCCCAGGAACTTGAACGTGTGGACCCTCTCCACACACACGCCTTCGATGCAGAGGGGGGGCGGCAGCGTCTTGTTCCTCCTGAAGTCGACGACAATCTCCTTTGTTTTAGCAGAGTTAAGGTGCAGTCTGTTGTCCTTGCACCAAGTTGTCAGTCTCCCTACCTCCTCTCTATAGGCTGTCTCGTCACCTTCCGAGATCAGACCGACCACTGTCGTGTCGTCAGCAAACTTGACGATGGTGTTGTTGCCGTGGGCCGGGCTGCAGTCGTAGGTGTAGAGGGCGTACAGGAGAGGGCTCAGCACGCATCCTTGGGGGGAACCGGTGCTCAGCATGAGGGTGGAGGACGTGTAGGGGCCGAGCAACACAGTCTGGGGTCTGTTGGTCAGAAAGTCCTTAATCCAGATGCGTGTGAGGGCAGGGAGGCCGAGAGTGTCCAGTTTGGCGACGAGGATGTCTGGGATGATCGTGTTGAATGCCGAGCTGTAGTCCACAAAGAGCATCCTTGCATAGCTCCGCTGTTGTTCCAGGTGGCACAGCACAACATGCAGAGCAGCCCTGGTTGAGTGTTTCACCTCGCTTTTTGTAAATTTTATGGAGTACAGTGAACCCTCGGTTATCGCGGTTAATGGGGACCGAGACCACCCGCGAAAACTGAAAATCCGCGAAGTAGCGGCGCACCTTCAAAAATGCTTAAAAAAAAAATACAATATATATAATAAATATATAAATATATATATATATATATATATATATATATATATATATATATATATATATATATATACGGGGAGAGAGAGAGTGAAATTCATGTTATAACAAAAAAAACAAATTATTATTAAAACGTATTATTTTTTTATTCCCCAGCCATTCTTTTTGTATTTATTTAATTACTCAGACTTTTACCTGCTGGTACGCCGTCTGGTGTGCCCTGTGAAATGAAATGTGCCATTCTTTATTTATTTATTTATTTATTCATTTATTCATTCATAACTGACAGCTTCGCGCTCCGCTCGTGCCCGGGCGGAAGAGGTGCTCCAATTCGGCTTAACTGTGACACACGCCCACCCTCCTCCCCCGGAGCTTCCATTCGGTTAAACTTAGGGGCCGCTTGGCACCGCCCGTGCCCGGGGAAGGTGCTCCTCTTCGGCTTACTGTGACGCGAGCATGCCCGCCTCCTCCGGAGCTTCCATTCGGTTAAACTTAGGGGCCGCTTGGAACCGCCCGTGCCCGGCGAAGGTGCTCCTCTTCGGCTTACTGTAACGCGAGCATGCCCTCCTCCTCCGGAGCTTCCATTTGGTTAAACTTAGGGGCCGCTTGGAACCGCCCGTGCCCGGGGAAGGTGCTCCTCTTCGGCTTACTGTGACGCGAGCATGCCCTCCTCCTCCGGAGCTTCCATTCGGTTAAACTTAGGGGCCGCTTGGCACCGCCCGTGCCCGGGGAAGGTGCTCCTCTACGGCTTAACTGCCACGCACGCCGGCCGGAGCTCTGGTACGGTCCGAACCGCGCGAAACGTCGCCACCGATCGTGTCCGGGGGAACGTGCTCTTCTTCGTCCACTCTCCTCTTCGCCCACGCTCTTCTTCGGCGCACGCCGGCCGTCTAACCGCTCCAGCGCCCGTCGTGCCGCTCGGCGAAACTACAATGCCCCCGAATATTTTTTATACCCGCGAAGCACTGAACCCGCGAAAGGTGAACCGCGAAGTAGCGAGGGTTCACTGTATGTATAAGACCAAGACCTACAAAAAAGTCTCTTGGAGCAATGAGCTAGGTTTTACAGGAAGTCGGCCATTTTGAATTTACTTAAAAGGGGCGGGTCACCACAATGGACTTTGTGTAGAAATTATTATTGGGGCCCGAGCAGCGACCGCGGCGAGGTCCCTATTGTTTATGTAGAAATTATTATTAGGGCCCGAGCAGCGACCGCTACGAGGTCCCCATTGTTTTTGTGGAAATTATTATTATTATTATTATTAGGGCCCGAGCAGTGACCGCTGCGAGGTCCCTATTGTTTTTCTAGAAATTGTTATTAGGGCCCGAGATGCGACGGCTGCGAGGTCCCTATTGTTTTTGTAGAAAATATTAATACTTTTATTATTATTATTATTATTAGGGCCTGAGCAGCGACCGCTGCGAAGTCCCTGTTGTTTTTGTAGAAATTATTATTATTATTATTTTTCCGATTGTTCGATTGCATTTTTGACCCCCGAAACATGCACAAAAATTCACCAAACTTGGCAGTCTCATCGGGCATGGCGAAAAATTTGATATTTTAACGTCTAATATGAACAGGAAGTGAGTTATGAATTTTTGAAAGTCCGACTTTTGCCCTTTTTTGCATGTTTACAGGGGTCATTCTTTTGCACCCTGATCCTAAAGGCTTCATCTGATTGCCTTAAAATTCTGTCTGTAGCATCTTAAGACCTGGGACAAACACTGGGGCTAAAATTTTTTGTTTCCGAAATACTATATGACGGGGGCGGGGCTTCGAAGTTTTCACTTAAGATTTCCTTCGCCGCAATGGACAAAATGCTTAATAACTCTCTTGCACATGCTGCTAAAAATCCAAAACTTCACATGTACATCAAGAGTCGGTACCTGAAGACATCTATATGTTTATATTCTGTTATACACCTTGCGCCAATCAATATCATTTTTTACATTTTGACGTCCTGCACGGTGCCCTTTTAACGAATCCGATTGAAAATTGGCTAGAAAAGACTCAAGACATTGATCTTACTCTATCCCTATTTTTGTGACTTTCCTTCGAAGGGCGTGGCTATTACGGTGCCGCAGAGTCTGATTATTCTCCGTGGCAACAAAAGTTCCTGCAAAATGATTCAGATGATCCATCTTCTCGAAATTTTTCACATTTGAGGATATTCAGGCCCTGAAGACGGCTGCCAACTTATTTTTGATCGGATGAGTGTTTCGGCCTTGAGGATGTCACAATACAAAAGTCTTTCGCCTTCTTCAGAGTGTCACATGATGGTGTCTTGTGGCCCGTCTTTATCAGCTGATGTTCCATGAGGGCGTGACTTACCTGTCACAAGAATGAAGGCAAGTCACGCCCCCCGCTGTCCGTTCACTCCGCCAAGATGCTGCTCCAGGTGGTAGAGAGGATGAAGGCTCCCTTGTCTCTGTTCATGGTTTTTATGCCTCGCTTGCAGATCTCAATGGCCTCTCTGATCCAGCGCTGTTGTTTGTTCTCTTCGGTGCGGATGACCCTGCCCTTCTCCCGGTCCATGATGTGGTTTTCCCTTTTGCAGTGGTCAGTGATTGCTGATTTGTAATGTTCATGTTGTGCTTGTTCTTTTACTGCTCTGATTTTTCATTTTTTTGACAGGTAAGTCACACCCTCATGGAACATCAGCTGATAAAGACGGGTCTCAAGACACCATCATGCGACACTCTGAAGAAGGCGAAAGACTCGCCGAAACATGTCAGGTAAAAAATTAACCTAAAACATAATTGTCTGCTTTTAATGAATCAGTCAAATATCAATAATAAGAAGACAAAATGAACCTAATACAAATAAATGAATGCTTAATAACGCCCCTGCACATGCTCCTAAAAATCCAAACCTTCACCTGTAAATAAAACGTCCCGACCTGAAGACATCTTAATGTTATTATTTTGTTATACACACAGCGCCGCCAAGTGGAATCAAAAATGTGTTTTTATTTTAATTTTCACGTACTGCACGGTGCCCTTTTGACGAATCCGACTGAAAATTAGTCAGAAAAGACTCAAGACAATGATCTTACTCTGTGCCGAATTTTGTGACGTTTTGGCAAAAGGCGTGGCTATTACGGTGCTGAAAAATCCGATTGTACTTTGTGGCAACAAAAGCTCCGGCAACATGACTCAGATGATCCTATCTTCTCGAAGTTGTACACATTTGAGGATACTTCAGCCCTGAAGACATCTACCAACTTATTTTTCATCGTAGTAGTAGCGCCACCAACTGGTAAAAGCTAATACAAGTTATTTTCTTGGATGTTTTTCTCCGTGCAACTCAACAAGGTCGCCCTCATATATGCTCGGATGACTGTTTCGGCCATGAGGATGTCACAATACGAAATTCATCCTTTTTCGTGAAAAGTTGTGGGAGTGGCATTGCACTGTTCGGCAATAAAACAACGCTGATTATGAGGTTCTAAATATGAACGACAACTCGTGAAACTTTACACACACATCAGGCAGAGCAAATTTATCAATATTTTATACGTTAGTTGTGCAGCTTTTTTGAAATGGCTCGCCATGGCCCTCGAGAAAAGTTAAAAAAAGAATAGAATAGAAATAGAAATCCCTTTATTGTCATTGTACTCAAGTGTGCAACGAGATTAGAGGGCTCCCCTCTCCAGTGCAATACAACAATAATACAGACAATATATAAATTAGATAAATAAATACGACAGTGCAATGGAATTCAGTACTGAATAGGGCATATAGAAACACATCACAATGCTGTTTTGCAAGGTTAGGGTGGTCTCGTGTGTGTGTGAGAGTTCAGTATGGAGATGGCTCTCGGAAAGAAACTGTTTCTCAGTCTATTGGTCCTTGATTTGATGCATCTGTAGCGCCTGCCAGAGGGCAACAGGTCGAACAGGTGTGAGTTTGGGTGGGTATTGTCTTTGACGATGTTGAGAGCCCTTCTGAGGCACCGGGCGGTGTAGATGTCCGACAGCGAGGGGAGAGGGCAGCCAATAATCCTTTGCGCTGTTTTGACTGTCCTCTGGAGCCTCACTCTGTCCGCCTCAGTGCAGCCGCTGTACCAGGTGGAGACACAGTACGTCAGCAGGCTCTCGATGGACGAGTGGTAGAAGGCCAGCAGCAGCTTCCTGTCCAGGTTGAATTTCCTGAGGACTCTCAGGAAGTGCAGACGTTGGCGGACCTTCTTTACCACTGCTGTGGTGTTGTGACTCCAAGAAAGGTCATCGGAGATCTGTACTCCCAGGAACTTGAACGTGTGGACCCTCTCCACACACACGCCTTCGATGCAGAGGGGGGGCGGCAGCGTCTTGTTCCTCCTGAAGTCGACGACAATCTCCTTTGTTTTAGCAGAGTTAAGGTGCAGTCTGTTGTCCTTGCACCAAGTTGTCAGTCTCCCTACCTCCTCTCTATAGGCTGTCTCGTCACCTTCCGAGATCAGACCGACCACTGTCGTGTCGTCAGCAAACTTGACGATGGTGTTGTTGCCGTGGGCCGGGCTGCAGTCGTAGGTGTAGAGGGCGTACAGGAGAGGGCTCAGCACGCATCCTTGGGGGGAACCGGTGCTCAGCATGAGGGTGGAGGACGTGTAGGGGCCGAGCAACACAGTCTGGGGTCTGTTGGTCAGAAAGTCCTTAATCCAGATGCGTGTGAGGGCAGGGAGGCCGAGAGTGTCCAGTTTGGCGACGAGGATGTCTGGGATGATCGTGTTGAATGCCGAGCTGTAGTCCACAAAGAGCATCCTTGCATAGCTCCGCTGTTGTTCCAGGTGGCCCAGCACAACATGCAGAGCAGCCCTGGTTGAGTGTTTCACCTCGCTTTTTGTAAATTTTATGGAGTACAGTGAACCCTCGGTTATCGCGGTTAATGGGGACCGAGACCACCCGCGAAAACTGAAAATCCGCGAAGTAGCGGCGCACCTTCAAAAATGCTTAAAAAAAAATACAATATATATAATAAATATATAAATATATATATATATATATATATATATATATATATGTATATATATACGGGGAGAGAGAGAGTGAAATTCATGTTATAACAAAAAAAACAAATTATTATTAAAACGTATTATTTTTTTATTCCCCAGCCATTCTTTTTGTATTGATTTAATTACTCAGACTTTTACCTGCTGGTACGCCGTCTGGTGTGCCCTGTGAAATGAAAGGTGCCATTCTTTATTTATTTATTTATTTATTCATTTATTCATTCATAACTGACAGCTTCGCGCTCCGCTCGTGCCCGGGCGGAAGAGGTGCTCCAATTCGGCTTAACTGTGACACACGCCCACCCTCCTCCCCCGGAGCTTCCATTCGGTTAAACTTAGGGGCCGCTTGGCACCGCCCGTGCCCGGGGAAGGTGCTCCTCTTCGGCTTACTGTGTCGCGAGCATGCCCTCCTCCTCCGGAGCTTCCATTCGGTTAAACTTAGGGGCCGCTTGGAACCGCCCGTGCCCGGGGAAGGTGCTCCTCTTCGGCTTACTGTGACGCGAGCATGCCCTCCTCCTCCGGAGCTTCCATTCGGTTAAACTTAGGGGCCGCTTGGCACCGCCCGTGCCCGGGGAAGGTGCTCCTCTTCGGCTTAACTGCCACACACGCCGGCCGGAGCTCTGGTACGGTCCGAACCGCGCGAAACGTCGCCACCGATCGTGTCCGGGGGAACGTGCTCTTCTTCGTCCACTCTTCTCTTCGCCCACGCTCTTCTTCGGCGCACGCCGGCCGTCTAACCGCTCCAGCGCCCCGTCGTGCCGCTCGGCGAAACTACAATGCCCCCGAATATTTTTTATACCCGCGAAGCACTGAACCCGCGAAAGGTGAACCGCGAAGTAGCGAGGGTTCACTGTATGTATAAGACCAAGACCTACAAAAAAGTCTCTTGGAGCAATGAGCTAGGTTTTACAGGAAGTCGGCCATTTTGAATTTATTAAAAGGGGGCGGGTCACCACAATGGACTTTGTGTAGAAATTATTATTGGGGCCCGAGCCGCGACCGCGGCGAGGTCCCTATTGTTTATGTAGAAATTATTATTAGGGCCCGAGCAGCGACCGCTACGAGGTCCCCATTGTTTTTGTGGAAATTTTTATTATTATTATTATTATTAGGGCCCGAGCAGTGACCGCTGCGAGGTCCCTATTGTTTTTCTAGAAATTGTTATTAGGGCCCGAGCTACGACGGCTGCGAGGTCCCTGTTGTTTTTGTAGAAATTATTATTATTATTATTTTTCCGATTGTACGATTGCATTTTTGACCCCCGAAACATGCACAAAAACTCACCAAACTTGGCAGTCTCATCGGGCATGGCGAGAAATTTGATATTTTAACGTCTAATATGAACAGGAAGTGAGTTATGAATTTTTGAAAGTCCGACTTTTGCCCTTTTTTGCATGTTTACAGGGGTCATTCTTTTGCACCCTGATCCTAAAGGCTTCATCTGATTGCCTTAAAATTCTGTCTGTAGCATCTTAAGACCTGGGACAAACACTGGGGCTAAAATCTTTTGTTTCCGAAATACTATATGACGGGGGCGGGGCTTCAAAGTTTTCACTTAAGATTTCCTTCGCCGCAATGGACAAAATGCTTAATAACTCTCCTGCACATGCTGCTAAAAATCCAAAACTTCACATATACATAAAGAGTCGGTACCTGAAGACATCTATATGTTTATATTCTGTTATACACCTTGCGCCAATCAATATCATTTTTTACATTTTGACGTACTGCACGGTGCCCTTTTAACGAATCCGATTGAAAATTGGCTAGAAAAGACTCAAGACATTGATCTTACTCTATCCCTATTTTTGTGACTTTCCTTCGAAGGGCGTGGCTATTGCGGTGCCGCAGAGTCTGATTATTCTCCGTGGCAACAAAAGTTCCTGCAAAATGATTCAGATGATCCATCTTCTCGAAATTTTTCACATTTGAGGATATTCAGGCCCTGAAGACGGCTGCCAACTTATTTTTGATCGCAGTGGTAGCGCCACCAACTGGTTAAAACAAATACAAATTATTTTCGTTGATGTTTTTCTCCGGGCAGGTTAACAAAATCTACCTTATATTTGCTCGGATGAGTGTTTAGGCCTTGAGGATGTCACAATACGAAAGTCTTTCGCCTTCTTCAGAGTGTCACATGATGGTGTCTTGTGACCCGTCTTTATCAGCTGATGTTCCATGAGGGCGTGACTTACCTGTCACAAGAATGAAGGCAAGTCACGCCCCCCGCTGTCCGTTCACTCCGCCAAGATGCTGCTCCAGGTGGTAGAGAGGATGAAGGCTCCCTTGTCTCTGTTCATGGTTTTTATGCCTCGCTTGCAGATCTCAATGGCCTCTCTGATCCAGCGCTGTTGTTTGTTCTCTTCGGTGCGGATGACCCTGCCCTTCTCCCGGTCCATGATGTGGTTTTCCCTTTTGCAGTGGTCAGTGATTGCTGATTTGTAATGTTCATGTTGTGCTTGTTCTTTTACTGCTATGATTTTTCATTTTTTTGACAGGTAATTCACACCCTCATGGAACATCAGCTGATAAAGACGGGTCTCAAGACACCATCATGCGACACTCTGAAGAAGGCGAAAGACTCGCCGAAACATGTCAGGTAAAAAATTTACCTAAAACATAATTGTCTGCTTTTAATGAATCTGTCAAATATCAATAATAAGAAGACAAAATGAACCTAATACAAATAAATGAATGCTTAATAACTCCCCTGCACATGCTCCTAAAAATCCAAACCTTCACCTGTAAATAAAATGTCCCGACCTGAAGACATCTTAATGTTATTATTTTGTTATACACACAGCGCCGCCAAGTGGAATAAAAAATTTGTTTTTATTTTAATTTTCACGTACTGCACGGTGCCCTTTTGACGAATCCGACTGAAAATTAGTCAGAAAAGACTCAAGACAATGATCTTACTCTCTGCCGAGTTTTGTGACGTTTTGGCAAAAGGCGTGGCTATTACGGTGCTGAAAAGTCCGATTGTACTTTGTGGCAACAAAAGCTCCGGCAACGTGACTGAGATGATCCTATCTTCTCGAAGTTGTACACATTTGAGGATACTTCAACCCTGAAGACATCTACCAACTTATTTTTCATCGTAGTAGTAGCGCCACCAACTGGTAAAAGCTAATACAAGTTATTTTCTTGGATGTTTTTCTCCGTGCAACTCAACAAGGTCGCCCTCATATATGCTCGGAGGACTGTTTCGTCCATGAGGATGTCACAATACGAAATTCATCCTTTTTCGTGAAAAGTTGTGGGAGTGGCATTGCACTGTCCGGCAATAAAACAACGCTGATTATGAGGTTCTAAATATGAACGACAACTCGTGAAACTTGACACACACATCAGGCAGAGCAAATTTATCAATATTTTATACGTTAGTTGTGCAGCTTTTTTTAAATGGCTCGCCATGGCCCTCGAGAAATGTTCAAAAAAGCAGCCCTGGTTGAGTGTTTCACCTCGCTTTTTGTAAATTTTATGGAGTACAGTGAACCCTCGGTTGTCGCGGTTAATGGGGACCGAGACCACCCGCGGAAACTGAAAATCCGCGAAGTAGCGGCGCACCTTCAAAAATGCTTAAAAAAAAATACAATATATATAATAAATATATATATATATAGATATATATATAGATATATATTGATATATATATATATATATACAGAGAGAGAGAGAGAGTGAAATTCATGTTATAACAAAAAAAACAAATTATTATTAAAACGTATTATTTTTTTATTCCCCAGCCATTCTTTTTGTATTTATTTAATTACTCCGACTATTACCTGCTGGTACGCCGTCCGGTGTGCCCTGTGAAATGAAAGGTGGCATTCTTTATTTATTTATTTATTTATTCATTTATTCATTCATAACTGACAGCTTCGCGCTCCGTTCGTGCCCGGGCGGAAGAGGTGTTCCAATTCGGCTTAACTGTGACACACGCCCGCCCTCCTCCCCCGGAGCTTCCATTCGGTTAAACTTAGGGGCCGCTTGGCACCGCCCGTGCCCGGGGAAGGTGCTCCTCTTCGGCTTACTGTGACGCGAGCATGCCCGCCTCCTCCGGAGCTTCCATTCGGTTAAACTTAGGGGCCGCTTGGAACCGCCCGTGCCCGGCGAAGGTGCTCCTCTTCGGCTTACTGTGACGCGAGCATGCCCTCCTCCTCCGGAGCTTCCATTCGGTTAAACTTAGGGGCCGCTTGGCACCGCCCGTGCCCGGGGAAGGTGCTCCTCTACGGCTTAACTGCCACGCACGCCGGCCGGAGCTCTGGTACGGTCCGAACCGCGCGAAACGTCGCCACCGATCGTGTCCGGGGGAACGTGCTCTTCTTCGTCCACTCTCCTCTTCGCCCACGCTCTTCTTCGGCGCACGCCGGCCGTCTAACCGCTCCAGCGCCCGTCGTGCCGCTCGGCGAAACTACAATGCCCCCGAATATTTTTTATACCCGCGAAGCACTGAACCCGCGAAAGGTGAACCGCGAAGTAGCGAGGGTTCACTGTATGTATAAGACCAAGACCTACAAAAAAGTCTCTTGGAGCAATGAGCTAGGTTTTACAGGAAGTCGGCCATTTTGAATTTACTTAAAAGGGGCGGGTCACCACAATGGACTTTGTGTAGAAATTATTATTGGGGCCCGAGCAGCGACCGCGGCGAGGTCCCTATTGTTTATGTAGAAATTATTATTAGGGCCCGAGCAGCGACCGCTACGAGGTCCCCATTGTTTTTGTGGAAATTATTATTATTATTATTATTAGGGCCCGAGCAGTGACCGCTGCGAGGTCCCTATTGTTTTTCTAGAAATTGTTATTAGGGCCCGAGCTGCGACGGCTGCGAGGTCCCTATTGTTTTTGTAGAAAATATTAATACTTTTATTATTATTATTATTATTAGGGCCTGAGCAGCGACCGCTGCGAAGTCCCTGTTGTTTTTGTAGAAATTATTATTATTATTATTTTTCCGATTGTTCGATTGCATTTTTGACCCCCGAAACATGCACAAAAATTCACCAAACTTGGCAGTCTCATCGGGCATGGCGAAAAATTTGATATTTTAACGTCTAATATGAACAGGAAGTGAGTTATGAATTTTTGAAAGTCCGACTTTTGCCCTTTTTTGCATGTTTACAGGGGTCATTCTTTTGCACCCTGATCCTAAAGGCTTCATCTGATTGCCTTAAAATTCTGTCTGTAGCATCTTAAGACCTGGGACAAACACTGGGGCTAAAAATTTTTGTTTCCGAAATACTATATGACGGGGGCGGGGCTTCGAAGTTTTCACTTAAGATTTCCTTCGCCGCAATGGACAAAATGCTTAATAACTCTCTTGCACATGCTGCTAAAAATCCAAAACTTCACATGTACATCAAGAGTCGGTACCTGAAGACATCTATATGTTTATATTCTGTTATACACCTTGCGCCAATCAATATCATTTTTTACATTTTGACGTCCTGCACGGTGCCCTTTTAACGAATCCGATTGAAAATTGGCTAGAAAAGACTCAAGACATTGATCTTACTCTATCCCTATTTTTGTGACTTTCCTTCGAAGGGCGTGGCTATTACGGTGCCGCAGAGTCTGATTATTCTCCGTGGCAACAAAAGTTCCTGCAAAATGATTCAGATGATCCATCTTCTCGAAATTTTTCACATTTGAGGATATTCAGGCCCTGAAGACGGCTGCCAACTTATTTTTGATCGGATGAGTGTTTAGGCCTTGAGGATGTCACAATACGAAAGTCTTTCGCCTTCTTCAGAGTGTCACATGATGGTGTCTTGTGGCCCGTCTTTATCAGCTGATTTTCCATGAGGGCGTGACTTACCTGTCACAAGAATGAAGGCAAGTCACGCCCCCCGCTGTCCGTTCACTCCGCCAAGATGCTGCTCCAGGTGGTAGAGAGGATGAAGGCTCCCTTGTCTCTGTTCATGGTTTTTATGCCTCGCTTGCAGATCTCAATGGCCTCTCTGATCCAGCGCTGTTGTTTGTTCTCTTCGGTGCGGATGACCCTGCCCTTCTCCCGGTCCATGATGTGGTTTTCCCTTTTGCAGTGGTCAGTGATTGCTGATTTGTAATGTTCATGTTGTGCTTGTTCTTTTACTGCTCTGATTTTTCATTTTTTTGACAGGTAAGTCACACCCTCATGGAACATCAGCTGATAAAGACGGGTCTCAAGACACCATCATGCGACACTCTGAAGAAGGCGAAAGACTCGCCGAAACATGTCAGGTAAAAAATTAACCTAAAACATAATTGTCTGCTTTTAATGAATCAGTCAAATATCAATAATAAGAAGACAAAATGAACCTAATACAAATAAATGAATGCTTAATAACGCCCCTGCACATGCTCCTAAAAATCCAAACCTTCACCTGTAAATAAAACGTCCCGACCTGAAGACATCTTAATGTTATTATTTTGTTATACACACAGCGCCGCCAAGTGGAATCAAAAATTTGTTTTTATTTTAATTTTCACGTACTGCACGGTGCCCTTTTGACGAATCCGACTGAAAATTAGTCAGAAAAGACTCAAGACAATGATCTTACTCTGTGCCGAATTTTGTGACGTTTTGGCAAAATTACGGTGCTGAAAAATCCGATTGTACTTTGTGGCAACAAAAGCTCCGGCAACATGACTCAGATGATCCTATCTTCTCGAAGTTGTACACATTTGAGGATACTTCAGCCCTGAAGACATCTACCAACTTATTTTTCATCGTAGTAGTAGCGCCACCAACTGGTAAAAGCTAATACAAGTTATTTTCTTGGATGTTTTTCTCCGTGCAACTCAACAAGGTCGCCCTCATATATGCTCGGATGACTGTTTCGGCCATGAGGATGTCACAATACGAAATTCATCCTTTTTCGTGAAAAGTTGTGGGAGTGGCATTGCACTGTTCGGCAATAAAACAACGCTGATTATGAGGTTCTAAATATGAACGACAACTCGTGAAACTTTACACACACATCAGGCAGAGCAAATTTATCAATATTTTATACGTTAGTTGTGCAGCTTTTTTGAAATGGCTCGCCATGGCCCTCGAGAAAAGTTAAAAAAAGAATAGAATAGAAATAGAAATCCCTTTATTGTCATTGTACTCAAGTGTGCAACGAGATTAGAGGGCTCCCCTCTCCAGTGCAATACAACAATAATACAGACAATATATAAATTAGATAAATAAATACGACAGTGCAATGGAATTCAGTACTGAATAGGGCATATAGAAACACATCACAATGCTGTTTTGCAAGGTTAGGGTGGTCTCGTGTGTGTGTGTGAGAGTTCAGTATGGAGATGGCTCTCGGAAAGAAACTGTTTCTCAGTCTATTGGTCCTTGATTTGATGCATCTGTAGCGCCTGCCAGAGGGCAACAGGTCGAACAGGTGTGAGTTTGGGTGGGTATTGTCTTTGACGATGTTGAGAGCCCTTCTGAGGCACCGGGCGGTGTAGATGTCCGACAGCGAGGGGAGAGGGCAGCCAATAATCCTTTGCGCTGTTTTGACTGTCCTCTGGAGCCTCACTCTGTCCGCCTCAGTGCAGCCGCTGTACCAGGTGGAGACACAGTACGTCAGCAGGCTCTCGATGGACGAGTGGTAGAAGGCCAGCAGCAGCTTCCTGTCCAGGTTGAATTTCCTGAGGACTCTCAGGAAGTGCAGACGTTGGCGGACCTTCTTTACCACTGCTGTGGTGTTGTGACTCCAAGAAAGGTCATCGGAGATCTGTACTCCCAGGAACTTGAACGTGTGGACCCTCTCCACACACACGCCTTCGATGCAGAGGGGGGGCGGCAGCGTCTTGTTCCTCCTGAAGTCGACGACAATCTCCTTTGTTTTAGCAGAGTTAAGGTGCAGTCTGTTGTCCTTGCACCAAGTTGTCAGTCTCCCTACCTCCTCTCTGTAGGCTGTCTCGTCACCTTCCGAGATCAGACCGACCACTGTCGTGTCGTCAGCAAACTTGACGATGGTGTTGTTGCCGTGGGCCGGGCTGCAGTCGTAGGTGTAGAGGGCGTACAGGAGAGGGCTCAGCACGCATCCTTGGGGGGAACCGGTGCTCAGCATGAGGGTGGAGGACGTGTAGGGGCCGAGCAACACAGTCTGGGGTCTGTTGGTCAGAAAGTCCTTAATCCAGATGCGTGTGAGGGCAGGGAGGCCGAGAGTGTCCAGTTTGGCGACGAGGATGTCTGGGATGATCGTGTTGAATGCCGAGCTGTAGTCCACAAAGAGCATCCTTGCATAGCTCCGCTGTTGTTCCAGGTGGCCCAGCACAACATGCAGAGCAGCCCTGGTTGAGTGTTTCACCTCGCTTTTTGTAAATTTTATGGAGTACAGTGAACCCTCGGTTATCGCGGTTAATGGGGACCGAGACCACCCGCGAAAACTGAAAATCCGCGAAGTAGCGGCGCACCTTCAAAAATGCTTAAAAAAAAAATACAATATATATAATAAATATATAAATATATATATATATATATATATATATATATATATATATACGGGGAGAGAGAGAGTGAAATTCATGTTATAACAAAAAAAACAAATTATTATTAAAACGTATTATTTTTTTATTCCCCAGCCATTCTTTTTGTATTTATTTAATTACTCAGACTTTTACCTGCTGGTACGCCGTCTGGTGTGCCCTGTGAAATGAAAGGTGCCATTCTTTATTTATTTATTTATTTATTCATTTATTCATTCATAACTGACAGCTTCGCGCTCCGCTCGTGCCCGGGCGGAAGAGGTGCTCCAATTCGGCTTAACTGTGACACACGCCCACCCTCCTCCCCCGGAGCTTCCATTCGGTTAAACTTAGGGGCCGCTTGGCACCGCCCGTGCCCGGGGAAGGTGCTCCTCTTCGGCTTACTGTGTCGCGAGCATGCCCTCCTCCTCCGGAGCTTCCATTCGGTTAAACTTAGGGGCCGCTTGGAACCGCCCGTGCCCGGGGAAGGTGCTCCTCTTCGGCTTACTGTGACGCGAGCATGCCCTCCTCCTCCGGAGCTTCCATTCGGTTAAACTTAGGGGCCGCTTGGCACCGCCCGTGCCCGGGGAAGGTGCTCCTCTACGGCTTAACTGCCACGCACGCCGGCCGGAGCTCTGGTACGGTCCGAACCGCGCGAAACGTCGCCACCGATCGTGTCCGGGGGAACGTGCTCTTCTTCGTCCACTCTTCTCTTCGCCCACGCTCTTCTTCGGCGCACGCCGGCCGTCTAACCGCTCCAGCGCCCCGTCGTGCCGCTCGGCGAAACTACAATGCCCCCGAATATTTTTTATACCCGCGAAGCACTGAACCCGCGAAAGGTGAACCGCGAAGTAGCGAGGGTTCACTGTATGTATAAGACCAAGACCTACAAAAAAGTCTCTTGGAGCAATGAGCTAGGTTTTACAGGAAGTCGGCCATTTTGAATTTATTAAAAGGGGGCGGGTCACCACAATGGACTTTGTGTAGAAATTCTTATTGGGGCCCGAGCAGCGACCGCGGCGAGGTCCCTATTGTTTATGTAGAAATTATTATTAGGGCCCGAGCAGCGACCGCTACGAGGTCCCCATTGTTTTTGTGGAAATTTTTATTATTATTATTATTATTAGGGCCCGAGCAGTGACCGCTGCGAGGTCCCTATTGTTTTTCTAGAAATTGTTATTAGGGCCCGAGCTACGACGGCTGCGAGGTCCCTATTGTTTTTGTAGAAAATATTATTACTTTTATTATTATTATTATTATTATTATTAGGGCCTGAGCAGCGACCGCTGCGAAGTCCCTGTTGTTTTTGTAGAAATTATTATTATTATTATTTTTCCGATTGTACGATTGCATTTTTGACCCCCGAAACATGCACAAAAACTCACCAAACTTGGCAGTCTCATCGGGCATGGCGAGAAATTTGATATTTTAACGTCTAATATGAACAGGAAGTGAGTTATGAATTTTTGAAAGTCCGACTTTTGCCCTTTTTTGCATGTTTACAGGGGTCATTCTTTTGCACCCTGATCCTAAAGGCTTGATCTGATTGCCTTAAAATTCTGTCTGTAGCATCTTAAGACCTGGGACAAACACTGGGGCTAAAATCTTTTGTTTCCGAAATACTATATGACGGGGGCGGGGCTTCAAAGTTTTCACTTAAGATTTCCTTCGCCGCAATGGACAAAATGCTTAATAACTCTCCTGCACATGCTGCTAAAAATCCAAAACTTCACATATACATAAAGAGTCGGTACCTGAAGACATCTATATGTTTATATTCTGTTATACACCTTGCGCCAATCAATATCATTTTTTACATTTTGACGTACTGCACGGTGCCCTTTTAACGAATCCGATTGAAAATTGGCTAGAAAAGACTCAAGACATTGATCTTACTCTATCCCTATTTTTGTGACTTTCCTTCGAAGGGCGTGGCTATTGCGGTGCCGCAGAGTCTGATTATTCTCCGTGGCAACAAAAGTTCCTGCAAAATGATTCAGATGATCCATCTTCTCGAAATTTTTCACGTTTGAGGATATTCAGGCCCTGAAGACGGCTGCCAACTTATTTTTGATCGCAGTGGTAGCGCCACCAACTGGTTAAAACAAATACAAATTATTTTCGTTGATGTTTTTCTCCGGGCAGGTTAACAAAATCTACCTTATATTTGCTCGGATGAGTGTTTAGGCCTTGAGGATGTCACAATACGAAAGTCTTTCGCCTTCTTCAGAGTGTCACATGATGGTGTCTTGTGACCCGTCTTTATCAGCTGATGTTCCATGAGGGCGTGACTTACCTGTCACAAGAATGAAGGCAAGTCACGCCCCCCGCTGTCCGTTCACTCCGCCAAGATGCTGCTCCAGGTGGTAGAGAGGATGAAGGCTCCCTTGTCTCTGTTCATGGTTTTTATGCCTCGCTTGCAGATCTCAATGGCCTCTCTGATCCAGCGCTGTTGTTTGTTCTCTTCGGTGCGGATGACCCTGCCCTTCTCCCGGTCCATGATGTGGTTTTCCCTTTTGCAGTGGTCAGTGATTGCTGATTTGTAATGTTCATGTTGTGCTTGTTCTTTTACTGCTATGATTTTTCATTTTTTTGACAGGTAATTCACACCCTCATGGAACATCAGCTGATAAAGACGGGTCTCAAGACACCATCATGCGACACTCTGAAGAAGGCGAAAGACTCGCCGAAACATGTCAGGTAAAAAATTTACCTAAAACATAATTGTCTGCTTTTAATGAATCTGTCAAATATCAATAATAAGAAGACAAAATGAACCTAATACAAATAAATGAATGCTTAATAACTCCCCTGCACATGCTCCTAAAAATCCAAACCTTCACCTGTAAATAAAATGTCCCGACCTGAAGACATCTTAATGTTATTATTTTGTTATACACACAGCGCCGCCAAGTGGAATAAAAAATTTGTTTTTATTTTAATTTTCACGTACTGCACGGTGCCCTTTTGACGAATCCGACTGAAAATTAGTCAGAAAAGACTCAAGACAATGATCTTACTCTCTGCCGAGTTTTGTGACGTTTTGGCAAAAGGCGTGGCTATTACGGTGCTGAAAAGTCCGATTGTACTTTGTGGCAACAAAAGCTCCGGCAACATGACTGAGATGATCCTATCTTCTCGAAGTTGTACACATTTGAGGATACTTCAACCCTGAAGACATCTACCAACTTATTTTTCATCGTAGTAGTAGCGCCACCAACTGGTAAAAGCTAATACAAGTTATTTTCTTGGATGTTTTTCTCCGTGCAACTCAACAAGGTCGCCCTCATATATGCTCGGAGGACTGTTTCGTCCATGAGGATGTCACAATACGAAATTCATCCTTTTTCGTGAAAAGTTGTGGGAGTGGCATTGCACTGTCCGGCAATAAAACAACGCTGATTATGAGGTTCTAAATATGAACGACAACTCGTGAAACTTGACACACACATCAGGCAGAGCAAATTTATCAATATTTTATACGTTAGTTGTGCAGCTTTTTTTAAATGGCTCGCCATGGCCCTCGAGAAATGTTCAAAAAAGCAGCCCTGGTTGAGTGTTTCACCTCGCTTTTTGTAAATTTTATGGAGTACAGTGAACCCTCGGTTATCGCGGTTAATGGGGACCGAGACCACCCGCGAAAACTGAAAATCCGCGAAGTAGCGGCGCACCTTCAAAAATGCTTAAAAAAAATATACAATATATATAATAAATATATAAATATTTATATTTATATATATATATATATATATATATACGGAGAGAGAGAGAGAGAGAGAGTGAAATTCATGTTATAACAAAAAAACCAAATTATTATTAAAACGTATTATTTTTTTATTCCCCAGCCATTCTTTTTGTATTTATTTAATTACTCCGACTTTAACCTGATGGTACGCCGTCCGGTGTGCCCTGTGAAAAAAAGGTGGCATTCTTTATTTATTTATTCTTTCATAACGGACAGCCTCGCGCTCCGCTCGTGCCCGGGCGCAAGAGGTGCTCCAATTCGGCTTAACTGTGACACACGCCCGACCTCCTCCGGAACTTCCATTCGGTTAAACTTAGGGGCCGCTTGGCACCGCCCGTGCCCGGGGAAGGTGCTCCTCTTCGGCTTACTGTGACGCGAGCATGCCCTCCTCCTCCGGAGCTTCCAT
Organism: Idiotropiscis lumnitzeri; assembly: GCF_059441095.1. Classification (NCBI taxonomy): domain Eukaryota; kingdom Metazoa; phylum Chordata; class Actinopteri; order Syngnathiformes; family Syngnathidae; genus Idiotropiscis; species Idiotropiscis lumnitzeri. The sequence continues at coordinate 1,856,049 of NW_028283577.1, read as the reverse complement.
TCAGTTAAACGTAGGGGCCGCTTGGAACCGCCCGTGCCCGGGGAAGGTGCTCCTCTTCGGCTTACTGTGACGCGAGCATGCCCTCCTCCTCCGGAGCTTCCATTCGGTTAAACTTCGGGGCCGCTTGGAACCGCCCGTGCCCGGGGAAGGTGCTCCTCTTCGGCTTACTGTGACGCGAGCATGCCCTCCTCCTCCGGAGCTTCCATTTGGTTAAACTTAGGGGCCGCTTGGCACCGCCCGTGCCCGGGGAAGTGTTAAAGAAATTTAAGTTTGTATGTTCATCTGTTAGTTTTGTTGTTTAGTTTGTCATCTTAGCAAGTTTCAAACTATAACTAATCTTACAGGCCCCCTTTGTTGCACATGCATTCGTATCTTTCTGGCCTCTAATTAAACCTTCGACAGCTACGGGTGCCAGGTACGGCCTCATCGCGAATGTGACTCCCCAACGCCAGAACCCTTTTCTGTAAACACCTCCCTTGGGGTGTTGATGACCTCTTTAACCCTTCGTAGATAATGTTGGGGCCCGAGGCCTCTTAAGGCTGTAACTTATGCATTTAGGGAGGTCCAACACAAGGCTTGGTATTTCTAAAGCAACAATATCGTCATGGCCATAAAATAAGTTCAACATGTTAAGCCTTGTGAAAATACACTACACAGGTCAAATGAAGTTCAGAGTGAACATGCTCCCTTTTGCTGTTAGAATAAGCAGAAGTATGAACAAAAGGTGTCTTGTAAGCTGAAACCGTTAGAATAGGCAGGAAGAGGGTGGGCAAGTGGGATGGAGTCAAATGTCAAGTTTTCCATTCTGTATGTATTGCATATTCAAATTGCTTATGCTGATGCAAATAAAAACCATGTGTGCAGTCGAACACGCTGGCTTCGCCTCGGAGTTCGAGGGCTGCCCCGCGCGGAAATGACAGACAATCTTGGCTGGTTGATTCATTTGTTCAGGCTTGTTTTGATAGAAACATCCTTAACAGGAAGGTGCTCCTCTACGGCTTAACTGCCACGCACGCCGGCCGGAGCTCTGGTACGGTCCGAACCGCGCGAAACGTCGCCACCGATCGTGTCCGGGGGAACGTGCTCTTCTTCGTCCACTCTCCTCTTCGCCCACGCTCTTCTTCGGCGCACGCCGGCCGTCTAACCGCTCCAGCGCCCTGTCGTGCCGCTCGGCGAAACTACAATGCCCCCGAATATTTTTTAGACCCGCGAAGCACTGAACCCACGAAAGGTGAACCGCGAAGTAGCGAGGGTTCACTGTATGTATAAGACCAAGACCTACAAAAAAGTCTCTTGGAGCAATGAGCTAGGTTTTACAGGAAGTCGGCCACTTTGAATTTACTTAAAAGGGGGCGGGTCACCACAATGGACTTTGTGTAGAAATTATTATTGGGGCCCGAGCAGCGACCGCGGCAAGGTCCCTATTGTTTTTGTAGAAATTATTATTAGGGCCCGAGCAGCGACCGCTACGAGGTCCCCATTGTTTTTGTGGAAATCATTATTATTTTTATTATTATTATTAGGGCCCGAGCAGTGGCCGCTGCGATGTCCCTATTGTTTTTCTAGAAATTGTTATTAGGGCCCGAGCTGCGACGGCGGCGAGGTCCCTATTGTTTTTGTAGAAATTATTATTAGGGCCCGAGCAGCAACCGCTACGAGGTCCCCATTAACCGCGATAACCGAGGGTTCACTGTATTACTCTTACTCGATCTTGGCGCCGCTTTTGACACTTGATCATAACATATTATTAAAACGCCTTGAAACTTGTGTTGGCATTTCAGGTTCAGCGCTTTCTTGGATTAATTCGTATCTGTCGGAGACGACGCACCGTGTAATTCATGGCAATGCGTCTTCTGATCTTTGTAAGATCACACGCGGAGTTCCGCAGGGATTGGTACTAGATGCTACCGCTTGGTGATATTATACGGAAATATCACATTAGTTTTCATTGTTATGCTGATGATACGCAATTATACATGCCGTTGGATATAACGAATCCGTGTGATTGCTATAAATTAGAGGCATGCCTTGCCGAAATTAAACTATGAATGTCTTTCAATTTTTTGCGTCTTAACTCAGATAAAACCGAGATGCTGATCATTGGACCAGCGCGTCATCTGTACCTTTTTCAAAGACACCACTATGAGTATCGATAAATTGCCCAAAAGGATTCAACAAAAAATCTCGGTCTTATATTTGACACAACTATGTCGTTTCAAATGCACATTAAAAATATTACCGTATTTTTGGACCCATAAGGCGCACTTTAAAGTCCGGAAAGCCGTCCAAAAAAGCCAGGGCGCCCTTTGAGGTGGAGCGCCCATTGCGTCGACCAAGTGCGCCGCTGGGCTGACGGCGAACATCAACTGCCTGCACACCGCTTATATAGAGAGAAGGCGGGTGTGGCTTACGACAAGCAGGGGGGCGTGAGAGGGGATCGATGGGTGTGGACAACAGGCGGACGTGAGAGGGGAGATGGGTGTGAATGACAACAGGCGGGAGAGGGGAGACAAAACAACACAAAGGCACGCCCCCAGTGCAAAGCAGCGCGATGCCCCTATCGTCGCTGTTGGTCTGTGACTCCATGCGTGCCCATCTGACAGCCGCTGTGAAAAGTCAAGTCACGCATATGAACTCAGAGCTTGCCATCATCCCGGGAGGCTTGACAAAGGAACTCCAACCACTCGACTTAAGTATAAACAGAGCGTTCAAAGTGAAGTTGCGTGCTGCGTGGGAGCGATGGATGGCGGAGGGCGAACACAGCTTCACAAAGGCTGGGAGACAGCGAAGAGCAAGTTATGCCACAATTTGCGAGTGGATTGTAGCTGCTTGGACGAACGTGTCTGCTAGCTCTATTGCAAGAGCTTTCGCGAAAGCCGGCATTACATCCGGGGAGACGCTCAGCAGCGACACAGACTCGGACAATGACGAGAGGGAACCTGGCGTGTTTGAGGGAGAATTTGCCCAACTATTTCTGTCTGATACGGAAGACGATGATTTTGAAGGATTTGTGGATGACTGATAACTCTTAATGTGAGTACCTTGTTAAATAAAATACAACCAAACGCAGTTTTGCTCCTGTTGCCGTTTTTTCAAAACAGCTAGCCATGCTATCGTCTGTTTTAGTGTGCATGCATGTAAACTAAGGTAATGTATGGTAGGCTGGGAGGCAGAATTTTGCTGGGCCTACACTTTTATGCTTTTCAGTTGATTTGGGATGATAGTTTTAGTTTTGATGTAACACCGTGACCGCACATCGTTTGTTGACAAGTGACTTGCTCACACCGGCATTGTGTCGGCATCCCACCTGAGGGGCTGCGCCGCAGCGAGACGGCGAAGCAGCGAGATGGCGAGGCAGACTGATAATGACTCGTGTTGTTTATCTTGGATACAGAAGACAAGGACTTGGTGCATTTTTGGATGAGGACAACTTCAGCACGTTGTTAAAAGCTAAAATAAAGTACCACTGAACTCCCGCTGCCATTTTAAAAACACGCTAGCGCGACTGAGCAGCCAGCGAGACTGCTCGATTGGTCGGTTGTGTTAGCGCCCGATGAGTCGGCGCGTTCTATCTATGTAACAAATACAGAAATAGCGCCCCCAACAGGTGTTGCGCCCTTTGACACGGCGCGTCTTTTGAGTCCAAAAATACGGTACTAGAACTGCATTTGTTCATCTGCGTAACATTGCTAAAATTCGCCCAATTCTATCAACCTGTGATGCAAAAATCTTAATCCATGCGTTTGTTACGTCTCGCCTCGACTATTGTAACGTTTTGCTCTCGGGTCTCCCCATGTCTAGTATTAAAAGTTAGTTCAAAATGCAGCAGCTAGACTCTTGACTAGAACGAGAAAGTTTGATCATATTACCCCGATACTTGCCAATTTGAATTGGCTTCCGGTCCACTTGAGATGTGATTTTAAAGTTCTGCTACTTGCCTATAAAATATTGCATGGCTTAGCACCTTCCTATCTCGTTGACCTCGTGGTACCATATGTTCCGTCCCAAAACCTTCGCTCACAAAATGCTGGTCTTTTAGTGATCCCGCGAGCCAAAAAGAAGTCCACAGGTTCTAGAGCGTTCTCTATTCGGGCACCAATGCTTTGGAATGTACTACCCTCAGGTATTAGAGGCGCCACCTCAGTAGAAATGTTCAAAACACTATTAAAGACGCATTTATACTCTTGTGCATTTAGTTGAACTATTTGTTGGCCTGTTTACTGCCGCTTTTTCTCTTATCTTCTCTTTTCTGCCCCCTTTTCCCCGGCTGGGGGATTAGGTGACGGTCACCCACTAGGAAGTTTAAGGCATTGACAAACTGGGCATGCACCTGTTCCAGTGATGTCGTCTTCCTGCAGCGCGACATTTATTTATATACTTTAGCATCTAATTTAATTATTTGTTGGCCTGTTTACTGCGGCTTCTCCTCTTTTCTGCCCCCTCTTCCCCTGCTTGGGAATTAGGTGATGGTGACCTGCTATGAAGATTACGGCACTGACCAACCGGGGAGGGACCTTCTCTGCCGAAGTCGTCTTCATGCAGCACCTCTTCTGATTTCCCTATATTTCAGCACTTCGTTGAACTACTTGTTGGCCTGTTTACTATTTCTGTTCTTTTTTTTCTGTTCCCAATTCCACGGCTTGGGAATTAGGTGATGGTGATTCACTTGGAAGTGGCTGTTCTGAATTTACCCCAAACTGACTATTTCAAGATCAAAGGCTCAACCTCGGATATGCTGCCATGGCGATTACGGTCCTGGATGAGGACCCACTCCACTAAAGTCATCTTCCTGCAGCACTTCATTTAATTGACTCTCACATTATCTCATCTAACATTGTATAGCATCATTGTATGTGTCAAATGTTGCCCACTTGGCATCCAAAGCAGCCTGGTCATCCTGGAAGGGGGTTTCCCCCCCATCTGTGGTCCCTTCTCAAGTTTTCTCACTTTTCCCCCAATGGGGTTTTGAGTTTTTCCTTGCCCTCCTGGGGGTTAAGATCAGTGGATGTTGATTGTGGTTATGTAAAGCCCTTTGAGACTGTCTGTGATTAAGGGCTATACACATAAAATTGACTTGACTCGACTTGGACCAGAATAGAAGTGGATGAGGGAAAAAGGGAGGGGCGGTGTTGACTGATATTGTGCAGATGGAAGTAGGCTGACCGGGTTGTGTTATTATGCTTATGGAAAGATAGAGTGCTGTCAAGGATGACACCCAGACTCTTGACCTGAGGGGATGGGAAAACAATGGAGGGGCCAACAGGAATGGGAAAACTGCCAACTTTGGATTGTATTGATTTTGTACTGAAAAGAATAACTTCTGTTTTGTCGCTGTTAAGCCTCATGAAATTATTAGAAAACCAGTCATTGATTTCAGATAGACAGGAGGTGACGGAGGTGGGAGGGAGTGATATGCTGGGTTTGCAGGAGAACTAGAGCTGGGTGTCATCCGCGAAGCAATGGAAAGCGATATTGAATTTTCGGAAAATGCTGCCAAGGGGAAGGAGGTATATGATAAATAATAGGGGGGCCAGGACCGAGCCTTGGGGCAAACCTGAGGTGACTGGGAGGGACTTTGATGAGAAATATTTAAGCTGGATGAACTGAGTGCGGTCTTTGAAGTATGAATGGAACCAGTTGAGGGCGGTGTGGGTGATGCCGATGGAAGAAAGTCTTTTGAGAAGGATGGTGTGTGAGATGGTGTCAAAGGCCGCAGTCAGGTTAAGAAGGATGACAATGGAGAATGAATCTGAGTCAGCTGCAATGAGGAGAGCAGAGGTGACCTTGAGTAGAGTTGATTCAGTGCTGTGAAGTGCACGGAAACCGGACTGAAAGGGTTATTGCAGGTGAGATGAGAGTGGAGTTGAGTGGCGACTACATTATCTAGGACTTTTGAAATGAATGGTAGGTAGGAAATAGGGCGGAGGTTCAGGAAATAGTACTGAGCGGCTTTTTCTTAATCTCATGAGAAAATGTACTTGGGCAAGCACAGTCGAAAAGAGTCGTGCGTTATCTCAGCCCAGCCTCACATTCTTCCCCCGGCACGGGTCTACGTCCAAGGGAAGGTCCTCTCCAGATTAATCATTGTCTGGATGGTTGATTCCCAGCTGGTCCCCAAGACTGGTATTCCACGGCTGGCCTTCTCCGGCGGGCAGTCTCTCCGTCTCTTCTGCTGGTATTCCCCTGTAATCTTGTCAGTGTGCATGTATGTGTGCTCCAAAATCAAATTATGTCTTTCAGAATGTGTTTTTGCAATGGCGTCCCCTTGAACCCTCCAATCAATCAATCAAATTTTATTTATAAGAGCACTTTTCATACATAAAATGCGGCTCAAAGTGCTGTACAATAAAAACATCCAAATTACAACGAAAAACTAAAACCCATTCCACCCACTCAACATAAACACAAGACACATCCACATACACGCCTGAACTCGCACACACACAGAACACTCGCATTCACACAACTTAATAAACCATCTTAGTAGAAAGACAGGGTAAGGCACAGAGAAACCATATGAGAAAATGTACCCAGGGTAGGTCATCCGCGCTGAGAGGGATGACGGCTCACGCCCACAGGGAGCTGCGCCAACACACAGACTGACCGGGGTAGACCCTACACATAGTGCAGAGGGCCCCGGTCCGCCGGGCCTAAGGAGCCTCCGGGATGAAGCCCCCTGTGAGAAGGCCAGCCACACCTCCCAGCGCGGAGGCCCCCCTTGAGGAAACACTGGAGCTAAAATATATAAAAGAAAATGATAATGCTAAACAAAAAAGAAGCTAAAAATTAAAGGACAATAATATAAAAAGACGAAGCTAAAATATATAAGAAAAATTATGATACTAAAAGACAGAGAAGAAGCTAAAAATTAAAAGACAATAATATAAAACGACGCAGCTAAAATATATAAGAAAAATGATGATACTAAAAGACAAAGAAGCTAAAAAAAATTAAAGACAATGATAATATATAAAATGACAATCCTGAATTAAAAGACTAAGATAAATTATTTAAAAGCCAAACAAAAAAGGTGAGTCTTGAGCAGGGGTGGGCAATTATTTTTTCCATGGGGCCACATAAGAAACATTAAATATTGTGGAGGGCCGGGCCAAAAGGCTGAACTCAATTCTGCATAATATTAATTGTATTTCTTTTTTAAAAAGCAGTAAATAGCACTGTTTTGACAAGCTGGCATTAAAGTTAAGCAATGAAACTAAATACCAAATAAACTGAAAAAATGAGGTTGCCTTACAAAAATGTATTCATTCAAATTTCTCAACACAATGGTAGACATAATATTAACATTTTTTACTATTTGTGACTCATATTAGTAAACATATTCTGTCACATTCACTTCAAAACACATTTTGAGTTCCATATACTGTTGGATAGTTGTGTAAAGGTTCTGAGCATTTTAAAGACATCACAATATTGTCTTTTTGCACCAAACATTAAGCAAGATACAACATATTGACTGTCACTGAACTGTGATTTTGAGAAAAAGTGTCCCAGTTCATTGTTATCTGGTGCCGTTTTTATATTTCTCTGCATGTTTCGTCTGGTAATGCCGACTCAAATTGTAGTCCTTCAACACGGCGATCTGCTCCCCGCAAACTAAACACACAGCTTTACCTCTAACTTCAGTAAATAAATACTTCGCTGTCCAATTTTTGTTGAAAATTCTACATTCGGCATCTACCTTTCTTTTTGTAGCCTGAGCGGACATTTTTGAGGACGAACGTTGTCTTGTTGTGATTCAATCGCGCGCATGTCTTGATAAACGCATTACGTCATTATGTGCGACGCACATTGTGCGGGAATAAAAAAAAAAAACAATTTCAGAATAAAAGCAGTGCAGCTTTCGCCCATGAATGAGGTGAAATTAAAAAGTATGTTTATTTTGAAATTTCCAATTAACCTTCCACTCGCGGTCAGAGTCAACCAAAGGTATGTGGCCCGGGCCATACAATGCCCAGGTCTGTCATACGGGCCAGTCAGTGCCACCCGGCGGGCCGGATGTGGCCCGCGGGCCGTGCAATGCCCAGGTCTGGTCTTGAGCCTCCTTTTAAAAATATCAACAGTCTCTGCGGACCTGATGTCCTCCGGCAGGCTATTCCATCGACGAGGACCAGAATGGCTGAATGCAGCCTCGCCATGTGTTCCAGTCCTCACCCGAGGAATAATTAACAGGCCGGTGCCAGAGGACCTCAGGGTCCGCGAGGATGGCCCAAGACCGTTAAGGCATTTAAAAACTAATTGAAGAACCTTAAAATCAATCCTGAAACACACGGGGAGCCAATGCAGCGATTTTAAAACTAAATCCAGTGCCCAATTTGGTATGTTTGCATCTCTATGTCCTATGTGGAGAATGTGCTTTGTCATATTTGTCCATGAAGTGCTGTCTGGCTTGTCATCAGTTTGTAATGTGCAGACTGAATATGTATGATGTGAATGTGAGTGTAGGTCATGAAAATACTATGTTCACACATTTATAAACTAAGTAATATAACTTTAGCATGTGAAAATAATATCATAAATCAGTAAAGACCATGACTACAATCAGTCATTCCTATGCGTAGTAGAATTAGAATTAGAATTAGAAATCCCTTTATTGTCATTGTACTCAAGTGTGCAACGAGATTAGAAGGCTCCCCTCTCCAGTGCAATACAACAATAAGACAGACAAATATATAAATTAGATTAATAAATAAGAGAGTGCAATGGAATTTAGTACAGAATAGGGTATATAAAAACACATCACGATGCTGTTCTGCAAGGTAAGGGTGTTCTCGTGTGTGTGTGAGAGTTCAGAATGGAGATGGCTCTCGGAAAGCAACTGTTTCTCAGTCTATTGGTCCTCGATTTGATGCATCTGTAGCGCCTGCCAGAGGGCAACAGGTCGAACAGGTGTGAGTTTGGGTGGGTATTGTCTTTGACGATGTTGAGAGCCCTTCTGAGGCACCGGGCGGTGTAGATGTCCGACAGTGAGGGGAGAGGGCAGCCAATAATCCTTTGCGCTGTTTTGACTGTCCTCTGGAGCCTCACTCTGTCGGCCTCAGTGCAGCCGCTGTACCAGGTGGAGACACAGTACGTCAACAGGCTCTCAATGGACGAGTGGTAGAAGGCTAGCAGCAGCTTCCTGTCCAGGTTGAATTTCCTGAGGACTCTCAGGAAGTGCAGACGCTGGTGGACCTTCTTTACCACTGCTGTGGTGTTGTGAGTCCAAGAAAGGTCGTCGGAGATCTGTACTCCCAGGAACTTGAACGTGTGGACCCTCTCCACACACACGCCTTCGATGCAGAGGGGGGGCGGCACCGTCTTGTTCCTCCTGAAGTCGACGACAATCTCCTTTGTTTTTGCAGTGTTAAGGTGCAGTCTGTTGTCCTTGCACCAAGCTGTCAGTCTCTTTACCTCCTCTCTGTAGGCTGTCTCGTCACCTTCCGAGATCAGACCGACCACTGTCGCGTCGTCAGCAAACTTGACGATGGTGTTGTTGCCATGGGCCGGGCTGCAGTCGTAGGTGTAGAGGGCGTATAGGAGAGGGCTCAGCACGCATCCTTGAGGGGAACCGGTGCTCAGCATGCAGGTGGAGGACGTGTAGGGGCCGAGCAACACAGTCTGGGGTCTGTTGGTCAGAAAGTCCTTAATCCAGATGCGTGTGAGGGCAGGGAGGCCGAGAATGTCAAGTTTGGCGACGTGGATGTCTGGGATGATTGTGTTGAATGCCAAGCTGTAGTCCACAAAGAGCATCCTTGCATAGCTCTGCTGTTGTTCCAGGTGGCCCAGCACAACATGCAGAGCAGTGTTGATGGCGTCCTCAGTGGATCTGTTAGCCCAGTATGCAAACTGGTAGGGGTCCAGAGTGGGAGGAAGGCAGTCCCTGATGTGCTGGAGAACCAGCCTCTCGAAGCACTTCATGATGACTGGTGTGAGAGCAACAGGACGGTAGTCATTCAGGTGGACGGCTGGTGACTTTTTGGGGACAGGAATAATGATGGAAGTTTTCAAGCAGGAGGGGATGACTGCTTGAGCCAGGGAGCGGTTGAAGATCCTGCAGAATACATGTGACAGTTGGTGGGCACATGTTTTGAGGACCTTGCCTGGTATTCCGTCGGGTCCAGTAGCTTTCCTGGGGTTAACAGCCAGGAGCGCGCGCCTCACATCGTGTTCCTCTACGGTGAGTGGGGGGGAGTTGGAGCATGAAGTGCGGGGGTGTGACGGTTGGGGCGAGTCAAAGCGAGCAAAGAAGCAGTTAAGCTCCTCTGCCAGCGATGCACTCGGGTCTGCAGAGGTCGTGCTGCTGCCACGGAAGTTGGTGATGCTCCGTAGACCCTGCCACACCTCCCGTGGTCTGTTACTGGCAAGGTGGGCCTCCAGCCTCCCCTTGTAGGTTGCCTTGGCTAGCTTGATGCCTTTGCTCAGGTCAGCACGAGCCACCCTGTACTGGGCTTTGTCGCCTGACCTGAAGGCAGCGTCACGGGCCTTGAGGAGAGAGCGAACCCTGCTGGACATCCAGGGCTTCGCATTTGGGAAGGTCCGTATAGTCCTGTGTAGGGACACAGTTTCCATGCAGAACTTGATGTAGTCCACTACACAATGTGTGTAGACATCAAGGTCCTGATGATCAAAGAGGCCCCAGTTTGTGTCTTGAAAGCAGTCCTGTAATTCACTCATGGCGCCGTCACGCCAGGTTTTCACAGTCTTTGTGGTGGGCCTGAATCTGCGCCTGAGAGGGATGTATGCAGGTGCGAGCTGCAAGGACAGGTGGTCTGACTGGCCGAGGGGGGCGAGTGGGAGGGCCCTGTATGCGTGCTTGATGTTCGAGTACACATGGTCGAGAGTGTTGTCTCCCCTCGTTGGGCACTTGACATGCTGGTGAAACTCTGGGAGTACAGTCTTTAAATTGGCCTTATTAAAGTCTCCCGCTACTACGTGAACGCCATCAGGGTGAGCCCACTGATGTTTATTGATGACGCACGCGAGTAGCGAGAGCGCCGTGCTAGTGCTAGCGTCGGGAGGGATGTAAACAGCTGTGACAATCACGACCGTTAGCTCCCTCGGGAGAAAATAAGGCCGGCATTTAACGGACATGAACTCGATGTCGGGGGAAGAGTGCTTCTCGACGATCGTGCTATCGCCGCACCAGTTCTCATGCACGTAAACACAGAGCCACCCCGCCCCGTCTCTTACCGGTGTCCCTTGTCCGATCCGCGCGATGTAGCGAGCGCCCGGCCAGCTGGATGCTAGCATCGGGGACGTCTGCGTGCAGCCAGGATTCCGTGACGACGATCACACTGCTGTCTCGCACATAGCGGTTTCCCAGGATTTGTAATCCCAGGTCGTCGATTTTGTGGACCACGGATCTGGCGTTGGTGAGGTACAGACTCGGCAGTGGTTGCCTATGGGGCTGCCGTCGCAGCCGTTGCAAGACACCGGACCTGCAGCCCCGCTTCTGCTTCCTCTCTCTGCGTCGCCTGCGCCGCCTCCCGGTCCCGATGACAAGCCACGGTGAGCCGGGCAGCCTCGCCAGTTCGTCCGGAATTTTGCGATCATAGCATATTCAGTAAATATAAACCTGCTAAATTAAATAATTGACATTCTGTCCCATAAATGTTTAAAATGCCGGTAATTGCCATACAATCCTTCAAGGGTCGACGAGCGATGTTCGGGAGGAGGAGCAGTGGTGGTGGTGCGTTTCCCTCGGGCATGTGTCGGTAAATCCAGCGGAGTTCAGCGGCAGTGGATTGAAGTTGTCCTGACACAGGTTGATGACATGACAGGAACAGGCAGAAGTGCGAGAAGCAGACTGGCCTGCGGGTCCACATGGCAGACAGGTGCTAACTTTGATAGGTAAGCTAAACTTTAGCCACAGTAGACGCGTCAGCGACTATGCAATCGGTGGGTGGCATTCATGAGAATCGGGATCGCTCAACATACAGATAATAATAAATAAAATCACTGTAACTGGAGGGATTGTAAACTGCTAAAGCAGGTACAACAAGCGGATCCAAAAAATTTCTGAGAGTTACCGGTGAGCAGTGGCAGCCAAACGTGCCAGCGTCCACTCAACCGGGAGTTGATTCAATATTCACAATATTTTATTATTTTGTCGTACAGTTGTTTAAAAATGGCTCGCTATCGCCCCCTAGAAAAAAAAAAACAACAAAAAAAAACAGCCCCATATCTCTGTTTCACCAAACTGAAAATTTGATGAAGTGTGTACAAAGCCAAGACCTAATAAAAAGTCTCATGGAGCCGTATGCTAAATTGAACAGGAAGTCGGCCATTCTAAATTTATCAGAATCCGAAATCCTTTTATTGTCATTGTACAGTGTGCAACAAGATTAGGGAGCTCCCCTCTCCAGTGCAATACAACAATAATTTAATCAAATATATAAATTAGATAAATAAGAGAATAAATATTGTGATGGAAAATAGTATGAAATTGGAGAAATACAACACAATACGTCGCTGTTCAGCAAGGTAAGGGTGGTCGTGTGTGTGTGCATGTGTGTGAGAGTTCAGAATGGTGATGGCTCTCGGAAAGAAAATGTTTTTCAGTCTATTAGTCTTTGATTTGATGCACCTGTAGTGCCTGCCAACAAATTTACTTCAAACATTGACGAGGCTTTGAAAACAAAAGCTGCTCTAACTTTAACTACAAGCAAATTCCTCTTGAAGATTCCTCACGTTATTTCTCGGAAATATTTCACATTTCCAACGTGCCAGTACCCCAACGTTGTCCGGGTGGCGAGGGCTCTTTATAGCTGCTCGCAGCTCTAGTTTTTAATTAATTTTTTTAAATCAATGGTGATGACAGTGAAATATGTCTTGTCTGGTATCATGATAGCTGGAGGATATTTTGTCATGATATTTTAGTCAGGCCTGATAACAGTGATGTATGCTGATTTAAGGCTACTTTTATTTTGAAATGCCGTATCACATTTTGGTGGGACCGCATTTGATGGACAACTGGGGTTGTCTAGTGTCCCCCAAAATGGTTCTGATATCACGATAGCTCGAGGGTATTTTGAAATGATTATTTTAAAATCAGTGTTGATGACAATGAAATGTGCATATTTCAGGTGGGTTTTTTTTTTATTGTGAAATTACACATCAGATTTTGATGGGACCATTTTTGATGAACAGCTGGGGTCGTCTAGTGTCCAACAAAACTAGTCTGGTATTACGACAGCTCCAGCTCTTTTATTTTAAAATGCCTCCTTACATTTTGATGGGACTACTTTTGGTGGAAAGCTGTGTTGTCTTGTGTCCTCCAAACCTGGTTTGGTATTACCATAGCTAGAGGATATTTTTTAATGAAATTTTAAAGTCAGGCATGATGACAGTGAAATGTGCAGATTTCAGGCAACTTTTAGTTTGAAATTACAAATTAGATTTCGATGGGACCACTTTTTATGGACAGCTGGGGTAGTCTCGTGTCCCACAAAACTGGTCTGGTATCACGATAGCTCGAGCTATTTTTTTTTTAACTCAGTGGTGATGACCGTGAAATAAGCGAATTTCAGGCTACTTTTATTTTGAAGTGCCACATCACATTTTGATGTGACCACTTTTGGTGGACAGCTGGTGTGGTCTAGTATCCCCAATCCTGGTTTGGTATCACGATAGTTTGAGGATATTTTTTAAAGATTTTTCTTTTAAATCAGTGTTGATCACAGTGCATATTTCAGGTGATTTTTTTATTTTTAAATGCCACATCAAATTTTGAAGTGACCACTTTTTGTGGACAACTGGGGTGGTCTGGTGTCCCGCAGAACTTGTCTGGTATCACGATAGCTTGAGGATTTTGTAATGATTTTAATTTTTTTAATCATTGGTGACGACAGACAAATAAGCAAATTTTCACGCTTTTATTTTTAAATATCCCATCAGATTTTGATGGGACCACATTTGTTTTTACGGTTCCGTCACCACGCGAGTGGCTACCTGCTAAAGCAGCACGGCTCACTATTTGAGCCTTTTTCGCGTGTTTTTTCCTTTACCCAGTTTTATTTATTTTACCTCATCGCAGCAATGGACATCCAAATTGCGGTGGTTTTATTGCTGCTGGGGGCTGTTTTTTGCGTGATCGTGTCCGGAGATGTCACTGGGAGCTACGGATCAATCGTTTACACAAGAGATCAGCTGTTAGCACTTCGTGCTAACCCCGTGCCGACTCCCGGAGCGAGACCCGATATCCCCCACGAGTTGAGGAGGAAGAGACGGGGGATGTCGCGCGGGGGCGAAACGCCAGGCAAAGAGGAGGCGTGACCACCCCGTCCTCCTGTCCGTTTTTATGGGAAATGTTAGATACCTTCCCAAGAAAATGGACGCGGCACGAGAGGAACTTCCAATGAGCTAGCTTGCTGATGTTCACGGATTCATGGCTAACAGACCTAACGCCGGACACCGTCGTGGAATTTGACGGCTTCCAAATACTACTTGCGGACAGGACACTGGAAAGCGGTAAGAGGAAAGAGGAGGGCTGGCTGTGTTTGTTAATGATAGATAGTGTAACCCTAGGCACATCACAGCTAAGGAGCAACTTTCCAGTCGGGACAATGAGCTGCTAGCTGTTAGCATGCGTCCATACTTGACAAGCATCGCGAGTTAACAAGGACGTGCACGTAACAGGTGCGTGAGTAAACTGCTTAAAACTTTGATCGTCATTCAGCTGACCTACAAATTGAGACGCTACAGTCAGTTTGACGTTTTTGTTTGCTTGATTGTGGATTGACATGGAGGAACAAGACAGTGGAAAGCGGACATTAAAAATGACGGAGAAAAGCTGTAGAAGATCACAAGCCTAAACGGATGCAGGCACGCAGGTGCAAATTTGCTCAATTGACCTCCATGCAACGTCAAATTGAACAATTGATGGAGGATGATGCAAATGTTGACGCTGTAAAAAACTGAGCTTCGTGTTTGCTTTAGCGGCATGGAGCAAGAATTTGTGGACCTCAATTCCGGTGTGCAAAATTTAAAGACTGAAGAGGATTTTGCCGATGACCAAAATAACTGGTTTGATCCAAAAAATGTAATTAATGGAAATGTGAGCAATGGAAGAAGGACGTTTTGAAACGTGCAGAGGAAGGATGCAATAAACAAATATCACCTGATGATAGTAGATCTGCATCAACTAACTACACCCATAGAAGTAGAAGTAAAGAATCTAACAGACAGAAGCTCACTTCTGTCAACGTCTTCAATTAAATTAAAGGCTCAAATGGAACGAGCATGTTTAAAGGCAAAGGCTGCTGATTTACAACAAAGGTTGGCACTTGAGCAAGAAGAAGCTGCAATTAAGGCAAAGAAGCAAATGCATGCAATGCAAACGGCACTCCCTGAGTCTGATGCTAAATTGGATGTCTTGAGAAGATATGAAAATACCCAGGAGGATGGTATCCACATTCCTGATGAGTGTGTTACAATTTAAACAAGGAAAAACATTCAATTACCATCACAGCCTATCAGAGCAACAAGCAGTGTTGACCTGAAATGCTCCCACTTCGACTATTCCAATGGCTAGATTTCCACATCAGACAGAAAGTAGAGAACAACAGGGACATGTGCTTGATGGCCTTTGCCAAGCAATCTCACAGCAAGCCAGTGTCGCAGAATACTTAGCAAAGAGTCAAAAAGCATCGCTACTTCCCGAACTTTCCATTCCTACGTTTAAAGGCGACCCTCTGCATTATAAAACCTGTATAGGTGCCATTGAACATGGGATTGAAGGCCGTACAAGTGATAACCGTGATCATCTTCAATTTTAGCTGCAGTATACTAGTGAACAACCACATGAGTTGGTGAAGAGCTGCATCCATATGGAACCTCTGACAGGATATACCAAAGCAAAACAAATCTTGAAGGAGTTTTATGGTGATGACTTCATGATAGCAGAAGCATATTTAAAGGAAGCCATGGATTGGCCAACAATCAAGTCTGAAGATGGTGTTGCACTTCAGTCTTTCACATTATTCCTTATGGGCTGTTTGAACATAATGGCAGATGTTAATTACATGGAGGACTTGGACAACATGGCTAATATAAAGGCATTGGCAAACAAACTTCCATACAGACTTATAGAATCTTGGAGAAAATTTGCCTGCAATCTCCAAGAAAGAACAAATAGAAGAGTGAAGTTTAAGGATTTTGTTGACTTTGTTGACAAGCACGAAAGATTCTATAAAACAGAAAACAAAATCACAACACACAGAAACACCAAAATCAAAGAAAGTCTTCACAACAGTCATTGTGCCCGCCAAGATGGAAAACAACAAAACCACCACGCCAAAGGCAGAACCTGTTTCAGTGGATGCTATTGCCAAACCATGTGCTAATTGTAATGGAGAGCAACAGTCTCACAATTTGTAAGGAATTTAGGAGAAAGCATCACAAGGATAAGATTGACTTCTTGAGGAGCAAGGGTCTGTGTTTTGCATGTTTGATGCACGGTCGCATTAGCAGTTGCTGGAAACAAAAGCTTCAATGTCAAGAATGCTCTAGACTGCATCCTACAGCACTACACATTGTCCATAAACTTCTGCAAAGAAACAGCCTAAGACGATTGTGAATAGCAGTACCTATTAAGCGCCCTCGTACAAACAACAGAAACCTGGGGTGTCACTGGGGCCTGTAAATAGGACTGCATCCTTTCAATAATTCCGGGATGGGTCAAGGCACAAAAAGGAACCAAGACAGTGACGACTTACTGTCCGGTTTAAAAATGCCCTGACGCCTTTTTTTAGACTGAAATAACTTACTAAAGTTTTCGTTTTGTGCCATTCAGAATGGGAGAGGGAGCCAGGAGGCGAAACAGCCGTCTTGCCAGTTCAATCCCGCACACCCTCTGACTCTCACCCTCCGTTCTGCCTTTTTATTGAAACTAACTCATCAATAACTAATCACCAGAAGACAGAAAAGCATCAACAACTAATCACCAAGAGACAGAAAACATCAATAACTCACGGTATAAAGGTCAGTTTAACTAAAGCATCAATAACTAATCACCAGGGACTCCAGCAGGCAGAAAATCATAACCCAAGGTCAGTTTAACTAAACACATCTTCAGGATACGGTGTCTGTGTGTGTGTGTGTTAAAATAACAAGTAAGTGTCTCTGTGTGTGTTAAACATTAATGAGTGTATAAAAACATGATTATGAATACACAAACTGATTACCTATCCTCAGCCCATCTTACATTTCCCCCCTGTTGTGGATTTAAAAATCATGTCCTTACGGCTTTAAGACAGATCATCATAATGAAATCATACAACAGTGTGATCATCAGTGGAGGAGCGAAAACCTCACATTAGGGAAAAATTCCCCTCCTCCCTTCCGGCGTAGAATGAGATCCTCATAATTTGATGACCATCAGGGAATAAAACTTGTCCCTGGGGTGACTTGGTGGAGGCCCTTGCCTCGTTGTAGGAGAGGACAGCCGTCCTTACCTCCCGGATCTTCGTGTATGGTGTGTGTGTGTGTGCACGTGTGTGGACAGGGGCAAGAAGTCCATGTGTTTTTACGTTTTAGTGTCCAGTTTGAGTTCGTCATTCTCAACATTAATCAGGTTGTAACGGTACATTTGGGCAACAAACCTACGATTAACCATCATCTTTGTCATAAAAATAATGCAACATGAACAGACTAAACATAACAAAATGAAAACTATAATTATCCCTATATATTGTTTTTTTAAATTCTTCATAGTGGTCATAACATCAATAATTGTTTCATTTTTATTAAAAATTTAAATGCAGTAATGTACTCCAATCAAGGCTGATATTCCTTTGTTATGTACGTCATTAATTTCCAAACAATATCTAATCTTTTTGTTCTGTGGCTTCAACATATTTATCATCTCATCAATATTAGCACCACAGAGTACTGAGTTTCGAGATCCTCACAATAGTCGTTCTCAAAATGATATATTTTTTTATCAATTTAGCTTTGTTAAGGTAAGATATTTTATTGACAATCTAACATTAATATGCAAAGAACATGTACATTAGTACGAAATGTAAAAAAAAATTGTGGTGGGGGGGGTGCGAATTGTTTTCTTCTTGGTAGGGGGGGCATGACAGGAAATAATTGAGAACCACTGGTCTAGTCACACACCAGCTCGGGTTCATTCCCTACCAGAGAAATGACATTCCATGTCCCCAGAGCTAGGCGCTTTATGTTGCCGGGGATTGGACTGCCTTTGACTGCCTCCTAGCTCAAAGGAAACCCAAATTCTTTGGTCCCGCCCACTGGTAGTGAGCCGAAGCCCTTGTATTAAATAATAAATAAATACATAAAATAAAAAAATTAATAAATTTAAAAAACGGACCGATCCACTGCTTGGGTTAGTTTGACCCACCTTGAGATCCGTTCCCACTCAGTGACAGTGTCTACAAGCCACTGCCACCAGGCCAGTGAACCGACGTCCAGGCAGTGACAAAAAACGTGATCAAATTACATTGCTCATCATAAGGTGTTTGTGAGACGCTCTTTGTATGTTTCCTCAATTAAGACCTGTTTTCCATTGGTGTATTTGAAAAAAGTGGTGAACCTGTTAAATTCACTACAAAACGTTAAGAAGATGAAAGTAATGTTTGAAGGAATATTATTTTTCTATCGACATGCCGGCGGGCGGGCACAGATAGAGAGTGATAAAGCAGCACCACCCGCGCGGGGCGTGCTGACGAAAAGGCAAGCGCTCCTCCTCTCATCGCGTCCTTATTAAGACAGAAAAAAGACGCTGTTGAATTTGACCTATTCGCAGTTCGAGCAGGTGCTTAACGCTGGAGAATATCACCACTTCGAAGTTCGAACTGCTGTTGAAACGGAGAGGTAAGTGTTTTTCGTTTGTTTTTATTCAAAACATGCCTCGAGTGCATTTGTTCATGGTTAGAGATAGTTGTGTGGAAAACACTATACAAAGTAGCACCATGGATGTGGGCCTACAACACTGGCCTAGCAAACATGTGCTCCTACATCGACATAATTGACGAGCTCCAGTTAAGCATTGAATAATTATAAAACGTCATGGTGCTTTTACTCATTTAAAGAACTAAACCGACGCGTATTTTCATCCGGTGGTCAGGTTTGCATTGAATGTGAGCACGAGGGACGCTAGCTTGTTGCGTTAGCTTTGCGGAGCTAACAGCTTGCACTTTTGTTATAGAACAACAGAATGCAAGTACCATGATAATTTCTGTCATTAATTTTTGTGTAAGACACGATGTTCACTGGTTAATTACATGATTCTTAAAGCAAAGGTTACTGTGAATGCAATTTTGGTAAGATTTTTGTAGTCACACTGCATAAATCTGTCTGTCTGTTGTTTAAACTTCAATATAAACTATTATGGTTGAAATCATTAATTGGGATGGAGGGATTGATATTTTTTTAATTTATAATTTATTTTTCTTACACTGATATTGTTAAAACTCCATTTAGCCTATAGTATTAATAATTCTCAACACAAAACTGTCTTTTTTCTTTATAGAATAAACAATGCCTTCCCTGAGATGCAGGAAGTCCCCAAAGCAGGATACTATTGAACATGCAGTCAAGGGTCTGGACAAGACTGCAGAGTTAGAAGCGAAGTATATAAACTCATTTAAAGGTATGATGTTAACGCTTTTGCTAAGATATATTATTGTTTTCTGATAACCAAGCTGACATCGTTTTTTAAGTGGTTATTTTACATTAAGAGTGTCTTGACCTTTTCTTTTGTCAGTTTCAAGTTATTTCAGTGAGCGTGAAACCTGATGGTAGGAGTTCTACCTAAATTAAGGCTGTACTTGATGACGCCCTCCGGCATTTTTATACCACAATAGACCAGTGAACAAGTCCGATATTGATAGTCTAGTGTAAAGCACGTTATACGTCACAGAGATCACGTGACGCGATCCAATATGACTGTGTATACAGTGTATGTCATTGTTATGAAACTAAATAATCTTAAAGTTTTTTTTTTACGTAACCAGGTGCCATTGACATTTGTACTTTCAGTCCTAATACATACTGGCTAATGCAATGCTGGAAAATGAATTTTGGCTGGTCTGTTCCTTTAAAATCATAAAGAAGGGCTCTGCTCTATCCCTCACAAGAAGCAATGTTTCAAACCACCCTACATTAGTATAGTGGCCCAAATGAATATGATGACTCCTTATTTGTGTGCTTAAAAATATGACGAAGCTATCTTGATTTCCCTGTTAACTAGGTCGAGGAGTATTTACCAAGGCCCCTTTCAGGAAAGACGACTTTATTCTTTATTATGGAGTACAGAGGAAAATTGATAGATTCTGATAAATCTCAACGCAGGAAGATGGATGGAAGAGGCACTGTCTTTTTGTTTGACTTCCGCCGGCAAGAAAAAACTTGGAGGTGAGGCAAAGATTGAGATGTTATCTTATTTTTGTTTTTATTTAAAAAAATAAACACATACTCATCCCATAAGTGTT
Source organism: Idiotropiscis lumnitzeri (assembly GCF_059441095.1). NCBI lineage: Eukaryota > Metazoa > Chordata > Actinopteri > Syngnathiformes > Syngnathidae > Idiotropiscis > Idiotropiscis lumnitzeri. Next base: position 1,835,593 of record NW_028283577.1, on the reverse strand, counting down.
AGGGGAAAAATCATTCTCTAAGCAAAAATGTATACCGTATTTTCGCACCCAAAAGACGCGCCGTGTCAAAGGGCGCAACACCTGTTGAGGCCGCTATTTCTGTCTTTGTAACATATACTGGACGCACCGCCTGACAAGACGATAGCACAGCTGCTGTTAGCATAGCATGAACTTGGCAGAGCTGCCCACACTGACACAGCCGATAGCAGCCTACTATGCCCCAATAACATGAGCAATCACCCCATTGTTGCAGCAGACGCCAAGTCTCTATTGACAATAGCTGACAATGGCTCAGGCCAATATTAGGTGCATTGGCAATAGCCTACAAAGCAACGTCAGGGGAGGGACTTGGCTGCTCACCACACTCCTTAGAGTCACGGTTTCAAAAAAAAATAAAAAACTCATCATACAAGCAAACAATGAAACATAGAAATAAGATTAACACAAACATGTATCTCTCATGCCATCAATATACCCAAAAAAAATGAAAATAATACAAAAGCCACTCAGCCTTAGCTAATTCAAGCAATGCATTCTGGGAGCAGAGACCCACAATCCCATAGCTGTTTAGAGAGATTTGCATGGCTGTTTAAAGAGATGTGCTGTTATGCTTTGGACTTTTTGTCTGTTGTCTAAACCTGGGACGTTTCTTGCTTGCAATAACATAAATGATAAGACAGACTAAAACATTGTGGACAGCTGCCCTTTGTCCAGCTTTTTCCAACACCATCACCCAAACATTATAGTCAGATGGTGTATTTGTCACGGTCGATTGTAAGCATGGACAACTCACTCTTTGCCCAGCAGGGTGTGCTAACATGCACTTCCAACAGCTCGTTGATGACAAGGGCTGATGGACGTGAGTGGTACTTTGTCCATTTAATGGACGCATCGACTGACAAGCTTTGTTTGCTTATGACTGCGAAAATACGGTAATTACTTTTATTCATGCGTTGAATCTGTACAAATGAAAATATAGACCATGAAGTCTCAAAGACAAGCTGTTAATAGGGTCTGATTCCAATAGAAATTTCTTGTATGATTTGATTTAGAAGATTTAAAAATTGTGGATTTCCTATTTTTATGTTTTGTGTACACAAGATTGTCTCAAAGATTAATTTCTGACATTGATTGAATAATTGTTTTTTTTTTTTTTTAAATCTATTTTAAGTGTTGATGCCGCTCAAGAAGATGGCAGTCTGGGAAGACTGGTTAATGATGACCACATGCACCCCAACTGTAAAATGAAGAAGAAGACAACAGAGGACAGACCACACCTCTGTCTGTTTGCGCTCCGAGACATTGATGTTGGCGAAGAAATAACTTAAGACTATGGACCAGCTGGCCTTGGAGAACACAGGTTTGTAAGATGCATCTTTAAGTACAATAACAGAGCCCACTTGTGGTGTTCTGGTGATGTAGTTTCCAATTAGTTTGGCAATCTAATAAATGTATGTTGAGGTTTCTATGGAAGTTGAACATGCTGACTGACTGGGGGAGTTCTCCATTGTCCACTATCTGTAATTCAAATTTGTGGGTCTGAGTCAAAGTTTGGCTCTTCAGGAACAACGAACTGGTCAGGGAGTGACAGTATTACAAAGTTCTGCGTTACTCTTTTCTGGGCGGTGGCCCTGTTAGGCCATCATATGCCATATTGCAAATATCCCCATTGTGGGACTAATTAAGGACATCTTTATGTTGTGGTTTCCCTACCAGAACCAGCACCAACCCTGTATATTCATGATATAAAACACTGTTTCAATTTGATATTTAGCCTTTCTATACTGTAAAAATAGAAGACCCCAGGCTTTCCTGCGCCCCCTTGCCCAATTGGTGGTGTTCAGGAGACAACCTGGGACTGAAATATCAGTCACAACCAGTGTTGTTTTCGTCACTGATGACTATGACGAAAATACTTCGTTAACGCCCCTTTTTTAATGACGATGACAAGCTAAACGAGGTTCTTTTATGACGAAAACATGACGTGATGTACATGAATTTTTTTCGTTGACGAGACAAAATTGTTAGCATGTGGTTCATAAATTATTTTATGTTGCTTTTAGTGAAATAAAGCCACAACAGTTGCCCAACAAAATGTTTTGCTTCTCTGCTTATTTTGGAGCAGTGAGCATTGATTCCACTGTTGCCACTTTTTTCTGTTTGTAATGAAGAATCCTTTGTAGTCCATCCAAAAGTCTTTGTTATTGGGTGGAAACCTTGAATGCCTTGTTTTAACTCAAATGGACTTAAACCCATCCATCCATCCATCCGTTATCTGTACCGCTTCTCCTCACTAGGGTCGCGGGGGGTGTTGGAGCCGATCCCAGCTGTCTTCGGCAGTAGGCGAGGTACACCCTTGAATTGGTGTCCAGCCAATCGCAGGGCATACATAGACGAACAACCATCCACGCTCACACTCATGCCTAGGGGCAATTAGAGTGTCCAAGCAACTTGCCATGCATGTTTTAAGAATATGGGAGGAAACCGAATTACCCAGAGGAAACCCACGCAGGAAGGCCGGAGCCAGAATCGTACCTACGACCTCAATATTGTGAGGCCATCCTGCTAACCAGTTGGGCCACCGTGCCGCTTGGACTAAAACCTTTGTGAATAAATTGACGAAAACTAGGGTAAAACTTTTTTTGCGTTTCCGTCGATTAAAACTGGACTAAAACCCTTTTTTTAGTTTTCGTTGACTAAAACTGGACTAAAACTATAACGAATTGGGATGACTAAATGTGATGTAAACAAATCAGCACTTTGTCCAAATGACTTGGACAAAATCTAAAATGCCTGCCAAAAACAACACTGGTCACAACACGCGTCTACAGAAGATTAATTGGCATGGGCGAAATTAATTAGTTTTATTTCATTCATGAGCTTATGTTTTGTTTTGGGTGGCTAAGGCTTAAAATGTGTAAAAATCTTATCCAACCTCAAATATAATTAATTCAATAAATTTATGATGCTACTAAAACATCGAAGCAGCCTCCTCCAGGCTTTACAGACTCAGAAATGGAGGTATGCGTATCGTGTACTCATCCTGTCGTGTCTCGAGATGTTAAAATTGCAGTTAGATAGACGTGTGCTGATTAGACAAGACTTCTAATATATCTGGTGTCACAGGATATTTGTCAGTGAATGTGTATGTCTGGTTTGAGGCTCACTCAGCTTTTTCTTGTGTTGTGGGGTCCAGTTGAGTTGAATTGCGTGTCAGGTATGTTGGCCATCTGACACCCAACTGTCAGGTTTGTGTTTGTGGGGACCCCGTAGAGCCATTTTTATTGTTGACATAAATCATAGCTAATCATCTTTTCCTTCATTATCATATGAAATACAGTTAGGAGTTGTATGTGCCTTTACTATGTTATAATCTTAGAACCTACCAGCCACTACAGGTGTCCGACAAGAAGACTTTTGGCTGTCCTGTGCTCCATTGCGCCCCTGGTGGCGTTCAAAAGACAACCTGTGACTGAAATATCAGTCACAACATATCTCTACTGAAGATTAATTGTCATGCGCTAAAGTAATTGGTTTTGTTTCATTCGTGAACTTGTTAGTTTTTGTTTTGGGTGGCCAAAGCCTAAAATGTGTAAAATTCTGATCCATTTTCTTTTTTTAATTCATTAAATTAATATTCAACTTGTTCATTAGGATGGAGGACAACCGACAATGACTGAATCGGCTGAGGTTGATGCCACCAGAACATCGAAGCAGCCTTCTCAAGTTTTGACAGACTCTGAAAAGGAGGTATGCGTATCATGTGGTCATCCTGTCGTGTCTTGAGATGTTAAAATTACAGTTAGATAGACCTGTGCTGGTTGGACAAGTTTTCTAATATATCTGGACATAAATCGTAGCTAATAATATTTTCCCTCATCATCATATGATATACAGTTATGCCTAGTATATGTCTTTACTATGTTACAATCTAAGAACCTACCAGCCACTACAGTTCTCTCATTGGGAGACTTAAGCTTTCGTCAGGTTGTCGACTGCTGCATTGCCCTCTTATTGGCTTTAAGTACACAACCTGTAACTGAATTATCTGTCAGAACAGAACCTATGTGTCTACAGCAGGTGATTTGGCATGTGGATTCTTCAGATTTTTAGAAAATAGGTAAAATTGTGATCAAAAGTTTAAAATGTCTAAAATTCTGGTATAGTTTGCAATAGTATATCTATTAAATCATTTCAAAACTTCTTAACAAGGATGGAGAACATTGGCTGTGACCGAATTGGTTGAGGTTTAGATTACCAGGACCATTGAGCAGCCTCCTCGGGATCTACAAATTTAGGAATGAAGATATGCATCCCATGTTACAATCCTGTTATGGCCCGAGGTTTTGAAGTTGCAGTTACATATTGGGCTGGGCGATATGGCTGATAAGTACATAGCGATATAAGTATTTCATATGGGTCCATCGATACACATTGAATTCTTTTTTTATATTATTTTATTTATTATCGTTTTTATTTTCCAATATTTTCACTGCCCTGTTAAAAAAACATTTAATGTAGTTTTCCTCCCGGGAGCTTTTTGTTACGGTCAATTAATTTTGTTATTACATTATTTTGTCATATCATTCATCAATATTTTAGTTTTTTTTTTTTTTCAAATAGAATTAAGACCTTTTTCTGTGCAGATTCCTCTGGGGATTAAGTATTTAATGGGTTCTCAATTTTCTCTTGGACTCTGATGCAACCCAGTCTCCTCCCTTGGACAAAAAATATGGGCTGAATCTTCCTTGGAATAACGACACAGATTCTGACGAATCATTGTCAAATCCTGCCCCTGAACTTTGCGCCTCAGACCCAGACCATATTACTATCCCAAGGCTCAGGAGGACCAAAAGTATACAGGTAAACAACCCATATAGATTTCAGGGAATCTTACAAGCAAATTGCATATATTTTATTGGTCTCCTGCCTTCTATCCTTTATATTTCGTTGTTGTTGTTTTTTAGATTAAAAAAACAGGCTGACTTTGGAATGGATAAGCATTATTACTCCAACTCAGATGACAGTGGAGATGAATATATTCCGGATACAAGTGAGGCCTCTGATTCAGACGGAAGTGAATCTTTGAAAATTGTGGACCCTCTCTTGAAGTCTAAGAATGCCTTCAGAGATTTTTCTCCCACACCACGAATCTCAAAAGCCACCTCAACGCAGGTTGTTAATCAAGGGCGTTCACCCGTTCGGAGGAGTAGCAGCACTGGTGTGATTCTTGAATTCTATGGCTCTTCAAATATTTGTGCAGTTTAACACAAATCATCCAAAATAGAATTCAAGCACATCTGTGACAGAAATTCAAATTCAGAAGTCAAAGAGAGAGAACAAAAAAAAAAATCTAATGCTGCGCTTCTTCCGAAGACATATACTGTAAACATTAAATGTATGTTAGGACAATCTTGAAAAAAGTATTAGAACACCCTTTACTTTTATTTCTTGTTAATTTTATTAACCAAAATATGTCCATTTTTATTACAGATTAATGAATACAAAATTAAAACTCTAATCAGCTACTTTTTAATCGTTATATTTGTATAAACAAATGTTATACATCTGTGTGTTAACTTATACAAGAAATGACGGAAAAGCAAGGGTGGTTTAGTATTTTTTTATCGTATATAGTCTGTATAATATCTTTAACCTATGCTGATGCTGTTTAATACTGATTTAAATAATAATAATAATGTCATAATCTGTTGGTTTTACATGAACAAAACCTTTCAAGCACTTTTTAAAATTCTAAATACTACCTCTTGTCAGTAAGTTGGTTCACAGCACTGCCTTGGAGTGAAAGTGTGTAGTGCTGAGACAGTCGGTATGTGCTGAGTCGTCTGACGTTTGTGTGACTGGTACCCAGGAAGGTAGCAAAACCAGGCAGTGTGTATGTCGTACCCAGGAAGGCAGAGAAACCAAGCAATATGTATGTGGTACCCACGAAGGCAGAGAAACTAAGCAGTGTGTATGTGGTACCCGGGAAGGTAGCAAAACCAGGGAGTGTGCATAGATACAGACCCCAAAAGTGATTAAAACCAAATAAAGTCCCCAGAAGATCATCTGTAGTCAGGTGAAGGACCCTGTACTTTGTTCAACTCATTTACTCCCTTAGACGTACAAAGACGTCTTTTAATGCAATGGCGCCCTCTACCAAAGACGTATAAGTACGTTTCCTGTCTTTTTTACGTCATAGTGTACATAAGGGTCTGATGCAACCTCTGACTGAGAATCAGCCTTGTCCGCATTGTGAATCATGTAAAAATCACCCAGCAGGGGGCAGAGGTGCAAAAGATCCGCCTTGAATCTGCGCCAGAGGTACAAATGGGGGGCGGGATCCTGGGGTAGACTTATAAGTGTGGAGAGCAGCGTGGGTAGCAGCAGCATCGGCAGCACTAGCAGCAGTCGCATTAGTAGCGTTAGCAATGAAATCCTCCAAGCAAATGACGATCGAGGAATGCGTTTTTGTAAAAAAAAGCTTCCTAAAAGCATCAAGGCGATGGAGACGCTTTGGTTGAGAGGATGACGCTTCGTCGTCGTCACAACAAACAGGCGTCTAAAGAGGGTGCGCGTGCCTTGCGGCCTGCATCGCCTGCCTTCGGACAATAGCCAAAGCAGCTGAGAGTCCTCACCAGATCCCCCCGAACGAGGAGGTAAGCGCTCGCAAGTTACCATTGAACATGTGGTTTTACCCCTCATGCTTTTATTGTACATATCATGCATCTTGCGGGCAGAAAATGTCGCATAAATGTGCAGTTAGACGCGAGCGTATCTCCTCCCCGACGAGGAAACAACAATACTGAATGGTGTGGTAATCATGCATACTTTCTAAAATTCACAGATTGTGCATCCCGCGGCAAGAAAGTTCCTCCTCGTCTTGTTGGTGTAAAGAAAGGTAAATTATAATATGAAACTTCACACGCCAGCAATAAAATGCAGCAATAAATATATATTTCCAATTGTTTATATTTCTGTAATTTACAGGTTGTGCATCAGGAAGCAGTGGTTCCGGATGGCGTCACACTGGATGGCAACCGAGGAAAATCGACTTTACAGCAACCCCTGGACCACTGAATGCCGCTGCCCATTTGGAGTCTGAGGAGCCAGCTGATTTCCTGCAGCTGTTTCTCACGGATGAGCTTCTGCAGCACATCGCGGATGCCAGCAATCACTTCCCAGACAATTATTTTCACACAAACCCCAGTGGACAAACACAAGCTCGCCTATTTTCCACGGACCAGCAAAGCCAGACCACAACGAAAGTGTCGGGTCTGTTTGCGCAAAGGCAAACGGAGTGAAACAAGAATGTGGTGTGAACTATGTTGTGTGCCCTTGCATCAAGGCAACTGTTTTATTTTATATCACACAAAAAAAAAGTATGTATGACACTGATGTATTTCATTTTTGTACATAGTTCAACAGTTCAGTCGTTTAGTGTTATGTGCAAATAAATTTATTTTATCAAAAACATATTTTTTGTGCTTTTTTTTGTTATTTTATAGAAGGCATGCATTATTTAGATGTTAGAGGTGTCATAAAAGCCATAAATAATAGTGTCAAAGTTCAAATTATGGTCAAAATGCATCAGTTTACAAAAAGCTCATTTTCTCAGTTTTTTCCCCAGGGATTGGAGTTTTCATGAAATTTAGCTATTTTCAAATGCCGATTGTTCAAGAATGGAAAAAGATAGGAACAAACATTTTTTTTCTGTTGAAAGAAGAGAGTCTCATCTTTCTTCGGGTGTGCTCCATGTCTATATAGCATTAGAATACAATATTCTGTGGGCCTTGCAATATTAGTCAAAACCCAGGAAAACTCTGGGATTGAGTGGGTTGCTCCAGTGAAAATGGCTGGTATTTAATGAGTTAAGACTGGTTAGGACATCCGGCTCGCAGTCCCAAGGTGCAGGGTTCGATCCCGGGACCCAGCTTTCCTGTGTGGAGGTTGCATTTGTGAGTGAGTTTGAGCGCAGATGGTTGTTCGTCTTTGCGTGCCCTGCGATTGGCTGGCAACCACTTCAGGGTGTGCCCCGCCTACTGCCCGTTGACAGCTGGGTAGGCTCCAGCACGCTATCCTTGTGAGAATAAGCGGATTGGATATTACATGTATGTGTTTATGCCCTAGGCCAGGCGAGGGCAAACTACGGCCCGGGGGCCACATGCGGCCCGTTAAAAGTTTTAATCCGGGCCGCCGAACTTGAAAAAAATTTAATGAATAAACCTTGTTAATGTTTTATTTTCTAAACACTGTGGTTTTCAAAGACAAATATTATTGTTGGAATGCTTTTATTCACTTTCATATAAAATTAAATGTATTTTTTTTCTCAGATGAGGTGAGGTTTCCAAAACACTCCATCCATCTGCTCCTAGTCCGGCCCCTCTGTCATATTTTAGAACCCATTGTGGTCCTCCAATCAAAAAGTTTGCCCGCCCCTGCCCTAGGCTTTGTGTCTTTGCTTGGTTGACTGTGTAATGAGTGTATGAATGCATTTCTTTCTACCAGACACCTTGGACTTCCCATGGCAGATTAATAATCTATTTTATCTATCCATCAGGGTCACGAATGTCATTTGATGAGTAGAGAATTTAGAGTCTCCAATTAACCTAAACGAAAGTGAACAAAAGCATTACAACAATATATATGTCTTTGAAAAACCACAGTATTTAGAAAATAAACCATTAACAAGGCTTATTCATTTAATTTTTTTCAAGTTTGGGGGGCTGGATTGAAACGTTTAACGGGCCACAAGTGGCCCCCGGGCCGTAGTTTGCCCAAGTGCCCTAAGCCAATTGATTCTAAAAAATAACAGTTTTCTTCATCAAAACAACATTTTATGATCAACATAAATGTTAGTGAGTACATAAAGGTATACTCATTCGATCTATCATAACCCCATGCACTTAGACTGTACAAAAAAAAGAAAATTTTTATTTTAAAACCTAGTATTTCGCCATGACGTCACACGCTAGCGTCAAGTGCTTGGCGCTAAAAACCCGGAAGTAACAGCGGCGCTCGGTTTGAAAGTGGAGAGTTGTGCATGGTAGAAATGTTTGTTGAACACGAGGACTGTGGCGTAGAAGATGGTTTAACAGCGATCTAGTGCGCACCCAACCGTGATGGCTGACCAACGAAATAAATGTGGACCGACGGAGTGGACTGACAGGACGTGGAAAACAGGTGTGTGGCATGTGTGCGTGTGCACGAATGTGGTAGCGCGTTCACTATGGTGGCAGCGATCGCAAAGCAGCAGCACCACTCCTTGACAAAAGTATTGTACTTTCTCTGATGTTTTGGGTTTGCTCTGCTTTGGGGTTTGTAGTTCTGGCCACGCAAAAGTAACAAAGCAAGTTCTTGGATGTCTGCTTTTTTCTTGAACTGTTAATTGGTTAACATCGTGGCTCTTATTTTTATCTAATGTATGGAGTTTGGTGGCTATCTATATGCACAACTATATTAGTTGCACTTGAAATTGCATACAGAAAATTAGTATAAATAGGTTACGCTATAAAGTATAACAATATTAACAATCGTTATTGTTGTTACTGTTTATTTATTTTATTTTGCAATAACTGTGCTCCAAGCTTAGCTGTTGTGCCAGCTGCCAAGTAAAAATATGTAATCTCACTCAATAATAGGAATAAATACTTAACTAACATCTCAATTTTTCGGGTTGGGCTGTGGGGGAGGGGAGGGTGGCTGCCTGACATAAAGCAGACTGTCCTGCACATGCGCAGACCAGCCGAGTGTGTGAAGTGTGCGTAAGTGCAGTACCGGGACCGACCACTAGACAGCGATCCTGAGTAATTTTTCCGCACACACATTTCTAGCACACTCGTCTTGTTTTTGTGACCTTCCTGGGAAGCCCTGAAACTTTGACAGGACCTCCCCCTGAGCTTCTTATCACTGAATTCAATGCTCTTTTTTGTGGGGCCCAGATTTTTGGTCCCCACAAAAATTTTGGTCCCCTACAGTGGGTGTGCTGTCCGATGTTGGTCCCCAACATGTAGCTTATACAAACACACACACACACCCCTACTTGTTTTTGTGACATTGTTGGGCCACCTGAGCAAAACTCACATTGTGGGAACCACCCTTTCTAGTGGTTGTACAGCTCTGAAAAAAATCAGGCAGTGTCCAGGAATTTAGTTAAACACAAAAACCACTTCAAATTACCAATTAATGACCTGGAGGTCAAATGAGTGACTCAAGTGCATGTAATTCAGTCACTGTAGCCCAAAGATTCTCTGGGCCAGTGGATGAACCATTATTCGTCTTGGACAGCATTGAAGCAGGCCGTAGCCTGGTTTCTAAAGCTGAAAGACTTACTGACAGAGTAAAGGAAAATAGAAAGGAGTTAATCACATTAGGTGAAGAAGGCAAGATGAATTTATTCAAGAGAACTGTCAAAGGAAAGTATTTGACCTGCGACGACTTGGATAAAGCAGAAAGAGAACTTGTGAAATACTGTCAAAGGCGAAGTTTCAAAAAAGATTTAGCCATATTTGAAAAACAAAAAAGGGTGAAGAAAAGTAGCCCACTTTACAAGTTCAATATAGTACTTCAAGATGGTGTCATGAGGGTTGGTGGACAGTTGAGCCACGCAGCCATGCCTGAAACAGCAAAACAGCAAGCCATCTTGCCAAGGATTCACATAACACAAAGCTAGTCCTGAGATACATTCATGAGATTACAGCTCACGCTGGAAGGAACCACATGATGGCTAATCTGCATCAACAGTTTTGGATACCTCGAGCTGCTAGAGTCATCAGAAGAGTGCTACCTGACGATCCGCCTTTCAAGAGAATTGGCGTTGATTATTTTGGTCCATTCTAAGTAAGTAGGGTTAGAGGACAAGTAAAGAGATACGGCGTGATTTTTACATGTCTCGCTGTACGAGCCGTACATCTGGAAATTGCATCTTCACGTGACACAGATGCTTGTCTCAACGCAATCCGAAGATTTCTTGTCAGAAGAGGACAAGTGAGAGAGATGTATTCTGATAACGGAACCAACTTTAGATCAGCTGACAGTGAAATGAAGAAATCAATCAAAGAATGGAACACTAAGTAAATCGAGAAACACTTGCTGCAAAAAGGTATTCAGTGGCATAGCAATCCCCCAGCAGGTTCCCACCACGGAGGAAGCTGTGAGCGACTTATTTGGTCTGTGAGAAAAATCCTGAATGTCACTGTAAAAGAACAAATTTCGGGTGAAGAAAGTCAATATACCTTGCTTGGTGAGGCTGAAGCAGTTATAAACAGCAGGCCTATCACAAGGACATCTTCCGACCTCAACGACTTGGAAGCACTCACACCCAACACTCTGTTGTGGCTGAAGGTCAAACCTGAGTTACCTCCTGGAGTCTTCTGTAAAGACGACCAATACGCCCCAATACGTACCTCTGGGAATGAGCTGGTCAGCTCTTTAAAGAGTATTATGTAAGTTGAAATACATTAATCCATTTTTCTTTTTTGGACCATCTTTAACTGTGTAGTGTGTAATGTCTAAAATACAAAATGATCTGATTTTAGGGTGCAGTTGACGACTGTGGCACAGGTCCTCGCTCTACAAGTGCTAATAGTCTTCGGCAAAGAGAAAAATCTGCCATAAGGTACAGAAAACATTGGCATCAGAGTAAATGGATGCATGTTTTTGCAATGTGCGAGGAAACTGGCGAACTCAGAGAAAACTACGCAGGCTTGGGAGAACATGCAAACTCTACACAGGAAGGCCGGAGCCGGAATCGATCCCACAACCTCTGCATTGTGAGACCATCGTGCTCACAAGTCGCCCACCGTGGCGGCCGTCCATTATGAATGCCATCCCACCATCCATTATCTGTACGGCTTCTCCTCACAAGGGTTGCGGGGGGTGCTGGAGCCTATCCCAGCTATCTTGGGGCAGTAGGTGGGGTACACCCTAAACTGGTTGCCAGCCAATCGCAGGTCACACAAAGACAAACAACCATCCGCGCTCACACTCACACCAATTTAGGGTGTCCAAACAACCTGCCATGCATGTGTTTGGAATGTGGGAGGAAACCGGAGAACCCACGCAGGCGTGTGGGAAACATGCAAACTCCAAACAGGAAAGCCGGAATCAATCCCGCGACCTCTGCATTGTGAGACCATCGTGCTAACAAGTCGCCCACCATGCATCCCTGCTAAATAAATGATTAATTTTTACATTTTAGTATTTGTAAGCGATCTTGTGTTCATGACAGCATTTTCAACAGTGTGGGTGTTTGTATGAAAGCATTTCACTCGTGTATGGGCATGAGCATGTTTCAGTTGTATTTATGAATAACAATAATTTCACAATTGTGCCTGAGCGCCTTTCACTGGTGTGTATGAGAATGTTTCACCTATGTGTATGAGCGCATTTGACGAGTGTATGAGCAACAACTATTTCACTAGTGTGTATGAGAGCGTTTCACTCGTATGTATGATAGCGTTTCATAAGTATGCATGAGCAACAACAATTTCACTGGTGTGTAAGAGTGCATTTCAGAAGTGTGAAGCGATTCCTGACTTTTGTCCCCAACGGCACCTCATACTCCCCATCTCCCGCTCACTTCTCCTGACCCCATGAGCCATCCCCGTTGCTACTACATGGAGATTTGATGTGTTTTTTTGTTTTTTTTGTTATTAGCTTCTTCAACATCTCTTCTGATTCTCATCTCTTCTCTGGCGCTCGTCTCCGCCTGTCTGATTTGAAGTCGACCTCAGAATTTGCACTATTTTGACATGACTTCTGTGGTAATCACTACTGACATATTGTGTCATTTGCTCAATAATACATTAAAATTATAATAAATAATAAAAATGGGTCCGGTGCCGAGCTCTGGCTTCATATCTTTAAAAGTGGTCTTCTCAAATCTGTTACTAATGGCCTCTAAATCGGTTGTGGTAGAGAAGGGGCAAATTAGACCTTATGGCATCTTAATTTGGTCAAGTCTTGTACCCATTTTCAAGGCCAGCGACTATTGCTTTAGCTATATACAAGAAAAGGATTACTCTGAATATACACAACAACAAATCCCAGATGTCCATCCCAAATGTTGTTTCAAAATAATCCAGTTCAGATGATAAACAAATGTATTGGTATGTTGAGGTCATTATTTCAAATCAAAATATACACTTCTTTTTCAGACAATGGGGAGGATCGAAGAAGTGGAAAAGTTGCAGGAGTAACTTCAAAACAATGCAAAGAGACAGAATCTGGAAGAATGTCAAGTTTGTCCATGTTTATATTTCTGGAATTTAGTGGGCGTGCATCTCGAAATGTTTGGGGATGGTTCGGGCTGCCAGACAAGACTTTCACTGCGAGCGCTGGACCACTGGATGCTGCGGCAAACAGCGGACTTCTTGCAGCTATTTATTACCAACAAGCTACTCCTGCACATCAATGATGCGGATGGCACAGACTGCTTTGCAGACAATTATTTTGAGGCAAAACCAAGAGGTCTGTAAGCACTCTGAAAACAAAGTAAAATATTTGACACCCACGGCAAAGAAAGCCATGCTACAGCATAGGGCTGGGCGATAAACCGAAAATTTACCGTTACCGAAATTTATTACAATGACCGAAATCATTTTGCCCATGTCGGAAAATTCGATGAATAAAAAAAGAAAAGCCTTTTGTCTGCGGCAATGTTCATGCCCCTTTAAGACCGCTACAGCGCCTCTAGTCATGTGACTCCACCCGTCTGTCGCTCTCGTTGCTGGCGATTCAAATCCAGAAGCTTTCTCACCACCCACAACACAACCATGCTGTGCTGAAAGTTCAAAGTGAGAAGCAAGGTTCGACAAGTGACAACAGCCCATGAACGGAGGCGACACCATACGAGAGAACGTCTCAGAGGTGGACGCGATAGCCTAGCACATAGCTAAAGATAAAGCTCGTCTAGTTACGTGGCGCGCACAGGATTTAAACGCTTCATGAAAGCCGTATTTCCCGATATGGACTACATCGGGCCGGGAGCTTAGACATGTCAAGCATTTTGCATCTACATCCGACTTGTGGTCGGGTCGCAACATGGATCCCTGATTGAGCCTAACTGTGCATTCCATAGATGACAAGTGGCGACTGCGCAGCAGAGTACTCGAGACGGCACATTTTCCCCGATAATACCCACTTGTTTATTTGGCTTGCATTGACATTTTCTTTCATTTTATTTCGCGTTTTTTTATTTGCCATTATTTACATCATGAGAGCATCTTGGCGCAATCTATTTGCAGAAAAAGATTTCGCAAGAGGTACCCTTTTTCTTTGTGACATTGTTCAAGTCATGCAAAGCAAGCTCAGGGTTCGCGGTTAACCGCTTCCCGATTGCCCGGGGCAAGTGAAATTTGGCCACGGGCAAGGTAAAATTATGGGCAACTTGCCCGACCGGGCAAGCATTTTTTAAAGCAGCCAAATATCTTTAATTTTGACGAAAACGGTGGTGTGATCTGTTTGTGTGCACTGTATGGTGATGGTTTAACCCAGACAACCCCTTATGTTTTGGTATGGTCCATTGGCCTTATCGGGGGTAATGGGCGGGCGCTACGGGGATCAGTTAGTTCAGTGAATGTCGAGTTAAAGTGGACGTCAATAAATCCCGCAGTATTGGAACTCGCTGTCGTAGCATCCTCATTTGAAGTTTGAAAAACACAACAAAAACCTACGATATTTTGGCCGAAAATTGACAGCCGGAAGTTTTCTTACCTTCTGCGCATGTTTACGAGTGGCGACGAGTTCGTTCAAATCCGAACATTTCGGATTCCTCTGACATGACTAAAATAGCTCGAATATTTTTAAGTAGACAATTCAGTTGTGAGTAAGGAAGGGAGTAATATTTGATTATTGGCTGTTAATTCATTAGCTCCATGATGTGACCTGACATAGTGTCAGTGACTGTGTTCTGTTTATGCTATGAAACTTATGGAGGCAGCACCACAGGCACTGGTCTTAAAGGAATACACAAATTTGCCACACTCATAATTTACTCATGTGATTCCTCAATTAATACGCTCTCCTGGACTTAAAATTGATCATCTGGATTGCTGTAATATCATTTTCCCAATTTAACATGCAGATTTGTTAATTATTAAAACTACAATTAACATTTTCAATAACTGCACAGGATGATACATTTGCTCTTGTGAGTAGGGTTTCATGGTTGATGATGAAAACAAGATTAATTTATGCTTATCAGATTATATGTTTATTTACATTTGTGGCGCACATTTTACAACCATAAACATTTTATTCTTAGAGAAAAAAAATTGTCACTTGCCCAAGTCGGGCAAGTAATTTGGCCACTCGGGCAAGGCAAATTTAAGTGGCACTTGCCCTATGGGCAAGCAGTTTTTAAAGTTAACCGCGAACCCTGCAAGCTATTTGGAATGTTCATACAAATGATTTTTGTACTTTTATTTTTCATTGAAAGTAAAGTGTACCAGTTGGTCAATAAAAAAAACAGTCAATATGCAATTCCTGCATTTATTTTGATTTTAGTCCACGTGGGAATTTATTGTGCATTTATCGTTATTGAGGTAAAATTGCTCGATTTCTCGCGATATTGATTTGAGGTCATATCGCCCAGCCCTTCTACAGCATGTATACAGTGTGAGACGTGTTGTGTTCACTTGCTCCAAGGCAATTGTTTTTAAGTGTATACCACATACCCAACGAATTGTGTAATTTGTATGGCGGGGTGTACACATGCGTTGCAAAAACACATGCACACACTGTCACTCACGCACTTCCGTATATAGTTTATTTCAGCACCTTTTGTCATGCTGTTTTTATTTTATAGAAGGAAAGCATTATTTTGATGTCTGAGCTGTCACGAAAGAAAAAATAGAACTGTTGAAGTCAAGTCAAGCTTGTGCTTGAAATGTTTGTTCTTAGTTTCTCAGTTTTTCGTGAGCAATGGGAATTCAGTTATATTCAAACGCTGTCAGGTAAAGGCTCCATATTTTTATAGCATTATAGCACACTATTCTGTGGGCGCTAGAATTGAAGGGTTTGCGTTAGTAAAAATAGGTGGGATTAAATGAGCTGAAGTGTATCTCTTGAGTGCTCCTTAAATATTTGCCTGTGTTGGTATATTTTATTTTGGTCGTGTCATGTTTATTCTTACGCTGAAAGAGACATGAGGTGTTCGAAAAAAATAAATGATTTTTTTTTTCCCGGTCAAAACTACCAATGGTGTCTGGTTTTTTTCCCTCCGTGAAATGTACGAGTTATCACTTTGACGCACATGATGTCACGTGGCTGGAGGACTGGAAACTTGCACGAACAACATTTACGTTGAAATGTAACAATGACACATATATCGACATCTAACAAACATGCATGGGCATCTAACATTGACACTTACATTGACGTCTATAACATAAACCATTACAATCACATCTAACAAACACGGACATCTAACAGACACATCGACATCCATCATAAACATTTACATAGACATCGACATCTAACCAACCTCTACATAGACATCTTACACACATCGACATCTAACAAACATTTACATAGACATCTAACATAAACACATCTAATATAGACACATAGATTGACATCTAACATCGACACATTGAGATCTAACATAGACATACATTGACATCTAACATAAGACTGTTACATCGACAACTAACATCGACACAAGGCTTTGTCAAATGACACGTCATGACGACATATACAGAGACACAAGGCACAACAGCATATTTTTGGTACAAATTGAACCCGATATGTTAGCTACCTCGTTCGACTTAAAGGGTTAGCGAACTTGTTATGGTGGTTGAGGCGTGGTGGCTACCCAGCTCGTGTAGTGTATATTAAACTTAAGTTAATAATTTATGACCAGTAAACACGGATGTTGTAACGCAAAACAATGTTCAAATGTTAGTTTTTTTTCAACACATTTCATGAGAAAAAGCTCTACTTGTCTGTGAGAAATGTATGTTGTAGACCCATTATATAACACAATATTACACAATTTTACATTGGAATTTCATTTAATAAAACATTGACAATTATCTTTACAAACACTGTGTATGATTCATCTTTTCATTTGTTGTTCAATGAGCAAAACAGTGGCGATCAAAACAGTGCAAATTAAATGACATTTTATAGGTATCTGGTTGCAATACAGTGAACCCTCGCTACTTCGCGGTTCACCTTTCGCGGGTTCAGTGCTTCGCGGGTCTAAAAAATATTCGGGGGCATTGTAGTTTCGCCGAGCGGCACGACGGGGCGCTGGAGTGGTTAGACGGCCGGCGTCCGCCGAAGAAGAACGTGGGCGAAGAGGAGAGTGGACAAAGAAGAGCACGTTCCCCCGGGCACGATTTGGGGCGACGTTTCGCGCGGTTCGGACCGTACCAGAGCTCCGGCCAGCGTGCGTGGCAGTTAAGCCGAAGAGGAACAACTTCCGCCCGGGCACTAGCGGGGCGACATTTCGCTCCGTTCGGGACCGTGCGAGAGCTCCGGAGGAGACCGGCCGGCGTGCGTGGTTGTTAAGCCGAAGAGGAACACCTTCCGCCCGGGCATGAGCGGAGCGCGAGGCTGTCAGTTATGAATGAATAAATGAATAAATAAATGAAGAATGCCAGGGCACACCGGACGGCGTACCAGCAGGTAAAAGTCGAAGTAATTAAATAAATACAAAAAGAAGTAATTGAATAAATACAAAAATAATGGCTGGGGAATAAAAAAATGTTTTAATAATTTTTTTTTTTTGTTATAACATGAATTTCACCCTCTCTCTCTCTACCCGTATATATATATATATATATATATATATATTATTATTTTATTTATTTATTTTTTTAAGCATTTTTGAAGGTGCGCCGCTACTTCGCACTTTTTTTTTAAAGCATTTTTGAAGGTGCGCCGCTACTTCGCACTTTTTTTTTTTTAAGCATTTTTGAAGGTGCGCCGCTACTTCGCGGATTTTCAGTTTTCGCGGGTGGTCTCGGTCCCCATTAACCGCGATAACCGAGGGTTCACTGTAGTAAGTTACATTCTAATTTACATTGACAGGTAATGGAAATGACTACTGGTAACCTCAATTGAACTGTATTTCAGTCAGAATGCCTCAAACATCATAAAAAAATAAAACGTTGAGTATTATTTCTCCTTCAAAATGTCAGAAGAAATACTCTATAATGGCCTGACGACATTAACATAGCTTATAGTATATAGCAGGGGTGGGAAAACTTTTTTATTGGCGGGCCACAATGGGTTCTAAAATTTGACAGAGGGGCTGGACCAGGAGCAGATGGATGGAGTGTTTTGGTAACCTCATCTCATCTGAGAAAAAAAATACATTTAATTTTAAATGAAAGTGAACAAAAGCTTGTCTTTGAAAAACCACACTATTTTGAAAATAAAACATTAACAAGGTTTTTTTTTTTTTTTTTCAAATTCGGCGGGCCGGATTAAAACGGCCCCCGGGCCGTAGTTTTCTCACGCCGGTATATAGCATAGCGGCATAGGTTCCCTCGTCAACATCAAGTGAGTTACCCTCTTACCAAGACCAAAATACGGGGCTCTCCATCTCCCGGTCACTTCTCCAGAACCCAACAGTCACCCTCGTTGCGAGAACTTGGAGATTCGATGTTTATTTTTTTTCCGCTTCTTCAACTTCGTGTCTGATTCTTTTCTCTTCTCTGGCTCCAGGATTCCGCTGTCAATCAGATGACGATTGAGGCGGGACTTCCGGTTCAAAGTCACCCTCAGAGTTTGCAACCATTTGAGATGGCTTCTGTGGTAATAACAACTGTCATAGGTGCAATTTGCTCTATAAAGCATTAAAAAAAAAAAAAAATAATAAATTACAAAAAATAGTCAAGTACAGCACTCGTCTCACAAACTAGGTAAGAATTTAGCGTTACTAACGTTGCTACACTATAAAGAGTGTTTTACTGACTAGCTAAACCCAGTTTGCTTAAACTGATCGTACACTGGACGAAATCTTACCGTTGTCTTTTTACAAATGGATTATGAAATTGTTGCAGAAATTGTTTTGCTGTGACGGAGGGCAAGTTTTATAAGGTTCGTTCATCGGGAAGGTTTTATATTAGACGAGGATGGTCTTGTTCTTCGGATTTTTTTTTTATTTTTAAAAGGCCGAGCATTTGTATTTGCGCTCAGACTGTGTTGCACAGTGCACACGAACCAAAAGCTCTAAAGAAAACACAATACCCGATCCAAACGGAGGGACGTGTTATCTTTATCTTCCACACCGCCTATCTTGTACTGGCTTGCGGGGAGGTGCTGCCGCCTATCCCGTCTGACTTTGGGCGAAATGCGGGAGGGACGACCTGAACAGAGAAATACAAAAAGAAGCAGTACAGCGTCAGTGTAACTCCTTACGGGATAATATCCTCGTCGCATAAACAAGGTAAGAATTTCACGGTATGCATTTTGGTGAACTATAAAGCGTGCTTTACTGACTGGAGCGACGTCGAGTTAGCCTAAATGTATCGTGCATTGGACTAAATCTAGCAAGTTAGAATTATACGATTTGTTCTTCGGGAAGGTTTTATATTAGAGGAGGAATTAAGATCTTGCCCTTCGGACATTTTTTGTGATAAAAGGCCGAGCATTTGCATTTGCGCACAGTATTAGTCCACGAAACAAGAAATACCCATGTACAAATAACTTGCAATTATAATAGTTGGAGCTGTAACAAAGTGTTTTTCATACGGTGTTGTATAAATTAGCAGGAAATTAGAACACAAATTAAAACACGTACAGTAGATACAAGAAGAACAACGACAGTCACATGTTGAGTCGAAAGCTAAAGAATAAAAATGTGTCTTCAAAACGTTTTAAAAGTGGACAGAGAGGGGGCTTGCCTAACATTCAATGGAGAGTCAGGGAATGGACTCCGAGTGCAAGTTTCAGGCCATCTATCTCAAGAAAGAGCTTCTGATGCACCTCAAACGGGTACTGCAAATTTAGTAAGTTCAGCGCATAGTTAATTCCCATGAGCAGGAGACTGGCAACATTTCCACAACCTCATTTTCTTAAGCAACAATGGAAACAGAGGCATGGGATGTGTCTTCTTGTCCCTCACTTGCTTGGAAGACATAGAGTACGTGTGTCAAACTCAAGGCCCGGGGCCAGATCTGGCCCACAACCTAATTTTATGTTGCCCGCAAAGGGCAAATCATCTGCATCAACTTCCTGTTTCTAGCATATTTTCTTCACAACAACACTGAGATATGAGATATTGCCAATTATTTGTTACCAATCCTCCCCTTTTAAAATAAATTGAAAAATTGTTGAACAATTACTTACTAGCTTCTGATTTCAAAACTGGCTTTCCAATCAATTTATATGGGTTCACAGTCCCTCTGAGGGAAACCACAACTACGATGTGGCCCGTCCATAAAAATGAGTTTGACACCCCTGACATAGACCTTCAGTATTTGCTTGGCCTGGTCCTCTTTTGCTTGTTCTCTGCTGACTTCCTGAAAGAGCATATACATCCATGGTTAGGTGCATAATGTCCCAAATTTGTGTTTGCTTTTTATAGTTCTGAATATCGCTGTCTTCAGGCAGTATCCAAGAAGCTCCAGAATCTTCACCTTGCAGGAGACTTCCAATGGCACGTTTTTGCAATCATTAACACTGCATCATCCAAAGAGAGCAAACCATTTTCAACATTTGAGATTGGTCAGTAATATTTACAAGTAACACCCACTCGTGTGGATTGACCAATAGATTAGATCTAGAAAAACATGAAATTACTCAAATTATGACAACATGTTTCAGCCGGACACCAGTGATATGTGACAGTATTTGCAATCTGCATTACATGTTTATAACAGCATATATGAGAATCAAAAAATAAATAAAAAGGGCAATGAAAACGGAAATTAAAATAGAAACCTCAACCTCAAGGATAGGATTTTTGTAGAAATCTCAAAATCGAAACTTTGGACCTTCTGATTTATTTTGTCAATTACCCGAAAGTAACCTTTGCCAAATGCCAACCCTTTAGCCAGAGCAGGTCACATACTGGCAGCAATTAATTTATTTGAATATTGTGACAAATAAAAATGTTTGCTGCACAGTCTATGAGTTAATTGCAGCTTTAAAAACGTAATACTGTTGTAATTTACCTGGTAGTCCGTGATGAGTTCCTCTGCAGACTGTCCGAGGAATTTCATCAAGGAATGGATTATGCCCTCCCTTCCAGCTTCAACGTTTTGCTATTTAAAAAGACACAAGATGATTAAGTGTCTTAAATAAATAAAAGCTCACATATGCATTGCTTACATCCCAAAAAGTGCATCTCAACTTTAAATAAAAAAAATAGCAAGATATCCATAAGCTCTAACAGATCTTTTATTGTTTTATTCTGTTAATGCTTATGATGGACTTATCCAAAATAGTTTGATGCAAATTCTATTTGCAGTAATAAAACACAACCCTCTTACATGACTGAGTGAACTGAGCATAGGTCTTATTTCAGTGCCAGTAACTCGGCCTTTTTTTCCAAGTATCTCCTTCAATTCCAGGGTGTAAAGTTCCATCTTGGTTAGCCAGGTTCTCTCAAATTGAACATATGTAATTTGTTTGAACTCTTTCTTAATCTGAAACATTTTTCCCTCAATTAGAACATTTTCAAAATTAAGAAATCTAAATCACGATTTAAATTTTGATTAATCGTCCAGCACTAGAAGATACAGCAGCAGGTATTACTCCTCCTCTAAAATAATAAAGGCAGTACAATCATCACTTAATTTGACACAGAGTTTGGATTAATTGCTGGACTATGGTCTGATATTTGTCCCACTTGAAACTAAATCTGAATATTGGTTATTTGAATGTGAATATCTTAACTTTGATATTTGAATTGAAACCTGAATGTTTTGAATTGAACACTGAATTATTGAATTGAAAAACTGAATTCGAATTACATAAATTGTATATTTTTAATTTGATTCTGAATTTTTCGATCATAATGTTTTTGTTGAGAACTATATCCCAATAAACTTGAATGTAGGACTTTAAAATGCGTTTTTAATTCCTCAAAAAAAAGGTCTCCTCACCAAAAATTCAATACTGCATATGCTCAAATTCAGTTTACTAAGTAAAAATTCAAGACTCAGTGACAGACATACGGGAGCTTTAGGGTGCCTCAAGGATGTGCAATGGATTCCAATCACCTTCCACCTATCACATCAACCCCCCATCCTTCAGCAGATCCACTGGCTTCCAGTCAATCAACAAATCATTTTCAAAATTCTTCTATATATTTTCAAATCTATGGCTGGCGACCAGTTCAGGGTGTAGTGCGCCTTTCGCCCGTAGTCAGCTGGGATAGGCTCCAGCACCCTCCCGTGACCCTGTACCGGATAAGCGGAGTGGATAATGACATGACACATGACTTTCAAATCTCTTCACAACCTCGCCCCTCCCTACCTTTCAGACATCATCCATATTCCCACTCCATCCCGCGCTCTCCGGTCTTCATCCTCCTCACTCCACCCCTTGCCTGCCACCATGGGGGACAGAGCCTTCAGCGATTCGGTTCTCCAGCTCTGGAACTCTCTCCACCTGACCTCTGTAATTGCACCACCCTCCCTGTGTTTAAAACTAAACTCAAAACCAATCTGTTCCGCCTTAATTACTCTCTCCAATTCCAGATATGTCCCTCATCCACTTTATTGTATTTTATCCTGCTTGATTTACGTGTTGGTGTTTCTACCCGTATTTGTGTTTTTACTTTCGTATTTTACTCTGTACAGCGGCCTTGAGTGTCCTGAAAGATGCTTCCAAAAAAAAAAAAAAAATATATATATATATATATATATAAACACACACACACACACACACACACACACACACACACACACACACACACACACACATATATATGTTGTTTGTTTTTTTTTCATGGTGGAAAAAAATTTAATCTAAATAACTCTAATGAATTTGTCTTTTATCATGGTGGTCTGTAGGATGAATTGGATCAAGAGCCTGCCAAGTGCACCATGGTGGTGTTTGTTGTCCGGGAGGAAGAGGATCTTCAGCCACCACATTACATCGGGGCAGTTATTGTAGGTGTGAAGGTTCTTTGTCAGTTGCCATCTCTTGCACATAGATGTGTGATGCTGTTTGGCCTCATCTCTCCACTAAACCTGTCTTACCTAAGTAAGTTAAAACACGCTTTTGATGCACCACAAAAAAATACTCATGGAGATAGAACCAAACAAATTGACACGAATAGTGTGCGGTTTGAGTGTCAAACTAAATATTTGATAGCCCAAAAAAAAAACATTTCAGAATGTCCTTTTTAACCGTTTGTAGGTTGTATTCAGAGAAAAAAACTACAGCATTTTTCTAAAACAAAATTACATCAATTTAATGTCTTTATTCCAAAGTAACAAATATATATATATATATATATATATATATATATATATATATATATGTGTATATATATGTGTATATATATATATATACACAGACCAGTTGTCCTTTCATTTTACCATGAAGAGTCCTGAGACCTCTATGGCCCTGGTTAGACGACCACCCACCGCTGTGTTGTTGGGAATAAATGTGCAACATTGTTCACCGAACATAGCACAAACACCACCTCTCTCATCCAACAATACATCAACAGTCATCCTGTTTCGGAATGCCATTAGAGATTGGTTGATAGCCGTTCATGCACAGTTTCAAACCCACTTTGCGTCCAATTACCTAATTTTTGCACGTTGTGATGATGCAGTTGACCTGTCTGCGTTCTTTGTTCTTCGTTCGAGGACTCAAATCCTGTTACTTGATCTGTTAATTTACACTTACTTACTTACTTACACTAAGGAGAACACCGATGGCTTCCATGTATGTTGAATCATTTTTTTTTTTTTTTTTGCCGTGATACTCTGCTTTCTCTTTTTTAACGTCACCGATGTCCTGTCATGACATTGGACAGTTCACACAGTTTATTAACAAACAATATAAAACATACCATTTACGATCAATCAATTACATTTTGTGAAATGGCACTCTCCAGAAACTACCAATAATCTATAAGCAGGGCCTAGTTATGAAAAACACATACAGATATGCACTAAGTCTCAAAACCTTTTACATTTTTGGGTGATTTATCAAATGATCTATCATATCCACACCACCACCAGATTTCCCCTCTTGATAGTGGATTGAAGTTTATTTCAACCACTATCAAAACCAGACACAGTGGTGGTGAAAAGATTCCTAACCGCTTAGCTCTGTCAGCAACATTAATGCTATTTAAATTTTCAAGAGCAACTATCATAGAAAACATGTTCATCTACATCAACTCTAGTCACAGGATACACGCTGACCCAATCCATACATGTATTATCAAGATAAGCATTAATATAATATCAATAATACAATTTCATTTGCTTATTTTGGATATCTCGTTGTCCAATTGCTATCTTTTCACGAAAGTACAGACTTTCTCCTGTAACTTTGTTCTGTGGACCAATAGTTGCCCACTTGAGTATTACTCATGGTTCCAACTCAAATCTATCAACATGTCGTCCAAGCTCCACAAATATGTCCCATCACTTTTTTTTTTTCAATTATCTGCTTGGTGTTTGCAAATCCATTTTGATTAGTAATTGGGATTCTTACTGTTGGTATTGTACTATAGTCACATCATAGTTTGTTTATGTAACTCTGGGTTGTTCCCACATATAACACAACAACAAAAATATCAGAATAAAATTGTATACATCCAACATAGAACAGCTGCTTTTAACCACTTCAGGGTCATTTTGTCTGAAATATCCCCTCTACTTAGTCTGGTGTCTTATGAAATAAGACCACCCTATCATCAGACTTCCGCTCATCTCCTTTGTAGGAGATTTCAACCAAAATGACCTTTTTACATGTGTCAAATGAACCAATGTTGACTCTTCTACTATATTTACAGCTGTGAGAGCTGTCAATAAAACTAAACATGGCATTCCCCCTTGGGTAATTACATATGTCTTATCTTCAAACGTCTTTCAAGCATCCAGTCTCCTGGCTCCACTAGTTTAGTGCCCTGCTAGGAGACAGAAAGATCCTCACCACTCTAAATTTGTGCCTGTCTTTGTTTTTCTAACACTTTTCACATGTAGTCAGCTAAAGTTGCTTCAGCATCTATTTCCCATTTGTTCTTAAATTTGAGGTATTCTATAAGGCCTTCCAAACAATGTTTTACAACGTCTCGGTCCTAAATACAATGAAATACAATACAGTGCAACTCTCTGTATATAACTCAAATTAACTCACATAAACACATTTACAGTAGATACCAGAAAAACAACAGAACAGCAACAGTCTCATGCTGAGTCAAAGGCCCGAATATTCATCTTCAAGCGAGGTTTAAAAGTGGACAGAGAGGCGACTCGCATAACATTCAATGGAAAGTCACAGTGCTTGTCGTTTTTACAAACAGTTTTACTAATTTCCATACACTGTGTCCACTGCCTCCCCGTTTCCTCAATGCATAGCCTTTTCACTTTTTTTTTTTTTGTTCATTCTTTTCACCAATCCAGAGCTTTGAGGGTGGTAAGCACAATTATCTTTCAAATCAACGTGAAACATTCCTATCTCTTTCACAAGTTAGTTAACAAAATGGGTACTATTATCACTGTTTATTATTTTCAGGAATACCATATCTCGGAATGATATCCTTACAAAGTACTTTTGCCACTGTCAATGCATCTGGATTTGTTGGTTAGAAAGAGTTCTAACCATTTCGAATTCACATCTATGATGACCAAACATTTATTTTATTTTTTTTCTTCACTTTGGTTTTTATCAAATAAGTCCATATGAATAATTTGAAATGGATATTGTGGTGTAGGAAAGCGTCCTCTGCGTGGACTCAAATTACCTTGTGAATTGTGTTTCGCACACGTTAAACATGCCCTACAAAAATGTTTCGAATAAGCATTAAAGCCGTAAGCCGTATAATAACGTAATATCTGATGCACCATTTCCCCTGTTGAGACATGTGTTATCCCATGACTCAATATAGCAGCCCATTTGTAAAGATTATTGTTTGGTCATACAGAGATCACGTAGCGATGTTACACCATTTTCCTCCAAAGCCTTTGTTTAACTTTGGGACTTCTATCACTAAAACGTGTATGTCCGCAACAGCTTCTTTAGCTGTATTGTCTGCAATGTGTATTCAAGGAAAACACTTATGCAATGTATGCGCTACACATTTTAAGACAACTATATGTGTAAATAGTAACACAATTTACTCTCTTTAGTTTACACGCTTTTGTTTAAGATACTAATTCTGTTGCATGAGCTGAGTAATTTGAGGAGTAACTGCTAAGTTCTTTTTCCCAGTGTCATTTGATACAACTACAGTATTTTATTTATTTATTTATTTATTTATTTCCATCTACAAATAGCACTTCTCCGTTTTCTGAAGGCGAATCTTTTTGATGCCTTTACTTTTGGTTACTTTTTTCTACTAACTCATAACAATCTAGTTTTGTACCATCCTCCTGACATAATAATGACAGCCGGGTTTAATGTTGTACATCTCTCTATAATCAGATGTGGTTTTGATAACAATGTATTCATACACTATAAATGTCCCGCCGGTGACAAAAACGTCATGTTCATCAGCAAAAGCAATGCAGAAACCGCACGTGGTACTCTCAAAACCAGAGGATGGAACAAAACTATGGTTGCACTTGTTTCTGCAATTTCCAGATTGTGGGACTAATAAAAGACCATCTTTATCTTAATCTTATATCTACAGCAATAGATACTGCATTAACTGTTCTCATGCAGTGCTTCAATGCACATTCTACGTTGTCTAGTTTGGAATAGAAGTATGCGATTGGTTTCATCTTATCTCCATGTTTCTACACTAAAACTAAGGCCTTTTGCATCTGGACAAAGGGTCAGTGCCATACTTAATACGAACACTTGTTTCCTTTCACAAAAGCTGAATATGCTTTATCAGTCCAGTGTAAGGACAATGTCATTTAGAGGTTTTCCTCATTCATCATTTTACTCAGTGGCACAGTAATTTCTGCATAATTTGGAACTCAGACTTTACAATAATTTGTTAATCTTAAGCATGTTAATTTTATTTTTATTTCCTATTTTTCTAACTTTATGACTCATTTTACTTCAACCAGTTCTACCTCAAAGTGAACAAGTACACATCAATGTTATTTGTAGTCTCTAATTTCTTCTCTGCTTTAATTCCTTGGATGTTAAGATGGCGGCGCGCATGGACGCAGCGGCTAACAGCTCCCCCTCACAGTGCTCCTTATTACTTTTTATTAGTGTTTGCTTGCTCTTATTGGCATCAACTGAG
This sequence comes from Idiotropiscis lumnitzeri, assembly GCF_059441095.1. Classification (NCBI taxonomy): domain Eukaryota; kingdom Metazoa; phylum Chordata; class Actinopteri; order Syngnathiformes; family Syngnathidae; genus Idiotropiscis; species Idiotropiscis lumnitzeri. Next base: position 1,808,244 of record NW_028283577.1, on the reverse strand, counting down.
GCACAACATCGATATACCCGCCAGGACATCGTGAACATTGGATATCGATGCGAAATAACCATCACAGAGGAATTTTGCTATGATCGCAAAATTCCGAACGAACTGGCGAGGCTGCCCGGCTCACCGTGGCTGGTCATCGGGACCGGGAGGCGGCGCAGGCGACGCAGAGAGAGGAAGCAGAAGCGAGGCTGCAGGTCCGGTGTCTTGCAACGGCTGCGACGGCAGCCCCATAGGCAACCACTACCGAGTCTGCACCTCACCAACGCCAGATCCGTGGTCCACAAAATCGACGACCTGGGATTACAAATCCTGGGAAACCGCTATGTGCGCGATAGCAGTGTGATCGTCGTCACGGAAACCTGGCTGCACGTAGACGTCCCCGACGCTAGCATCCAGCTGGCCGGGCGCTCGCTACATCGCGCGGATCGGACGAGGGACACCGGTAAGAGGAGGGGCGGGGGGCTCTGTGTTTACGTGCATGAGAACTGGTGCGGCGATAGCACGATCGTCGAGAAGCACTCTTCCCCCGACATCGAGTTCATGTCCGTTAAATGCCGGCCTTATTTTCTCCCGAGGGAGCTAACGGTAGTGATTCTCGCAGCTGTTTACATCCCTCCCGACGCTAGCACTAGCACGGCGCTCTCGCTACTCGCGTGCGTCATCAATAAACATCAGCGGGCGCACCCTGATGGCGGTCACATTGTAGCGGGAGACTTTAATAAGGCCAATTTAAAGACTGTACTCCCAGAGTTTCACCAGCATGTCAAGTGCCCGACGAGGGGAGACAACACTCTCGACCATGTGTACTCGAACATCAAGCACGCATACAGAGCCCTCCCACTCGCCCCCCTCGGCCAGTCAGACCACCTGTCCTTGCAGCTCGCACCTGCGTACACCCCTCTCAGGCGCAGATTCAGGCCTACCACAAAGACTGTGAAAACCTGGCGTGACGACGCCATGAGTGAATTACAGGACTGCTTTCATGACACAAACTGGGACCTCTTTGATCATCAGGACCTTGATGTCTACACGCATTGTGTACTGGACTACATCAAGTTCTGCATGGAAACTGTGTCCCAACAAAAGACTATACGGACCTTCCCAAATGCGAAGCCCTGGATGTCCAGCAGGGTTCGCGCTCTCCTCAAGGCCCGTGACGCTGCCTTCAGGTCAGGCGACAAAGCCCAGTACAGGGTGGCTCGTGCTGACCTGAGCAAAGGCATCAAGCTAGCAAAGGCAACCTACAAGGGGAGGCTGGAGGCCCACCTTGCCAGTAACAGACCACGGGAGGTGTGGCAGGGTCTACGGAGCATCACCAACTTCCGTGGCAGCAGCACGACCTCTGCAGACCCGAGTGCATCGCTGGCAGAGGAGCTTAACTGCTTCTTCGCTCGCTTTGACTCGCCCCAACCATCACACCCCCGCACTTCAAGCTCCAACTCCCCCCCACTCATCGTAGAGGAACACGGTCAACCCCAGGAAAAGCTACTGGACCCGACGGAATACCAGGCAAGGTCCTCAGAGCATGTGCCCACCAACTGTCACATGTTTTCTGCAGGATCTTCAACCGCTCCCTGGCTCAGGCAGTCATCCCCTCCTGCTTGAAAACCTCCACCATTATTCCTGTCCCCAAAAAGTCACCAGCCGTCCACCTGAATGACTACCGTCCTGTTGCTCTCACACCAGTCATTATGAAGTGCTTCGAGAGGCTGGTTCTCCAGCACATCAGGGACTGCCTTCCTCCCACTCTGGACCCCTACCAGTTTGCATACCGGGCTAACAGATCCACTGAGGACGCCATCGACACTGCTCTGCATGTTGTACTGGGCCACCTGGAACAACAGCGGAGCTATGCAAGGATGCTCTTTGTGGACTACAGCTCGGCATTCAACACGATCATCCCAGACATCCTCGTCGCCAAACTGGACACTCTCGGCCTCCCTGCCCTCACACGCATCTGGATTAAGGACTTTCTGACCAACAGACCCCAGACTGTGTTGCTCGGCCCCTACACGTCCTCCACCCTCATGCTGAGCACCGGTTCCCCCCAAGGATGTGTGCTGAGCCCTCTCCTGTACGCCCTCTACACCTACGACTGCAGCCCGGCCCACGGCAACAACACCATCGTCAAGTTTGCTGACGACACGACAGTGGTCGGTCTGATCTCGGAAGGTTACGAGACAGCCTACAGAGAGGAGGTAAAGAGACTGACAACTTGGTGCAAGGACAACAGACTGCACCTTAACTCTGCTAAAACAAAGGAGATTGTCGTCGACTTCAGGAGGAACAAGACGCTGCCGCCCCCCCTCTGCATCGAAGGCGTGTGTGTGGAGAGGGTCCACACGTTCAAGTTCCTGGGAGTACAGATCTCCGATGACCTTTCTTGGAGTCACAACACCACAGCAGTGGTAAAGAAGGTCCGCCAACGTCTGCACTTCCTGAGAGTCCTCAGGAAATTCAACCTGGACAGGAAGCTGCTGCTGGCCTTCTACCACTCGTCCATCGAGAGCCTGCTGACGTACTCTGTCTCCACCTGGTACAGCGGCTGCACTGAGGCGGACAGAGTGAGGCTCCAGAGGACAGTCAAAACAGCGCAAAGGATTATTGGCTGCCCTCTCCCCTCGCTGTCGGACATCTACACCGCCCGGTGCCTCAGAAGGGCTCTCAACATCGTCAAAGACAATACCCACCCAAACTCACACCTGTTCGACCTGTTGCCCTCTGGCAGGCGCTACAGATGCATCAAATCAAGGACCAATAGACTGAGAAACAGTTTCTTTCCGAGAGCCATCTCCATACTGAACTCTCACACACACACGAGACCACCCTAACCTTGCAAAACAGCATTGTGATGTGTTTCTATATGCCCTATTCAGTCTTATTTATTTATCTAATTTATATATTTGTCTGTATTATTGTTGTATTGCACTGGAGAGGGGAGCCCTCTAATCTCGTTGCACACTTGAGTACAATGACAATAAAGGGATTTCTATTTCTATTTCTATTTCTATTTCTAATGTAAATACTAGCCCTTCTTATCAAATTACCATCTTTTTTTTCCGTGTCATTTCCATCTGTGCATTTCATTCCAGTTACTAACTACAGTTACCTTAATAGAAAGATCATCAACTGAAGTATGAAACATAACATATTTATTTCTTCAAATCATCCTTACAGCAGAACCTAATTCTTATCCTTATTCATTTGTTCAAGTCACACCTTCTTCAATCACCAAACTCTCTCTCTGACTTCCTCCCCCTACTTGGGAACGAGCATCTAACTTCAAAGAGCTGTTAACTCTTTGTTACAGCACACTCATGAGTTACGATTACACCAATACCCATTGCCCTCTGTCAAACTTTCCTCACTCCTTTTTTTTTTTTAATTTTCCAAATTCACTGTAGCCTTACCAAAGCCACTCAAAACTATCAAGGTATCAAATCAAAAACTACAAAATCAGGAAACACCTATGCTCCTACAAGGGTTTCTCATGCTCACTTCTTCATTCAATTAAGATTTCACAACACCTACTCCTCTCTTTCTGAAAAAGACACAAGTATACAATTAAGTAAAACCCATCATCAGAATGATATACCTTGTCTGTCGGATCATGTAAGTATAAATTGTGCCATCAATAATCTTTTTCTGTAAATTAATCACATCCCCACAACTTGGGCTCTCATTGTTCTGTAAAAGTAAACCTAATTTCAATTCATGCAACCAACTCAGTGTCCTTCTGGGTCCCTCAACCACACAGGTTCTAATTCTTTTACTCTAGACAGTTTTCCACTTGCAAATCTGACTATGACACATTTCTCTTGCTCTATCATTTGGAATTAATTTATTACAAGCAATCCTACATGCACCAGTGTCACATAAAAAGGTAATTGGTGACCCATTTACCAATAAGGTTATTTCAGCTCAGTTATTTCATCAAAGGCCAATATCTCTTGTAAATTTAGGAGGACCTCTTCATCTAGAAACTCATCTGTTCCTTGATCAGCCTCTAAATCCTGTTTAGATGCTTCCTATCCTAGTCATGCTGAAGGTTGCTTTTTCTCAGGGCAATCTCTTGCTATATGGCCTTCTTTACCACAACGCCAGCAGCCTGATGTATTTTGCCTGTTTGCTCCTCTTCCTATTCTTCCTCCTCTCTGTCGTCTGCCCCTTTGTCCTCTAAAGCTACCGGCCCTTTCCACCTCGATAAAAGACCTCCTCTCCTACCTGTCCTACCTGACCTGTCCTGTCTATAGACCTCTGCTTCTTTTTATTTTCTATCTTCTCAGCATGGAGGGCGTGATTTACATACTCCTCCAGGGTACCTGTTGGCAGGCAAATGAAATGTTTATTTACCCACTTATGAATTACCTCTCTTGAGCCTGCATGTAAAGCATTCTTCAACTGCTGTTGAAATGGCCCATTTACATTACCATTTTCCTGTAGCCCGCTGTGATTTTTAAACACAGCTGTCATTCTCACTTTGTGTTGCTCAAAAGTCTCATCATCCTTTTGTTTTACTCTTCCTATTTCAGTGTAATTTGCTCTATCTGACTTTTCGCATTCCTTTCCTTTGCTTATTTTGTTTTCATTCTCTTTTTGTTTCCTGTATCCCTCTTCTCTTTTTAAGGCTACCCTCATCCAATATTCTGTTTCCTCAAAGCCATTTTTCTTCATCTTTTTGGGGTCTTTTTCGTCTTTCCTATGATTGATCCCTGCAATGCGGCTATTTTTTGTGTATTTAACTGACCATTAAAGCCATGTTCAGTTATCCATGTATCTAAATACTGAGTTTTATCAGGATCCTGTTTTTCGATGAACTTCCAATCTCTACACTGCAGCGTATCCCTGGGTTTTATTTTACTACCTAATATCCCCATTTTAGAAAATTTGGACCAGTTTGTCAACACCTAAGGTGTTCTAAAAACTGGTTTCTCATCAGTAGGACAGCAACTCAAATTTCCTGTTGTGGTAATTCTCAATTCAACCTTTTCAGGTGGAGAATTATTGCCTTTGCATCCACACCAGTCTGCTGTGTACAACCCTACTGTATTACATCGGATAAAATACCAAGTGGTATTTGTAATCCCCAATCACACCGTTCACTCACTTTACATACGGTTTGCGCAAACATTCACACACGGAATTTAAGTGTACACACAGACTCCGCCGTCCTACTTTCTCCACGGAATTTCTCGGACTCCGCCGTCATATACCTGCCATTGACTAGTATTCACAGGGTTTTTTTATTTCTCACTCCACTGTCCTTCATGGACCTGCCATCGACTAGTATGCACAGGATTTCTTATCTATACACAATTTCTTTCTCTTTTCTCTATCTTTCTTTCTTTCTCTTTTCTTATTTCATCTCTACTTCATGTCTTTCTTTGCTTTTTTTTCTTTTTTATGTTTTATTTTTATTTATTTATTCTTAATGCTCATTTATTTATTCTGAACACTTATTTATTTATTCTTAACGCGCAATGACCTCCAGTCAGTCACTTCCCCCCTAAAAAAAAATATCTCACCACTGTTGTCTTCCCTCCATTGGATCGCCGTCAACCGTCAGATCCCAGCTGGTGGGGTGAGGTCCAGTCCTGGAAAAGGATTTTTAGGCTCTCTCTAGTGAGCCTGCCATGGCCATGGTCTTTCTGGAGTTCACCACACCCGCTGGAATCCTCAGGTATCTTGGCTTCCCGCTCGAAGGACCAAAATAATGTCAGGTTCAATCACCTAAGCATTCACTGAACAAAGGCAAAATGAATGAAAGGAAGACAAGAGTTGATCTTTTACTCGCGAGGAGAACGAACGGAGGTGTGCTCAGTTACATCTCCAACTTCGTTCTGGAGCACACTCCGCCGAGCCCTCTATTTTATTTGGGAAGTCCCTAAACAATACAATGTATTTGCACTAAGGAACGAAGGGGGGAGCACCAGCAGGAACATGTAAACATTTCAGACACAAGAGGAAAGACAGACATCAATGGCAGTCATTTACTGATTGAAAAGGCAGATATGCCTTTTAGTGCTCTGGCACTAAAGTCTCAGTCCTTTTGGTTCAGAGGTGTGTCTCGGCACACCTCCTTTGATGTTGTAGACGTTGATCCTGTCTTCAGGCATCCGCTTCTCTTGAAGTCTTCTCATCCATATGGTCAAACATAGGTCACACTGTGGAACAATTCTTTTGCAATACTAATAGAGTAAAATATGGGATAAAATATATCTTCAACCTAACAATAGTGTAAACTGACATACTGAAGACTGGACAGTCATTAATTTGATTGTCCAGTCTTTCCCTCATGAGATAATGCTTCACTTAGAAAATGTGTACAGCGCGAGCTGAAAATGCATTTGCAGTACTAAACTACCACATTTCTATAACAGCTTAATTCAACGTTTCCAATGTAAATTTCTTCCTTTATATAGTGTAAACTGACATACTGAAGACTGGACAGTCATTAATTTGATTGTCCAGTATTTCCCTTATGAGATATTGCCTCACTTTGCAAATGTGCACAGCGCAAGCTGAAAATGCATTTGCAGCACAATAAAAACCCAAACTTCTATAACAGCTAAACCAAACGTTTCCAATGAAAGATTCCACCTTTATATCGTGGAAAAAGACATCCTGAAGCCTGGACAGTCATTAATTTGATTGTCCAGTATTTCCCTTATGAGATAATGCCTCACATAGCAGAATCATAAAAACATGGACGTGATGGTAAACTGTCCATTGTGCCGATAGATGGTATTCTCATGAGGTTAGGCTTGCTATGGAGAGTGGCATGGGGGTTGTGTCTCATGGTTGGAATGGGAAAGATGTCAATTTGGGACACATCGTCAGTAGTGTTCCATCAAATCACTGGGTGTTTCGGCCTTTATCACTAGACACCCTCATCGATGGTGGCCAGCGGCCGGTTGATCACGCCCGCGCTTATGTCCCATGCCCAATTAACTGTGGTGGATGGTTCTGCCCTGGGTACTCAAGTGGGATGACGCAGATTAGTGGTGGGATGGGGAGGGGGGACGGGGGTCATGTTGCTGATCTATGAGCCCAGTAGGGGTCCTTCCTCTTCATCCAGATCCACTGGCTGCTTCTTTCAGCCGCTTTAGAGAGCGATCTGACTGTGTGCCGCAGAGCCTGTCCATGGATTCCCAGGTCTTTCAGCAGCTTGATGGTTGATGAGGCCAGAAACCCTCTGCATCCAACTTCGACGGGATAGACCTTGGCTTTCCACCCTCGTTGTTGTGCGTCCGCCGCCAGTTCAGTGTAGCGCAACTTCTTACGCTCATAGGCCTCTTCAACTGCATTTTCCCACGGGACTGTGAGCTCTGCAATGTAGACAGTCTTCAATGAATGGGACCACAGCACTAAGTCTGGCCTTAGGGTGGTGGTTGCAATCTCTGCTGGGAAGATTAGTTGCTGACCTATATTGACCAGCATCTTCCAATCCCGAGCCTTGGTTAGCTGACCAACTTCTGGCTTGAGAAAAGGATGGTTGGGCTTTTCCTGTCCCTCTCGGACAAATTTTGGTGCTGTAATGGTAGTGGTGGCTCTTAAGGGCAAGGAGTTGATGGTAGTTCTCCTGCTTTCAAGCACTGCTGCCAAGCTCTTGAGGACCTGGTTGTGCCTCCAGGTATAGCGGCCTTGTGTGAGGCTGGTCTTACAACCAGTCAGGATGTGTTTGAGAGTTGCTGGTGTTGGGCAGAGGGCACAGGTTGGATCTTCGCCATACCACTGGTGGAGGTTTTTTGGGGATGGCAGCACGTCATTGGTAGCTCTGATGATGAAGCTGATGTTGCTAGCTTCCATCTCCCAGAGATCCCTCCAGCCAAGCTTTCTTTTCTCCAGGCCTTCCCACCTCATCCACTGTCCCTGCTTGGCAAGCGAGACAGCCTTTGCAGACCTTTCAGCCTCTTCCTGGCGGCGCACCTCCTCCACGACCATTTTTTTCCTCTCTGCGGTTGAGGCCTTACACCAAGTTGGTTTGCTTGCTGTAAGGCCAAAGCCTCCTCTTCCCCTCTGGACGTGTCCCACAATATCGCTGTGCCTCAGGGCTGCTGTGGCATGCTGCACTGCACTGGATGGTGTCCATTTCCGTGCAGTTGACAGGGGTGGTGCCGTTTCACTGATGGTCCGGTCTCTGGAGTCCGTCAGCGTCATCTGTAGTCTCACTTTAGAGCACTTGTATTCTTCAGTGAGACTTGTGATGGGCAGTTCGAGGACTCCTTTGCCATAGAGGCTGATGTTATTCAGACAGCGTGGGACACCAAGCCACTGTTTCACATATACTGTGATGGCTCGCTCCATCTTCTCCACAGTTGTTAGTGGGACCTCGTAGACAGTGAGTGGCCACATCACGAGAGGGAGAAGCCCAAATTGCAGACACCAGAGCTTGAGCTTCCCTGGTAGTGGAGTCTTGTTGATGTTGTTCAGGTCGTTGATGATATCCTGTCTTAGCTGCTGCACCTGGTTTTTATCCTTAAGACTTGAGTCATACCATCTGCCCAGGCTTTTGACAGGTTGTTCTGCCACCGTTGGTATTGGTTCGTCACCAATGCAGAACTTCACGTCTTTTAGCTCTCCCTTGATTATCGAGATGCTACGTGACTTGTTCGGCTTGATTTTCATCCGGGCCCAGCTGATGTTTTCCTTACCAAGTAGCCGCCTGGTGCAAGCTGCAGTGGTGGTCAGAGTGGTCATGTCGTCCATATATACTCGGACGGTGGAAGGCGGATCCCGTTCCTGGTTCGCTCACCCCGCCACCCATTTTGAGGCCCTGATGATGACCTCCATGGCCATTGTAAAGGCCAGGGGTGAGATCGTGCAACCTGCCATGATGCCTACTTCTACTTGCTGCCATGATGTTTTGAAGTCGGGTGTTGTGAAGCACAGCTGCAGGTCTTCAAAGTAGAATTTTACCAAGGTAGTGATGGATGTTGGAACGCGGAAGAAGTTGAAGGACTCCCAGAGAAGGCTATGCGGAACTGAACCAAAGGCATTGGCTAGGTCGAGAAAGATGACATGAAGATCCCCTTTGTTCTTCTTCGCTGCTTGAATCTGATGCCAGATCATACTGGTGTGCTCCAAGCAGCCAGAGAATCCAGAAATTCCAGCCTTTTGTACGGATGTGTCAATGTACTCGTTTTTTCTCCAGGTAGGTGGTGTGTGTCAAGACGCTGAAAAAGATTTTCCCTTCAACGTTGAGAAGGCTGATTGGCCGAAATTGACTGATATCTGCGTCCTTCTCTTTTGGAATTAGTACACCTCCAGCCCTTCGCCATGCCTTTGGTATTATCCCCTTCTGCCAGACGATTCTCATTAGCCTCCAAAGATAGCGTAGGACATCTGGTGAGTTCTTGTAGAGCTTATATGACACTCCATTTGGTCCTGGTGCAGATCCTGATCTTGCACGCCCACCATGTTCTCCACTTCTTTCCATTTTGGAGGGCCGGTCTCGATGTTGACCTCTGGTGGTCGAATGGGGGGGATATCATGTGGGATGGCTAGCTGTTCATGCCTTTTCGTGTCTTGGTAGACCTTTTCCAGGTGCTCTTCAAGTTCCTTCTTTGAAGTTTGCAGGAACCCGCTTTTGTCCTTAGCGAAGAGATCTTTGACAAACTTGAAGGGATTTTTATAGAACAGGGTTCTTGTGTGTTCCTTCTTCCTGCGAAGTTTCCTCAAGTTCTCTGCTCTTCGTAAGGTTTTCAACCGGAGCTTGATGTCCCCATGGAGCAGCATGAGACCTTCTCTCTCTGGATCAGAGGCTTTTCTCCACTGTTTCCGCAGGTCCCTTCTTTCCCTGATCAGTCTCTCTATCTCTTGTTGCCTCCTAGGTTTGGTTGGTGGTGGTATTTTGTTGGTGGTTTTCCAGCTGTTCACTCCAAAGCGCTCCTCTCCATAGTGGTAGATGATGTCACCGATGTGTTCCAGCTTTCTCTCTGCAGTGCCAACTTGTTGCTCCAACATTTTCACCAGGTCGTTATTGACGGTTTCCCACTCTCTCTTCTCAATAGTTTTGGGCCACCTCACACTCTGTCTGTGCCCTTTGATCTTGTTCTCTTTGGGAGGTCTCTGTGGCTGGGTGGGTTCTACCTCCTGCAATTCTGTGTTTATAATACCCTCCTCAGTGACAGGGGGGCTGATGCTCTGCGAACTTTGGGTTTTTTCCCGTCGCTGTGCTTCACTCGACTGATTTGACGCATTACTTCGTAAGAAGTATTGGTCAATGCGAGGCCCTTGACTCGGCTTTCCCAAACACCGCTTCTTTCCTTGGTGGATCTTCAACCCTGTAACTGATGTTACTTTTGCCCAGCCACAGGTGCAGACCTGAAGTGAGTGTCCTGCTGCCATTGTCTCATGCACCGTGTTCTTGCTCGTAGTCATGTTTGTTCCTAGGTCTGTAGCCGTGTGGTCAGTCATTGAGCCATCTTGCGCCCCCGCTCTCGCAGGCTGTAGGGGTGTCATTCTTTGTAGACTTTCTGTAGCACTTGGCGGGTGTCTCCAACAAACTGAACACAGTGTCAGAGACTGCCAGCATGGGTAGCTAGCCCATGTCAGCCCCAGTGGGGTCTATTCCCTCCTGTCAGCAGTCTCTCCAGGCTGTCACACAGACTTTTTCTAAGTGTTGCTGTATCTCATGAAGGAAATACTGGACAAAGAAATTAATGACTTCCCAGGCTTCAGGATGCATTTTTACACTATATAAATGTGGAAATTTACATTGGAAACGTTTGGTTTAGCTGTTAATGAAGTTTCGTTTTTTTAGTGCTGCAAATTCATTGTCTGCTGGCGCTGTACACTTTTTCTAAGTGTTGCAATATCTCATGAAGGAAATACTGGACAATCAAATTAATGACTTCCCAGGCTTCAGGATGCCTTTTTACACTATATAAATGTGGAAATTTACATTGGAAACGTTTGGTTTAGCTGTTAATGAAGTTTCGTTTTTTTAGTGCTGCAAATTCATTGTCTGCTGGCGCTGTACACTTTTTCTAAGTGTTGCAATATCTCATGAAGGAAATACTGGACAATCAAATTAATGACTTTCCAGGCTTCAGGATGCCTTTCTACACTGTATAAAGGTGGAAATTTACATTGGAAACGTTTGGTTTAGCTGTTATAAAAGTTTGTTTTTTTAGTGCTGTAAATGCATTCTCAGCTCGCGCTGTACACATTTGCTATGTGAGGCATTATCTCATAAGGGAAATACTGGACAATCAAATTAATGACTTCCCAGGCTTCAGGATGCCTTTTTACACTATATAAAGGTGGAAATTTACATTGGAAACGTTTGGTTTAGCTGTTATAAAAGTTTGGTTTTTTAGTGCTGTAAATGCATTTTCAGCTCGCGCTGTACACATTTGCTATGTGAGGCATTATCTCAAAAGGGAAATACTGGACAATCAAATTAATGACTTCCCAGGCTTCAGGATGCCTTTCTACACTATATAAAGGTGGAAATTTACATTGGAAACGTTTGGTTTAGCTGTTATAAAAGTTTGTTTTTTTTGTGCTGTAAATGCATTTTCAGCTCACGCTGTACACATTTGCTATGAGAGGCATTATCTCATAAGGGAAATATTGGACAATCAAATTAATGACTGCCCAGGCTTCAGGATGCCTTTCTACACTATATAAAGGTGGAAATTTACATTGGAAACGTTTGGTTTAGCTGTTAATGAAGTTTCGTTTTTTTAGTGCTGCAAATTCATTGTCTGCTGGCGCTGTACACTTTTTCTAAGTGTTGCAATATCTCATGAAGGAAATACTGGACAATCAAATTAATGACTTTCCAGGCTTCAGGATGCCTTTCTACACTATATAAAGGTGGAAATTTACATTGGAAACGTTTGGTTTAGCTGTTATAAAAGTTTGGTTTTTTAGTGCTGTAAATGCATTTTCAGCTCGCGCTGTACACATTTGCTATGAGAGGCATTATCTCATAAGGGAAATATTGGACAATCAAATTAATGACTGCCCAGGCTTCAGGATGTCTTTTTACACTATATAAAGGTGAAAATTTACATTGGAAACGTTTAGTTTAGCTGTTATAAAAGTTTGTTTTTTTAGTGCTGTAAATGCATTTTCAGCTCGCGCTGTACACATTTGCTATGTGAGGCATTATCTCATAAGGGAAATACTGGACAATCAAATTAATGACTTCCCAGGCTTCAGGATGCCTTTTTACACTATATAAATGTGGAAATTTACATTGGAAACGTTTGGTTTAGCTGGAAATGAAGTTTCGTTTTTTTAGTGCTGCAAATTCATTGTCTGCTGGCGCTGTACACTTTTTCTAAGTGTTGCAATATCTCATGAAGGAAATACTGGACAATCAAATTCATGACTTTCCAGGCTTCAGGATGCCTTTCTACACTATATAAAGGTGGAAATTTACATTGGACACGTTTGGTTTAGCTGTTATAAAAGTTTGGTTTTTTAGTGCTGTAAATGCATTTTCAGCTCGCGCTGTACACATTTGCTATGTGAGGCATTATCTCATAAGGGAAATACTGGACAATCAAATTAATGACTTCCCAGGCTTCAGGATGCCTTTTTACACTATATAAATGTGGAAATTTACATTGGAAACGTTTGGTTTAGCTGTTATAAAAGTTTGTTTTTTTCGTGCTGTAAATGCATTTTCAGCTCGCACTGTACACATTTGCTATGTGAGGCATTATCTCATAAGGGAAATACTGGACAATCAAATTAATGACTTCCCAGGCTTCAGGATGCCTTTTTACACTATATAAAGGTGGAAATGTACATTGGAAACGTTTGGTTTAGCTGTTATAAAAGTTTGGTTTTTTAGTGCTGTAAATGCATTTTCAGCTCGCGCTGTACTCATTTGCTATGTGAGGCATTATCTCATAAGGGAAATACTGGACAATCAAATTAATGACTTCCCAGGGTTCAGGATGCCTTTTTACACTATATAAATGTGGAAATTTACATTGGAAACGTTTGGTTTAGCTGTTAATGAAGTTTCGTTTTTTTAGTGCTGAAAATTCATTGTCTGCTGGCGCTGTACACTTTTTCTAAGTGTTGCAATATCTCATGAAGGAAATACTGGACAATCAAATTAATGACTTTCCAGGCTTCAGGATGCCTTTCTACACTATATAAAGGTGGAAATTTACATTGGAAACGTTTGGTTTAGCTGTTATAAAAGTTTGGTTTTTTAGTGCTGTAAATGCATTTTCAGCTCGCGCTGTACACATTTGCTATGAGAGGCATTATCTCATAAGGGAAATATTGGACAATCAAATTAATGACTGCCCAGGCTTCAGGATGTCTTTTTACACTATATAAAGGTGAAAATTTACATTGGAAACGTTTAGTTTAGCTGTTATAAAAGTTTGTTTTTTTAGTGCTGTAAATGCATTTTCAGCTCGCGCTGTACACATTTGCTATGTGAGGCATTATCTCATAAGGGAAATACTGGACAATCAAATTAATGACTTCCCAGGCTTCAGGATGCCTTTTTACACTATATAAATGTGGAAATTTACATTGGAAACGTTTGGTTTAGCTGTAAATGAAGTTTCGTTTTTTTAGTGCTGCAAATTCATTGTCTGCTGGCGTTGTACACTTTTTCTAAGTGTTGCAATATCTCATGTAGGAAATACTGGACAATCAAATTAATGACTTTCCAGGCTTCAGGATGCCTTTCTACACTATATAAAGGTGGAAATTTACATTGGAAACGTTTGGTTTAGCTGTTATAAAAGTTTGGTTTTTTAGTGCTGTAAATGCATTTTCAGCTCGCGCTGTACACATTTGCTATGAGAGGCATTATCTCATAAGGGAAATATTGGACAATCAAATTAATGACTGCCCAGGCTTCAGGATGTTTTTTTTACACTATATAAAGGTGGAAATTTACATTGGAAACGTTTGGTTTAGCTGTTATAAAAGTTTGGTTTTTTAGTGCTGTAAATGCATTTTCAGCTCGCGCTGTACACATTTTCTATGAGAGGCATTATCTCATAAGGGAAATATTGGACAATCAAATTAATGACTGCCCAGGCTTCAGGATGTCTTTTTACACTATATAAAGGTGGAAATTTACATTGGAAACGTTTGGTTTAGCTGTTATAAAAGTTTGTTTTTTTCGTGCTGTAAATGCATTTTCAGCACTAAAAAACCATACTTTTATAACAGCTAAACCAAACGTTTCCAATGTAAATTTCCACCTTTATATAGTGTAAAAAGACATCCTGAAGCCTGGGCAGTCATTAATTTGATTGTCCAATATTTCCCTTATGAGATAATGCCTCTCATAGCAAATGTGTACAGCGCGAGCTGAAAATGCATTTACAGCACTAAAAAACCTAACTTTTATTACAGCTAAACCAAACGTTTCCAATGTAAATTTCCACCTTTATATAGTGTAAAAAGGCATCCTGAAGCCTGGAAAGTCATTAATTTGATTGTCCAGTATTTCCTTCATGAGATATTGCAACACTTAGAAAAAGTGTACAGCGCCAGCAGACAATGAATTTTCAGCACTAAAAAACGAAACTTCATTAACAGCTAAACCAAACGTTTCCAATGTAAATTTCCACATTTATAGAGTGTAAAAAGGCATCCTGAAGCCTGGGAAGTCATTAATTTGATTGTCCAGTATTTCCCTTATGAGATAATGCCTCACATAGCAAATGTGTTCAGTGCGAGCTGAAAATGCATTTTCAGCACTAAAAAACCAAACTTTTATAACAGCTAAACCAAACGTTTCCAATGTAAATTTCCACCTTTATATAGTGTAAAAAGACATCCTGAAGCCTGGGCAGTCATTCATTTGATTGTCCAATATTTCCCTTATGAGATAATGCCTCTCATAGCAAATGTGTACAGCGCGAGCTGAAAATGCATTTACAGCACTAAAAAACCAAACTTTTATAACAGCTAAACCAAACGTTTCCAATGTACATTTCCACCTTTATATAGTGTAGAAAGGCATCCTGAAGCCTGGAAAGTCATTAATTTGATTGTCCAGTATTTCCTTCATGAGATATTGCAACACTTAGAAAAAGTGTACAGCGCCAACAGACAATGAATTTTCAGCACTAAAAAAACGAAACTTCATTAACAGCTAAACTAAACGTTTCCAATGTAAATTTCCACCTTTATATAGTGTAAAAAGACATCCTGAAGCCTGGGCAGTCATTAATTTGATTGTCCAATATTTCCCTTATGAGATAATGCCTCTCATAGCAAATGTGTACAGCGCGAGCTGAAAATGCATATACAGCACTAAAAAACCAAACTTTTATAACAGCTAAACCAAACGTTTCCAATGTAAATTTCCACCTTTATATAGTGTAGAAAGGCATCCTGAAGCCTGGAAAGTCATTAAATTGATTGTCCAGTATTTCCTTCATGAGAAATTGCAACACTTAGAAAAAGTGTACAGCGCCAGCAGACAATGAATTTTCAGCACTAAAAAAACGAAACTTCATTAACAGCTAAACCAAACGTTTCCAATGTAAATTTCCACATTTATAGAGTGTAAAAAGGCATCCTGAAGCCTGGAAAGTCATTAATTTGATTGTCCAGTATTTCCCTTATGAGATAATGCCTCACATAGCAAATGTGTACAGTGCGAGTTGAAAATGCATTTTCAGCACTAAAAAACCAAACTTTTATAACAGCTAAACCAAACGTTTCCAATGTAAATTTCCACCTTTATATAGTGTAAAAAGACATCCTGAAGCCTGGGCAGTCATTAATTTGATTGTCCAATATTTCCCTTATGAGATAATGCCTCTCATAGCAAATGTGTACAGCGCGAGCTGAAAATGCATTTACAGCACTAAAAAACCAAACTTTTATAACAGCTAAACCAAACGTTTCCAATGTAAATTTCCACCTTTATATAGTGTAGAAAGGCATCATGAAGCCTGGAAAGTCATTAATTTGATTGTCCAGTATTTCCTTCATGAGATATTGCAACACTTAGAAAAAGTGTACAGCGCCAGCAGACAATGAATTTTCAGCACTAAAAAAACGAAACTTCATTAACAGCTAAACCAAACGTTTCCAATGTAAATTTCCACATTTATAGAGTGTAAAAAGGCATCCTGAAGCCTGGGAAGTCATTAATTTGATTGTCCAGTATTTCCCTTATGAGATAATGCCTCACATAGCAAATGTGTACAGTGCGAGCTGAAAATGCATTTTCAGCACTAAAAAACCAAACTTTTATAACAGCTAAACCAAACGTTTCCAATGTAAATTTCCACCTTTATATAGTGTAAAAAGACATCCTGAAGCCTGGGCAGTCATTAATTTGATTGTCCAGTATTTCCCTTATGAGATAATGCCTCACATAGCAAATGTGTACAGCGCGAGCTGAAAATGCATTTACAGCACTAAAAAAACAAACTTTTATAACAGCTAAACCAAACGTTTCCAATGTAAATTTCCACCTTTATATAGTGTAGAAAGGCATCCTGAAGCCTGGGCAGTCATTAATTTGATTGTCCAATATTTCCCTTCTGAGATAAAGCCTCTCATAGCAAATGTGTACAGCGCGAGCTGAAAATGCATTTACAGCACTAAAAAACCAAACTTTTATAACAGCTAAACCAAACGTTTCCAATGTAAATTTCCACCTTTATAAAGTGTAGAAAGGCATCCTGAAGCCTGGAAAGTCATTAATTTGATTGTCCAGTATTTCCTACATGAGATATTGCAAAACTTAGAAAAAGTGTACAGCGCCAGCAGACAATGAATTTTCAGCAATAAAAAAACGAAACTTCATTAACAGCTAAACCAAACGTTTCCAATGTAAATTTCCACATTTATAGAGTGTAAAAAGGCATCCTGAAGCCTGGGAAGTCATTAATTTGATTGTCCAGTATTTCCCTTATGAGATAATGCCTCACATAGCAAATGTGTACAGTGCGAGCTGAAAATGCATTTTCAGCACTAAAAAACCAAACTTTTATAACACCTAAACCAAACGTTTCCAATGTAAATTTCCACCTTTATATAGTGTAAAAAGACATCCTGAAGCCTGGGCAGTCATTAATTTGATTGTCCAATATTTCCCTTATGAGATAATGCCTCTCATAGCAAATGTGTACAGCGCGAGCTGAAAATGCATTTACAGCACAAAAAAAACAAACTTTTATAACAGCTAAACCAAACGTTTCCAATGTAAATTTCCACCTTTATATAGTGTAGAAAGGCATCCTGAAGCCTGGAAAGTCATTAATTTGATTGTCCAGTATTTCCTTCATGAGATATTGCAACACTTAGAAAAGGTGTACAGCGCCAGCAGACAATGAATTTTCAGCACTAAAAAAACGAAACTTCATTAACAGCTAAACCAAACGTTTCCAATGTACATTTCCACCTTTATATAGTGTAGAAAGGCATCCTGAAGCCTGAAAAGTCATTAATTTGATTGTCCAGTATTTCCCTTATGAGATAATGCCTCACATAGCAAATGTGTACAGCGCGAGCTGAAAATGCATTTACAGCACTAAAAAACCAAACTTTTATAACAGCTAAACCAAACGTTTCCAATGTAAATTTCCACCTTTATATAGTGTAAAAAGACATCCTGAAGCCTGGGCAGTCATTAATTTGATTGTCCAATATTTCCCTTATGAGATAATGCCTCTCATAGCAAATGTGTACAGCGCGAGCTGAAAATGCATTTACAGCACTAAAAAAACAAACTTTTATAACAGCTAAACCAAACGTTTCCAATGTAAATTTCCACCTTTATATAGTGTAGAAAGGCATCCTGAAGCCTGGAAAGTCATTAATTTGATTGTCCAGTATTTCCTTCATGAGATATTGCAACACTTAGAAAAAGTGTACAGCGCCAGCAGACAATGAATTTTCAGCACTAAAAAAACGAAACTTCATTAACAGCTAAACTAAACGTTTCCAATGTATATTTCCACCTTTATATAGTGTAAAAAGACATCCTGAAGCCTGGGCAGTCATTAATTTGATTGTCCAATATTTCCCTTATGAGATAATGCCTCTCATAGCAAATGTGTACAGCGCGAGCTGAAAATGCATTTACAGCACTAAAAAACCAAACTTTTATAACAGCTAAACCAAACGTTTCAAATGTAAATTTCCACCTTTATATAGTGTAGAAAGGCATCCTGAAGCCTGGAAAGTCATTAATTTGATTGTCCAGTATTTCCTTCATGAGATATTGCAACACTTAGAAAAAGTGTACAGCGCCAGCAGACAATGAATTTTCAGCACTAAAAAAACGAAACTTCATTAACAGCTAAACCAAACGTTTCCAATATAAATTTCCACATTTATAGAGTGTAAAAAGGCATCCTGAAGCCTGGGAAGTCATTAATTTGATTGTCCAGTATTTCCCTTATGAGATAATGCCTCACATAGCAAATGTGTACAGTGCGAGCTGAAAATGCATTTTCAGCACTAAAAAACCAAACTTTTATAACAGCTAAACCAAACGTTTCCAATGTAAATTTCCACCTTTAGATAGTGTAAAAAGACATCCTGAAGCCTGGGCAGTCATTAATTTGATTGTCCAGTATTTCCCTTATGAGATAATGCCTCACATAGCAAATGTGTACAGTGCGAGCTGAAAATGCATTTTCAGCACTAAAAAAACCAAACTTTTATAACAGCTAAACCAAACGTTTCCAATGTAAATTTCCACCTTTATATAGTGTAAAAAGACATCCTGAAGCCTGGGCAGTCATTAATTTGATTGTCCAATATTTCCCTTATGAGATAATGCCTCTCATAGCAAATGTGTACAGCGCGAGCTGAAAATGCATTTACAGCACTAAAAAAACAAACTTTTATAACAGCTAAACCAAACGTTTCCAATGTAAATTTCCACCTTTATATAGTGTAGAAAGGCATCCTGAAGCCTGGAAAGTCATTAATTTGATTGTCCAGTATTTCCTTCATGAGATATTGCAACACTTAGAAAAAGTGTACAGCGCCAGCAGACAATGAATTTTCAGCACTAAAAAAACGAAACTTCATTAACAGCTAAACTAAACGTTTCCAATGTATATTTCCACCTTTATATAGTGTAAAAAGACATCCTGAAGCCTGGGCAGTCATTAATTTGATTGTCCAATATTTCCCTTATGAGATAATGCCTCTCATAGCAAATGTGTACAGCGCGAGCTGAAAATGCATTTACAGCACTAAAAAACCAAACTTTTATAACAGCTAAACCAAACGTTTCAAATGTAAATTTCCACCTTTATATAGTGTAGAAAGGCATCCTGAAGCCTGGAAAGTCATTAATTTGATTGTCCAGTATTTCCTTCATGAGATATTGCAACACTTAGAAAAAGTGTACAGCGCCAGCAGACAATGAATTTTCAGCACTAAAAAAACGAAACTTCATTAACAGCTAAACCAAACGTTTCCAATATAAATTTCCACATTTATAGAGTGTAAAAAGGCATCCTGAAGCCTGGGAAGTCATTAATTTGATTGTCCAGTATTTCCCTTATGAGATAATGCCTCACATAGCAAATGTGTACAGTGCGAGCTGAAAATGCATTTTCAGCACTAAAAAACCAAACTTTTATAACAGCTAAACCAAACGTTTCCAATATAAATTTCCACATTTATAGAGTGTAAAAAGGCATCCTGAAGCCTGGGAAGTCATTAATTTGATTGTCCAGTATTTCCCTTATGAGATAATGCCTCACATAGCAAATGTGTACAGTGCGAGCTGAAAATGCATTTTCAGCACTAAAAAACCAAACTTTTATAACAGCTAAACCAAACGTTTCCAATGTAAATTTCCACCTTTAGATAGTGTAAAAAGACATCCTGAAGCCTGGGCAGTCATTAATTTGATTGTCCAGTATTTCCCTTATGAGATAATGCCTCACACAGCAAATGTGTACAGTGCGAGCTGAAAATGCATTTTCAGCACTAAAAAAACCAAACTTTTATAACAGCTAAACCAAACGTTTCCAATGTAAATTTCCACCTTTATATAGTGTAAAAAGACATCCTGAAGCCTGGGCAGTCATTAATTTGATTGTCCAATATTTCCCTTATGAGATAATGCCTCTCATAGCAAATGTGTACAGCGCGAGCTGAAAATGCATTTACAGCACTAAAAAACCAAACTTTTATAACAGCTAAACCAAACGTTTCCAATGTAAATTTCCACCTTTATATAGTGTAGAAAGGCATCCTGAAGCCTGGAAAGTCATTAATTTGATTGTCCAGTATTTCCTTCATGAGATATTGCAACACTTAGAAAAAGTGTACAGCGCCAGCAGACAATGAATTTTCAGCACTAAAAAAACGAAACTTCATTAACAGCTAAACCAAACGTTTCCAATGTAAATTTCCACATTTATAGAGTGTAAAAAGGCATCCTGAAGCCTGGGAAGTCATTAATTTGATTGTCCAGTATTTCCCTTATGAGATAATGCCTCTCATAGCAAATGTGTACAGCGCGAGCTGAAAATGCATTTACAGCACTAAAAAACCAAACTTTTATAACAGCTAAACCAAACGTTTCAAATGTAAATTTCCACCTTTATATAGTGTAGAAAGGCATCCTGAAGCCTGGAAAGTCATTAATTTGATTGTCCAGTATTTCCTTCATGAGATATTGCAACACTTAGAAAAAGTGTACAGCGCCAGCAGACAATGAATTTTCAGCACTAAAAAAACGAAACTTCATTAACAGCTAAACCAAACGTTTCCAATATAAATTTCCACATTTATAGAGTGTAAAAAGGCATCCTGAAGCCTGGGAAGTCATTAATTTGATTGTCCAGTATTTCCCTTATGAGATAATGCCTCACATAGCAAATGTGTACAGTGCGAGCTGAAAATGCATTTTCAGCACTAAAAAACCAAACTTTTATAACAGCTAAACCAAACGTTTCCAATGTAAATTTCCACCTTTAGATAGTGTAAAAAGACATCCTGAAGCCTGGGCAGTCATTAATTTGATTGTCCAGTATTTCCCTTATGAGATAATGCCTCACATAGCAAATGTGTACAGTGCGAGCTGAAAATGCATTTTCAGCACTAAAAAAACCAAACTTTTATAACAGCTAAACCAAACGTTTCCAATGTAAATTTCCACCTTTATATAGTGTAAAAAGACATCCTGAAGCCTGGGCAGTCATTAATTTGATTGTCCAATATTTCCCTTATGAGATAATGCCTCTCATAGCAAATGTGTACAGCGCGAGCTGAAAATGCATTTACAGCACTAAAAAACCAAACTTTTATAACAGCTAAACCAAACGTTTCCAATGTAAATTTCCACCTTTATATAGTGTAGAAAGGCATCCTGAAGCCTGGAAAGTCATTAATTTGATTGTCCAGTATTTCCTTCATGAGATATTGCAACACTTAGAAAAAGTGTACAGCGCCAGCAGACAATGAATTTTCAGCACTAAAAAAACGAAACTTCATTAACAGCTAAACCAAACGTTTCCAATGTAAATTTCCACATTTATAGAGTGTAAAAAGGCATCCTGAAGCCTGGGAAGTCATTAATTTGATTGTCCAGTATTTCCCTTATGAGATAATGCCTCACATAGCAAATGTGTACAGTGCAAGCTGAAAATGCATTTTCAGCACTAAAAAAACAAACTTTTATAACAGCTAAACCAAACGTTTCCAATGTAAATTTCCACCTTTATATAGTGTAAAAAGACATCCTGAAGCCTGGGCAGTCATTAATTTGATTGTCCAGTATTTCCCTTATGAGATAATGCCTCACATAGCAAATGTGTACAGTGCGAGCTGAAAATGCATTTTCAGCACTAAAAAAACCAAACTTTTATAACAGCTAAACCAAACGTTTCCAATGTAAATTTCCACCTTTATATAGTGTAAAAAGACATCCTGAAGCCTAGGCAGTCATTAATTTGATTGTCCAATATTTCCCTTATGAGACAATGCCTCTCATAGCAAATGTGTACAGCGCGAGCTGAAAATGCATTTTCAGCACTAAAAAAACAAACTTTTATAACAGCTAAACCAAACGTTTCCAATGTACATTTCCACCTTTATATAGTGTAGAAAGGCATCCTGAAGCCTGGAAAGTCATTGATTTGATTGTCCAGTATTTCCTTCATGAGATATTGCAACACTTAGAAAAAGTGTACAGCGCCAGCAGACAATGAATTTTCAGCACTAAAAAAACGAAACTTCATTAACAGCTAAACTAAACGTTTCCAATGTAAATTTCCAACTTTATATAGAGTAAAAAGACATCCTGAAGCCTGGGCAGCCATTAATTTGATTGTCCAATATTTCCCTTATGAGATAATGCCTCTCATAGCAAATGTGTACAGCGCGAGCTGAAAATGCATTTACAGCACTAAAAAACCAAACTTTTATAACAGCTAAACCAAACGTTTCCAATGTAAATTTCCACCTTTATATAGTGTAAAAAGACATCCTGAAGCCTGGGCAGTCATTAATTTGATTGTCCAATATTTCCCTTATGAGATAATGCCTCTCATAGCAAATGTGTACAGCGCGAGCTGAAAATGCATTTACAGCACTAAAAAACCAAACTTTTATAACAGCTAAACCAAACGTTTCCAAAGTAAATTTCCACCTTAGAAAGGCATCCTGAAGCCTGGAAAGTCATTAATTTGATTGTCCAGTATTTCCTTCATGAGATATTGCAACACTTAGAAAAAGTGTACAGCGCCAGCAGACAATGAATTTTCAGCACTAAAAAAAACGAAACTTCATTAACAGCTAAACTAAACGTTTCCAATGTAAATTTCCACCTTTATATAGTGTAAAAAGACATCCTGAAGCCTGGGCAGTCATTAATTTGATTGTCCAATATTTCCCTTATGAGATAATGCCTCTCATAGCAAATGTGTACAGCGCGAGCTGAAAATGCATTTACAGCACTAAAAAACCAAACTTTTATAACAGCTAAACCAAACGTTTCCAATGTAAATTTCCACCTTTATATAGTGTAGAAAGGCATCCTGAAGCCTGGAAAGTCATTAATTTGATTGTCCAGTATTTCCTTCATGAGATATTGCAACACTTAGAAAAAGTGTACAGCGCCAGCAGACAATGAATTTTCAGCACTAAAAAAACGAAACTTCATTAACAGCTAAACCAAACGTTTCCAATGTAAATTTCCACATTTATAGAGTGTAAAAAGGCATCCTGAAGCCTGGGAAGTCATTAATTTGATTGTCCAGTATTTCCCTTATGAGATAATGCCTCACATAGCAAATGTGTACAGTGCGAGCTGAAAATGCATTTTCAGCACTAAAAAACCAAACTTTTATAACAGCTAAACCAAACGTTTCCAATGTAAATTTCCACCTTTATATAGTGTAAAAAGACATCCTGAAGCCTGGGCAGTCATTAATTTGATTGTCCAATATTTCCCTTTTGAGATAATGCCTCTCATAGCAAATGTGTACAGCGCGAGCTGAAAATGCATTTACAGCACTAAAAAACCAAACTTTTATAACAGCTAAACCAAACGTTTCCAATGTACATTTCCACCTTTATATAGTGTAGAAAGGCATCCTGAAGCCTGGAAAGTCATTAATTTGATTGTCCAGTATTTCCTTCATGAGATATTGCAACACTTAGAAAAAGTGTACAGCGCAAGCAGACAATGAATTTTCAGCACTAAAAAAACGAAACTTCATTAACAGCTAAACTAAACGTTTCCGATGTAAATTTCCACCCTTATATAGTGTAAAAAGACATCCTGAAGCCTGGGCAGTCATTAATTTGATTGTCTAATATTTCCCTTATGAGATAATGCCTCTCATAGCAAATGTGTACAGCGCGAGCTGAAAATGCATTTACAGCACTAAAAAACCAAACTTTTATAACAGCTAAACCAAACGTTTCCAATGTACATTTCCACCTTTATATAGTGTAGAAAGGCATCCTGAAGCCTGGAAAGTCATTAATTTGATTGTCCAGTATTTCCTTCATGAGATATTGCAACACTTAGAAAAAGTGTACAGCGCCAGCAGACAATGAATTTTCAGCACTAAAAAAACGAAACTTCATTAACAGCTAAACTAAACGTTTCCAATGTATATTTCCACCTTCTATATAGTGTAAAAAGACATCCTGAAGCCTGGGCAGTCATTAATTTGATTGTCCAATATTTCCCTTATGAGATAATGCCTCTCATAGCAAATGTGTACAGCGCGAGCTGAAAATGCATTTACAGCACTAAAAAAACAAACTTTTATAACAGCTAAACCAAACGTTTCCAATGTAAATTTCCACCTTTATATAGTGTAAAAAGACATCCTGAAGCCTGGGCAGTCATTAATTTGATTGTCCAGTATTTCCCTTATGAGATAATGCCTCACATAGCAAATGTGGACAGTGCGAGCTGAAAATGCATTTTCAGCACTAAAAAAACCAAACTTTTATAACAGCTAAACCAAACGTTTCCAATGTAAATTTCCACCTTTATATAGTGTAAAAAGACATCCTGAAGCCTGGGCAGTCATTAATTTGATTGTCCAGTATTTCCCTTATGAGATAATGCCTCACACAGCAAATGTGTACAGTGCGAGCTGAAAATGCATTTTCAGCACTAAAAAAACCAAACTTTTATAACAGCTAAACCAAACGTTTCCAATGTAAATCTCCACCTTTATATAGTGTAAAAAGACATCCTGAAGCCTGGGCAGTCATTAATTTGATTGTCCAATATTTCCCTTCTGAGATAATGCCTCTCATAGCAAATGTGTACAGCGCGAGCTGAAAATGCATTTACAGCACTAAAAAACCAAACTTTTATAACAGCTAAACCAAACGTTTCCAATGTACATTTCCACCTTTATATAGTGTAGAAAGGCATCCTGAAGCCTGGAAAGTAATTAATTTGATTGTCCAGTATTTCCTTCATGAGATATTGCAACACATAGAAAAAATGTACAGCGCCAGCAGACAATGAATTTTCAGCACTAAAAAAACGAAACTTCATTAACAGCTAAACTAAACGTTTCCAATGTAAATTTCCACCTTTATATAGTGTAGAAAGGCATCCTGAAGCCTGGAAAGTCATTAATTTGATTGTCCAGTATTTCCTTCATGAGATATTGCAATACTTAGAAAAAGTGTACAGCGC
The DNA here is from genome assembly GCF_059441095.1 of Idiotropiscis lumnitzeri. NCBI lineage: Eukaryota > Metazoa > Chordata > Actinopteri > Syngnathiformes > Syngnathidae > Idiotropiscis > Idiotropiscis lumnitzeri. The sequence continues at coordinate 1,783,136 of NW_028283577.1, read as the reverse complement.
CAGCAGACAATGAATTTTCAGCACTAAAAAAACGAAACTTCATTAACAGCTAAACTAAACGTTTCCAATGTAAATTTCCACCCTTATATAGTGTAAAAAGACATCCTGAAGCCTGGGCAGTCATTAATTTGATTGTCCAATATTTCCCTTATGAGATAATGCTTCTCATAGCAAATGTGTACAGCGCGAGCTGAAAATGCATTTACAGCACTAAAAAACCAAACTTTTATAACAGCTAAACCAAACGTTTCCAATGTAAATTTCCACCTTTATATAGTGTAGAAAGGCATCCTGAAGCCTGGAAAGTCATTAATTTGATTGTCCAGTATTTCCTTCATGAGATATTGCAACACTTAGAAAAAGTGTACAGCGCCAGCAGACAATGAATTTTCAGCACTAAAAAAACGAAACTTCATTAACAGCTAAACCAAACGTTTCCAATGTAAATTTCCACATTTATAGAGTGTAAAAAGGCATCCTGAAGCCTGGGAAGTCATTAATTTGATTGTCCAGTATTTCCCTTATGAGATAATGCCTCACATAGCAAATGTGTACAGTGCGAGCTGAAAATGCATTTTCAGCACTAAAAAACCAAACTTTTATAACAGCTAAACCAAACGTTTCCAATGTAAATTTCCACCTTTATATAGTGTAAAAAGACATCCTGAAGCCTGGGCAGTCATTAATTTGATTGTCCAGTATTTCCCTTATGAGATAATGCCTCACACAGCAAATGTGTACAGTGCGAGCTGAAAATGCATTTTCAGCACTAAAAAAACCAAACTTTTATAACAGCTAAACCAAACGTTTCCAATGTAAATTTCCACCTTTATATAGTGTAAAAAGACATCCTGAAGCCTGGGCAGTCATTAATTTGATTGTCCAATATTTCCCTTCTGAGATAATGCCTCTCATAGCAAATGTGTACAGCGCGAGCTGAAAATGCATTTACAGCACTAAAAAACCAAACTTTTATAACAGCTAAACCAAACGTTTCCAATGTACATTTCCACCTTTATATAGTGTAGAAAGGCATCCTGAAGCCTGGAAAGTCATTAATTTGATTGTCCAGTATTTCCTTCATGAGATATTGCAACACTTAGAAAAAGTGTACAGCGCCAGCAGACAATGAATTTTCAGCACTAAAAAAACGAAACTTCATTAACAGCTAAACTTAACGTTTCCAATGTAAATTTCCACCCTTATATAGTGTAAAAATACATCCTGAAGCCTGGGCAGTCATTAATTTGATTGTCCAATATTTCCCTTATGAGATAATGCCTCTCATAGCAAATGTGTACAGCGCGAGCTGAAAATGCATTTACAGCACTAAAAAACCAAACTTTTATAACAGCTAAACCAAACGTTTCCAATGTAAATTTCCACCTTTATATAGTGTAGAAAGGCATCCTGAAGCCTGGAAAGTCATTAATTTGATTGTCCAGTATTTCCTTCATGAGATATTGCAACACTTAGAAAAAGTGTACAGCGCCAGCAGACAATGAATTTTCAGCACTAAAAAAACGAAACTTCATTAACAGCTAAACCAAACGTTTCCAATGTAAATTTCCACATTTATAGAGTGTAAAAAGGCATCCTGAAGCCTGGGAAGTCATTAATTTGATTGTCCAGTATTTCCCTTATGAGATAATGCCTCACATAGCAAATGTGTACAGTGCGAGCTGAAAATGCATTTTCAGCACTAAAAAAACAAACTTTTATAACAGCTAAACCAAACGTTTCCAATGTAAATTTCCACCTTTATATAGTGTAAAAAGACATCCTGAAGCCTGGGCAGTCATTAATTTGATTGTCCAGTATTTCCCTTATGAGATAATGCCTCACATAGCAAATGTGTACAGTGCGAGCTGAAAATGCATTTTCAGCACTAAAAAAACCAAACTTTTATAACAGCTAAACCAAACGTTTCCAATGTAAATTTCCACCTTTATATAGTGTAAAAAGACATCCCGAAGCCTAGGCAGTCATTAATTTGATTGTCCAATATTTCCCTTATGAGACAATGCCTCTCATAGCAAATGTGTACAGCGCGAGCTGAAAATGCATTTTCAGCACTAAAAAAACAAACTTTTATAACAGCTAAACCAAACGTTTCCAATGTACATTTCCACCTTTATATAGTGTAGAAAGGCATCCTGAAGCCTGGAAAGTCATTGATTTGATTGTCCAGTATTTCCTTCATGAGATATTGCAACACTTAGAAAAAGTGTACAGCGCCAGCAGACAATGAATTTTCAGCACTAAAAAAACGAAACTTCATTAACAGCTAAACTAAACGTTTCCAATGTAAATTTCCAACTTTATATAGAGTAAAAAGACATCCTGAAGCCTGGGCAGCCATTAATTTGATTGTCCAATATTTCCCTTATGAGATAATGCCTCTCATAGCAAATGTGTACAGCGCGAGCTGAAAATGCATTTACAGCACTAAAAAACCAAACTTTTATAACAGCTAAACCAAACGTTTCCAATGTAAATTTCCACCTTTATATAGTGTAAAAAGACATCCTGAAGCCTGGGCAGTCATTAATTTGATTGTCCAATATTTCCCTTATGAGATAATGCCTCTCATAGCAAATGTGTACAGCGCGAGCTGAAAATGCATTTACAGCACTAAAAAACCAAACTTTTATAACAGCTAAACCAAACGTTTCCAATGTAAATTTCCACCTTTATATAGTGTAGAAAGGCATCCTGAAGCCTGGAAAGTCATTAATTTGATTGTCCAGTATTTCCTTCATGAGATATTGCAACACTTAGAAAAAGTGTACAGCGCCAGCAGACAATGAATTTTCAGCACTAAAAAAACGAAACTTCATTAACAGCTAAACCAAACGTTTCCAATGTAAATTTCCACATTTATAGAGTGTAAAAAGGCATCCTGAAGCCTGGGAAGTCATTAATTTGATTGTCCAGTATTTCCCTTATGAGATAATGCCTCACATAGCAAATGTGTACAGTGCGAGCTGAAAATGCATTTTCAGCACTAAAAAACCAAACTTTTATAACAGCTAAACCAAACGTTTCCAATGTAAATTTCCACCTTTATATAGTGTAAAAAGACATCCTGAAGCCTGGGCAGTCATTAATTTGATTGTCCAATATTTCCCTTTTGAGATAATGCCTCTCATAGCAAATGTGTACAGCGCGAGCTGAAAATGCATTTACAGCACTAAAAAACCAAACTTTTATAACAGCTAAACCAAACGTTTCCAATGTACATTTCCACCTTTATATAGTGTAGAAAGGCATCCTGAAGCCTGGAAAGTCATTAATTTGATTGTCCAGTATTTCCTTCATGAGATATTGCAACACTTAGAAAAAGTGTACAGCGCCAGCAGACAATGAATTTTCAGCACTAAAAAAACGAAACTTCATTAACAGCTAAACTAAACGTTTCCGATGTAAATTTCCACCCTTATATAGTGTAAAAAGACATCCTGAAGCCTGGGCAGTCATTAATTTGATTGTCTAATATTTCCCTTATGAGATAATGCCTCTCATAGCAAATGTGTACAGCGCGAGCTGAAAATGCATTTACAGCACTAAAAAACCAAACTTTTATAACAGCTAAACCAAACGTTTCCAATGTACATTTCTACCTTTATATAGTGTAGAAAGGCATCCTGAAGCCTGGAAAGTCATTAATTTGATTGTCCAGTATTTCCTTCATGAGATATTGCAACACTTAGAAAAAGTGTACAGCGCCAGCAGACAATGAATTTTCAGCACTAAAAAAACGAAACTTCATTAACAGCTAAACTAAACGTTTCCAATGTATATTTCCACCTTTATATAGTGTAAAAAGACATCCTGAAGCCTGGGCAGTCATTAATTTGATTGTCCAATATTTCCCTTATGAGATAATGCCTCTCATAGCAAATGTGTACAGCGCGAGCTGAAAATGCATTTACAGCACTAAAAAACCAAACTTTTATAACAGCTAAACCAAACGTTTCCAATGTAAATTTCCACCTTTATATAGTGTAAAAAGACATCCTGAAGCCTGGGCAGTCATTAATTTGATTGTCCAGTATTTCCCTTATGAGATAATGCCTCACATAGCAAATGTGGACAGTGCGAGCTGAAAATGCATTTTCAGCACTAAAAAAACCAAACTTTTATAACAGCTAAACCAAACGTTTCCAATGTAAATTTCCACCTTTATATAGTGTAAAAAGACATCCTGAAGCCTGGGCAGTCATTAATTTGATTGTCCAGTATTTCCCTTATGAGATAATGCCTCACACAGCAAATGTGTACAGTGCGAGCTGAAAATGCATTTTCAGCACTAAAAAAACCAAACTTTTATAACAGCTAAACCAAACGTTTCCAATGTAAATCTCCACCTTTATATAGTGTAAAAAGACATCCTGAAGCCTGGGCAGTCATTAATTTGATTGTCCAATATTTCCCTTCTGAGATAATGCCTCTCATAGCAAATGTGTACAGCGCGAGCTGAAAATGCATTTACAGCACTAAAAAACCAAACTTTTATAACAGCTAAACCAAACGTTTCCAATGTACATTTCCACCTTTATATAGTGTAGAAAGGCATCCTGAAGCCTGGAAAGTAATTAATTTGATTGTCCAGTATTTCCTTCATGAGATATTGCAACACATAGAAAAAATGTACAGCGCCAGCAGACAATGAATTTTCAGCACTAAAAAAACGAAACTTCATTAACAGCTAAACTAAACGTTTCCAATGTAAATTTCCACCTTTATATAGTGTAGAAAGGCATCCTGAAGCCTGGAAAGTCATTAATTTGATTGTCCAGTATTTCCTTCATGAGATATTGCAACACTTAGAAAAAGTGTACAGCGCCAGCAGACAATGAATTTTCAGCACTAAAAAAACGAAACTTCATTAACAGCTAAACTAAACGTTTCCAATGTAAATTTCCACCCTTATATAGTGTAAAAAGACATCCTGAAGCCTGGGCAGTCATTAATTTGATTGTCCAATATTTCCCTTATGAGATAATGCTTCTCATAGCAAATGTGTACAGCGCGAGCTGAAAATGCATTTACAGCACTAAAAAACCAAACTTTTATAACAGCTAAACCAAACGTTTCCAATGTAAATTTCCACCTTTATATAGTGTAGAAAGGCATCCTGAAGCCTGGAAAGTCATTCATTTGATTGTCCAGTATTTCCTTCATGAGATATTGCAACACTTAGAAAAAGTGTACAGCGCCAGCAGACAATGAATTTTCAGCACTAAAAAAACGAAACTTCATTAACAGCTAAACCAAACGTTTCCAATGTAAATTTCCACATTTATAGAGTGTAAAAAGGCATCCTGAAGCCTGGGAAGTCATTAATTTGATTGTCCAGTATTTCCCTTATGAGATAATGCCTCACATAGCAAATGTGTACAGTGCGAGCTGAAAATGCATTTTCAGCACTAAAAAACCAAACTTTTATAACAGCTAAACCAAACGTTTCCAATGTAAATTTCCACCTTTATATAGTGTAAAAAGACATCCTGAAGCCTGGGCAGTCATTAATTTGATTGTCCAGTATTTCCCTTATGAGATAATGCCTCACACAGCAAATGTGTACAGTGCGAGCTGAAAATGCATTTTCAGCACTAAAAAAACCAAACTTTTATAACAGCTAAACCAAACGTTTCCAATGTAAATTTCCACCTTTATATAGTGTAAAAAGACATCCTGAAGCCTGGGCAGTCATTAATTTGATTGTCCAATATTTCCCTTCTGAGATAATGCCTCTCATAGCAAATGTGTACAGCGCGAGCTGAAAATGCATTTACAGCACTAAAAAACCAAACTTTTATAACAGCTAAACCAAACGTTTCCAATGTACATTTCCACCTTTATATAGTGTAGAAAGGCATCCTGAAGCCTGGAAAGTCATTAATTTGATTGTCCAGTATTTCCTTCATGAGATATTGCAACACTTAGAAAAAGTGTACAGCGCCAGCAGACAATGAATTTTCAGCACTAAAAAAACGAAACTTCATTAACAGCTAAACTAAACGTTTCCAATGTAAATTTCCACCCTTATATAGTGTAAAAATACATCCTGAAGCCTGGGCAGTCATTAATTTGATTGTCCAATATTTCCCTTATGAGATAATGCCTCTCATAGCAAATGTGTACAGCGCGAGCTGAAAATGCATTTACAGCACTAAAAAACCAAACTTTTATAACAGCTAAACCAAACGTTTCCAATGTAAATTTCCACCTTTATATAGTGTAGAAAGGCATCCTGAAGCCTGGAAAGTCATTAATTTGATTGTCCAGTATTTCCTTCATGAGATATTGCAACACTTAGAAAAAGTGTACAGCGCCAGCAGACAATGAATTTTCAGCACTAAAAAAACGAAACTTCATTAACAGCTAAACCAAACGTTTCCAATGTAAATTTCCACATTTATAGAGTGTAAAAAGGCATCCTGAAGCCTGGGAAGTCATTAATTTGATTGTCCAGTATTTCCCTTATGAGATAATGCCTCACATAGCAAATGTGTACAGTGCGAGCTGAAAATGCATTTTCAGCACTAAAAAAACAAACTTTTATAACAGCTAAACCAAACGTTTCCAATGTAAATTTCCACCTTTATATAGTGTAAAAAGACATCCTGAAGCCTGGGCAGTCATTAATTTGATTGTCCAGTATTTCCCTTATGAGATAATGCCTCACATAGCAAATGTGTACAGTGCGAGCTGAAAATGCATTTTCAGCACTAAAAAAACCAAACTTTTATAACAGCTAAACCAAACGTTTCCAATGTAAATTTCCACCTTTATATAGTGTAAAAAGACATCCCGAAGCCTAGGCAGTCATTAATTTGATTGTCCAATATTTCCCTTATGAGACAATGCCTCTCATAGCAAATGTGTACAGCGCGAGCTGAAAATGCATTTTCAGCACTAAAAAAACAAACTTTTATAACAGCTAAACCAAACGTTTCCAATGTACATTTCCACCTTTATATAGTGTAGAAAGGCATCCTGAAGCCTGGAAAGTCATTGATTTGATTGTCCAGTATTTCCTTCATGAGATATTGCAACACTTAGAAAAAGTGTACAGCGCCAGCAGACAATGAATTTTCAGCACTAAAAAAACGAAACTTCATTAACAGCTAAACTAAACGTTTCCAATGTAAATTTCCAACTTTATATAGAGTAAAAAGACATCCTGAAGCCTGGGCAGCCATTAATTTGATTGTCCAATATTTCCCTTATGAGATAATGCCTCTCGTAGCAAATGTGTACAGCGCGAGCTGAAAATGCATTTACAGCACTAAAAAACCAAACTTTTATAACAGCTAAACCAAACGTTTCCAATGTAAATTTCCACCTTTATATAGTGTAAAAAGACATCCTGAAGCCTGGGCAGTCATTAATTTGATTGTCCAATATTTCCCTTATGAGATAATGCCTCTCATAGCAAATGTGTACAGCGCGAGCTGAAAATGCATTTACAGCACTAAAAAACCAAACTTTTATAACAGCTAAACCAAACGTTTCCAATGTAAATTTCCACCTTTATATAGTGTAGAAAGGCATCCTGAAGCCTGGAAAGTCATTAATTTGATTGTCCAGTATTTCCTTCATGAGATATTGCAACACTTAGAAAAAGTGTACAGCGCCAGCAGACAATGAATTTTCAGCACTAAAAAAAACGAAACTTCATTAACAGCTAAACTAAACGTTTCCAATGTAAATTTCCACCTTTATATAGTGTAAAAAGACATCCTGAAGCCTGGGCAGTCATTAATTTGATTGTCCAATATTTCCCTTATGAGATAATGCCTCTCATAGCAAATGTGTACAGCGCGAGCTGAAAATGCATTTACAGCACTAAAAAACCAAACTTTTATAACAGCTAAACCAAACGTTTCCAATGTAAATTTCCACCTTTATATAGTGTAGAAAGGCATCCTGAAGCCTGGAAAGTCATTAATTTGATTGTCCAGTATTTCCTTCATGAGATATTGCAACACTTAGAAAAAGTGTACAGCGCCAGCAGACAATGAATTTTCAGCACTAAAAAAACGAAACTTCATTAACAGCTAAACCAAACGTTTCCAATGTAAATTTCCACATTTATAGAGTGTAAAAAGGCATCCTGAAGCCTGGGAAGTCATTAATTTGATTGTCCAGTATTTCCCTTATGAGATAATGCCTCACATAGCAAATGTGTACAGTGCGAGCTGAAAATGCATTTTCAGCACTAAAAAACCAAACTTTTATAACAGCTAAACCAAACGTTTCCAATGTAAATTTCCACCTTTTTATAGTGTAAAAAGACATCCTGAAGCCTGGGCAGTCATTAATTTGATTGTCCAATATTTCCCTTTTGAGATAATGCCTCTCATAGCAAATGTGTACAGCGCGAGCTGAAAATGCATTTACAGCACTAAAAAACCAAACTTTTATAACAGCTAAACCAAACGTTTCCAATGTACATTTCCACCTTTATATAGTGTAGAAAGGCATCCTGAAGCCTGGAAAGTCATTAATTTGATTGTCCAGTATTTCCTTCATGAGATATTGCAACACTTAGAAAAAGTGTACAGCGCCAGCAGACAATGAATTTTCAGCACTAAAAAAACGAAACTTCATTAACAGCTAAACTAAACGTTTCCGATGTAAATTTCCACCCTTATATAGTGTAAAAAGACATCCTGAAGCCTGGGCAGTCATTAATTTGATTGTCTAATATTTCCCTTATGAGATAATGCCTCTCATAGCAAATGTGTACAGCGCGAGCTGAAAATGCATTTACAGCACTAAAAAACCAAACTTTTATAACAGCTAAACCAAACGTTTCCAATGTACATTTCCACCTTTATATAGTGTAGAAAGGCATCCTGAAGCCTGGAAAGTCATTAATTTGATTGTCCAGTATTTCCTTCATGAGATATTGCAACACTTAGAAAAAGTGTACAGCGCCAGCAGACAATGAATTTTCAGCACTAAAAAAACGAAACTTCATTAACAGCTAAACCAAACGTTTCCAATGTAAATTTCCACATTTATAGAGTGTAAAAAGGCATCCTGAAGCCTGGGAAGTCATTAATTTGATTGTCCAGTATTTCCCTTATGAGATAATGCCTCACATAGCAAATGTGTACAGTGCGAGCTGAAAATGCATTTTCAGCACTAAAAAACCAAACTTTTATAACAGCTAAACCAAACGTTTCCAATGTAAATTTCCACCTTTATATAGTGTAAAAAGACATCCTGAAGCCTGGGCAGTCATTAATTTGATTGTCCAGTATTTCCCTTATGAGATAATGCCTCACACAGCAAATGTGTACAGTGCGAGCTGAAAATGCATTTTCAGCACTAAAAAAACCAAACTTTTATAACAGCTAAACCAAACGTTTCCAATGTAAATTTCCACCTTTATAGAGTGTAAAAAGACATCCTGAAGCCTGGGCAGTCATTAATTTGATTGTCCAATATTTCCCTTCTGAGATAATGCCTCTTATAGCAAATGTGTACAGCGCGAGCTGAAAATGCATTTACAGCACTAAAAAAACCAAACTTTTATAACAGCTAAACCAAACGTTTCCAATGTACATTTCCACCTTTATATAGTGTAGAAAGGCATCCTGAAGCCTGGAAAGTCATTAATTTGATTGTCCAGTATTTCCTTCATGAGATATTGCAACACTTAGAAAAAGTGTACAGCGCCAGCAGACAATGAATTTTCAGCACTAAAAAAACGAAACTTCATTAACAGCTAAACTAAACGTTTCCAATGTAAATTTCCACCCTTATATAGTGTAAAAAGACATCCTGAAGCCTGGGCAGTCATTAATTTGATTGTCCAATATTTCCCTTATGAGATAATGCCTCTCATAGCAAATGTGTACAGCGCGAGCTGAAAATGCATTTACAGCACTAAAAAACCAAACTTTTATAACAGCTAAACCAAACGTTTCCAATGTAAATTTCCACCTTTATATAGTGTAGAAAGGCATCCTGAAGCCTGGAAAGTCATTAATTTGATTGTCCAGTATTTCCTTCATGAGATATTGCAACACTTAGAAAAAGTGTACAGCGCCAGCAGACAATGAATTTTCAGCACTAAAAAAACGAAACTTCATTAACAGCTAAACCAAACGTTTCCAATGTAAATTTCCACATTCATAGAGTGTAAAAAGGCATCCTGAAGCCTGGGAAGTCATTAATTTGATTGTCCAGTATTTCCCTTATGAGATAATGCCTCACATAGCAAATGTGTACAGTGCGAGCTGAAAATGCATTTTCAGCACTAAAAAACCAAACTTTTATAACAGCTAAACCAAACGTTTCCAATGTAAATTTCCACCTTTATATAGTGTAAAAAGACATCCTGAAGCCTGGGCAGTCATTAATTTGATTGTCCAGTATTTCCCTTATGAGATAATGCCTCACACAGCAAATGTGTACAGTGCGAGCTGAAAATGCATTTTCAGCACTAAAAAAAACAACTTTTATAACAGCTAAACCAAACGTTTCCAATGTAAATTTCCACCTTTATATAGTGTAAAAAGACATCCTGAAGCCTGGGCAGTCATTAATTTGATTGTCCAATATTTCCCTTCTGAGATAATGCCTCTCATAGCAAATGTGTACAGCGCGAGCTGAAAATGCATTTACAGCACTAAAAAACCAAACTTTTATAACAGCTAAACCAAACGTTTCCAATGTACATTTCCACCTTTATATAGTGTAGAAAGGCATCCTGAAGCCTGGAAAGTCATTAATTTGATTGTCCAGTATTTCCTTCATGAGATATTGCAACACTTAGAAAAAGTGTACAGCGCCAGCAGACAATGAATTTTCAGCACTAAAAAAACGAAACTTCATTAACAGTTAAAATAAACGTTTCCAATGTAAATTTCCACCCTTATATAGTGTAAAAAGACATCCTGAAGCCTGGGCAGTCATTAATTTGATTGTCCAATATTTCCCTTATGAGATAATGCCTCTCATAGCAAATGTGTACAGCGCGAGCTGAAAATGCATTTACAGCACTAAAAAACCAAACTTTTATAACAGCTAAACCAAACGTTTCCAATGTAAATTTCCACCTTTATATAGTGTAGAAAGGCATCCTGAAGCCTGGAAAGTCATTAATTTGATTGTCCAGTATTTCCTTCATGAGATATTGCAACACTTAGAAAAAGTGTACAGCGCCAGCAGACAATGAATTTTCAGCACTAAAAAAACGAAACTTCATTAACAGCTAAACCAAACGTTTCCAATGTAAATTTCCACATTTATAGAGTGTAAAAAGGCATCCTGAAGCCTGGGAAGTCATTAATTTGATTGTCCAGTATTTCCCTTATGAGATAATGCCTCACATAGCAAATGTGTACAGTGCGAGCTGAAAATGCATTTTCAGCACTAAAAAAACAAACTTTTATAACAGCTAAACCAAACGTTTCCAATGTAAATTTCCACCTTTATATAGTGTAAAAAGACATCCTGAAGCCTGGGCAGTCATTAATTTGATTGTCCAGTATTTCCCTTATGAGATAATGCCTCACACAGCAAATGTGTACAGTGCGAGCTGAAAATGCATTTTCAGCACTAAAAAAACCAAACTTTTATAACAGCTAAACCAAACGTTTCCAATGTAAATTTCCACCTTTATATAGTGTAAAAAGACATCCTGAAGCCTGGGCAGTCATTAATTTGATTGTCCAATATTTCCCTTCTGAGATAATGCCTCTCATAGCAAATGTGTACAGCGCGAGCTGAAAATGCATTTACAGCACTAAAAAACCAAACTTTTATAACAGCTAAACCAAACGTTTCCAATGTACATTTCCACCTTTATATAGTGTAGAAGGCATCCTGAAGCCTGGAAAGTCATTAATTTGATTGTCCAGTATTTCCTTCATGAGATATTGCAACACTTAGAAAAAGTGTACAGCGCCAGCAGACAATGAATTTTCAGCACTAAAAAAACGAAACTTCATTAACAGCTAAACTAAACGTTTCCAATGCAAATTTCCACCCTTATATAGTGTAAAAAGACATCCTGAAGCCTGGGCAGTCATTAATTTGATTGTCCAATATTTCCCTTATGAGATAATGCCTCTCATAGCAAATGTGTACAGCGCGAGCTGAAAATGCATTTTCAGCACTAAAAAACCAAACTTTTATAACAGCTAAACCAAACGTTTCCAATGTAAATTTCCACCTTTATATAGTGTAGAAAGGCATCCTGAAGCCTGGAAAGTCATTAATTTGATTGTCCAGTATTTCCTTCATGAGATATTGCAACACTTAGAAAAAGTGTACAGCGCCAGCAGACAATGAATTTTCAGCACTAAAAAAACGAAACTTCATTAACAGCTAAACCAAACGTTTCCAATGTAAATTTCCACATTTATAGAGTGTCAGACAATGAATTTTCAGCACTAAATAAACGAAACTTCATTAACAGCTAAAGTAAACGTTTCCAATGTAAATTTCCACCTTTATATAGTGTAAAAAGACATCCTGAAGCCTGGGCAGTCATTAATTTGATTGTCCAATATTTCCCTTATGAGATAATGCCTCTCATAGCAAATGTGTACAGCGCGAGCTGAAAATGCATTTACAGCACTAAAAAAACAAACTTTTATAACAGCTAAACCAAACGTTTCCAATGTAAATTTCCACCTTTATATAGTGTAAAAAGACATCCTGAAGCCTGGGCAGTCATTAATTTGATTGTCCAGTATTTCCCTTATGAGATAATGCCTCACATAGCAAATGTGGACAGTGCGAGCTGAAAATGCATTTTCAGCACTAAAAAAACCAAACTTTTATAACAGCTAAACCAAACGTTTCCAATGTAAATTTCCACCTTTATATAGTGTAAAAAGACATCCTGAAGCCTGGGCAGTCATTAATTTGATTGTCCAATATTTCCCTTATGAGATAATGCCTCTCATAGCAAATGTGTACAGTGCGAGCTGAAAATGCATTTACAGCACTAAAAAAACAAACTTTTATAACAGCTAAACCAAACGTTTCCAATGTAAATTTCCACCTTTATATAGTGTAAAAAGACATCCTGAAGCCTGGGCAGTCATTAATTTGATTGTCCAATATTTCCCTTATGAGATAATGCCTCTCATAGCAAATGTGTACAGCGCGAGCTGAAAATGCATTTACAGCACTAAAAAACCAAACTTTTATAACAGCTAAACCAAACGTTTCCAATGTAAATTTCCACCTTTATATAGTGTAGAAAGGCATCCTGAAGCCTGGAAAGTCATTAATTTGATTGTCCAGTATTTCCTTCATGAGATATTGCAACACTTAGAAAAAGTGTACAGCGCCAGCAGACAATGAATTTTCAGCACTAAAAAAACGAAACTTCATTAACAGCTAAACCAAACGTTTCCAATGTAAATTTCCACATTTATAGAGTGTAAAAAGGCATCCTGAAGCCTGGGAAGTCATTAATTTGATTGTCCAGTATTTCCCTTATGAGATAATGCCTCACATAGCAAATGTGTACAGTGCGAGCTGAAAATGCATTTACAGCACTAAAAAAACAAACTTTTATAACAGCTAAACCAAACGTTTCCAATGTAAATTTCCACCTTTATATAGTGTAGAAAGGCATCCTGAAGCCTGGAAAGTCATTAATTTGATTGTCCAGTATTTCCTTCATGAGATATTGCAACACTTAGAAAAAGTGTACAGCGCCAGCAGACAATGAATTTTCAGCACTAAATAAACGAAACTTCATTAACAGCTAAAGTAAACGTTTCCAATGTAAATTTCCACCTTTATATAGTGTAAAAAGACATCCTGAAGCCTGGGCAGTCATTAATTTGATTGTCCAATATTTCCCTTATGAGATAATGCCTCTCATAGCAAATGTGTACAGTGCGAGCTGAAAATGCATTTACAGCACTAAAAAAACAAACTTTTATAACAGCTAAACCAAACGTTTCCAATGTAAATTTCCACCTTTATATAGTGTAAAAAGACATCCTGAAGCCTGGGCAGTCATTAATTTGATTGTCCAATATTTCCCTTATGAGATAATGCCTCTCATAGCAAATGTGTACAGCGCGAGCTGAAAATGCATTTACAGCACTAAAAAACCAAACTTTTATAACAGCTAAACCAAACGTTTCCAATATAAATTTCCACCTTTATATAGTGTAGAAAGGCATCCTGAAGCCTGGAAAGTCATTAATTTGATTGTCCAGTATTTCCTTCATGAGATATTGCAACACTTAGAAAAAGTGTACAGCGCCAGCAGACAATGAATTTTCAGCACTAAAAAAACGAAACTTCATTAACAGCTAAACCAAACGTTTCCAATGTAAATTTCCACATTTATAGAGTGTAAAAAGGCATCCTGAAGCCTGGGAAGTCATTAATTTGATTGTCCAGTATTTCCCTTATGAGATAATGCCTCACATAGCAAATGTGTACAGTGCGAGCTGAAAATGCATTTACAGCACTAAAAAAACAAACTTTTATAACAGCTAAACCAAACGTTTCCAATGTAAATTTCCACCTTTATATAGTGTAGAAAGGCATCCTGAAGCCTGGAAAGTCATTAATTTGATTGTCCAGTATTTCCTTCATGAGATATTGCAACACTTAGAAAAAGTGTACAGCGCCAGCAGACAATGAATTTTCAGCACTAAATAAACGAAACTTCATTAACAGCTAAAGTAAACGTTTCCAATGTAAATTTCCACCTTTATATAGTGTAAAAAGACATCCTGAAGCCTGGGCAGTCATTAATTTGATTGTCCAATATTTCCCTTATGAGATAATGCCTCTCATAGCAAATGTGTACAGTGCGAGCTGAAAATGCATTTACAGCACTAAAAAAACAAACTTTTATAACAGCTAAACCAAACGTTTCCAATGTAAATTTCCACCTTTATATAGTGTAAAAAGACATCCTGAAGCCTGGGCAGTCATTAAATTTGATTGTCCAATATTTCCCTTATGAGATAATGCCTCTCATAGCAAATGTGTACAGCGCGAGCTGAAAATGCATTTACAGCACTAAAAAACCAAACTTTTATAACAGCTAAACCAAACGTTTCCAATGTAAATTTCCACCTTTATATAGTGTAGAAAGGCATCCTGAAGCCTGGAAAGTCATTAATTTGATTGTCCAGTATTTCCTTCATGAGATATTGCAACACTTAGAAAAAGTGTACAGCGCCAGCAGACAACGAATTTTCAACACTAAAAAAAACGAAACTTCATTAACAGCTAAACCAAACGTTTCCAATGTAAATTTCCACATTTATAGAGTGTAAAAAGGCATCCTGAAGCCTGGGAAGTCATTAATTTGATTGTCCAGTATTTCCCTTATGAGATAATGCCTCTCATTGCAAATGTGTACAGCGCGAGCTGAAAATGCATTTTCAGCACTAAAAAAACAAACTTTTATAACACCTAAACCAAACGTTTCCAATGTAAATTTCCTCCTTTATATAGTGTAAAAAGACATCCTGAAGCCTGGGCAGTCATTAATTTGATTGTCCAATATTTCCCTTATGAGATAATGCCTCTCATAGCAAATGTGTACAGCGCGAGCTGAAAATGCATTTACAGCACTAAAAAACCAAACTTTTATAACAGCTAAACCAAACGTTTCCAATGTAAATTTCCACCTTTATATAGTGTAGAAAGGCATCCTGAAGCCTGGAAAGTCATTAATTTGATTGTCCAGTATTTCCTTCATGAGATATTGCAACATTTAGAAAAAGTGTACAGCGCCAGCAGACAATGAATTTTCAGCACTAAAAAAACGAAACTTCATTAACAGCTAAACTAAACGTTTCCAATGTAAATTTCCACCTTTATATAGTGTAAAAAGACATCCTGAAGCCCGGGCAGCCATTAATTTGATTGTCCAATATTTCCCTTATGAGATAATGCCTCTCATAGCAAATGTGTACAGCGCGAGCTGAAAATGCATTTACAGCACTAAAAAACCAAACTTTTATAACAGCTAAACCAAACGTTTCCAATGTAAATTTCCACCTTTATATAGTGTAAAAAGACATCCTGAAGCCTGGGCAGTCATTAATTTGATTGTCCAATATTTCCCTTATGAGATAATGCCTCTCATAGCAAATGTGTACAGCGCGAGCTGAAAATGCATTTACAGCACTAAAAAAACAAACTTTTATAACAGCTAAACCAAACGTTTCCAATGTAAATTTCCACCTTTATATAGTGTAGAAAGGCATCCTGAAGCCTGGAAAGTCATTAATTTGATTGTCCAGTATTTCCTTCATGAGATATTGCAACACTTAGAAAAAGTGTACAGCGCCAGCAGACAATGAATTTTCAGCACTAAAAAAACGAAACTTCATTAACAGCTAAACTAAATGTTTCCAATGTAAATTTCCACCTTTATATAGTGTAAAAAGACATCCTGAAGCCTGGGCAGTCATTAATTTGATTGTCCAATATTTCCCTTATGAGATAATGCCTCTCATAGCAAATGTGTACAGCGCGAGCTGAAAATGCATTTACAGCACTAAAAAACCAAACTTTTATAACAGCTAAACCAAACGTTTCCAATGTAAATTTCCACCTTTATATAGTGTAAAAAGGCATCCTGAAGCCTGGAAAGTCTTTAATTTGATTGTCCAGTATTTCCTTCATGAGATATTGCAACACTTAGAAAAAGTGTACAGCGCCAGCAGACAATGAATTTTCAGCACTAAAAAACCGAAACTTCATTAACAGCTAAACTAAACGTTTCCAATGTAAATTTCCACCTTTATATAGTGTAAAAAGACATCCTGAAGCCTGGGCAGCCATTAATTTGATTGTCCAATATTTCCCTTATGAGATAATGCCTCTCATAGCAAATGTGTACAGCGCGAGCTGAAAATGCATTTACAGCACTAAAAAACCAAACTTTTATAACAGCTAAACCAAACGTTTCCAATGTAAATTTCCACCTTTATAGAGTGTAAAAAGACATCCTGAAGCCTGGGCAGTCATTAATTTGATTGTCCAATATTTCCCTTATGAGATAATGCCTCTCATAGCAAATGTGTACAGCGCGAGCTGAAAATGCATTTACAGCACTAAAAAACCAAACTTTTATAACAGCTAAACCAAACGTTTCCAATGTAAATTTCCACCTTTATATAGTGTAGAAAGGCATCCTGAAGCCTGGAAAGTGATTAATTTGATTGTCCAGTATTTCCTTCATGAGATATTGCAACACTTAGAAAAAGTGTACAGCGCCAGCAGACAATGAATTTTCAGCACTAAAAAACCGAAACTTCATTAACAGCTAAACTAAACGTTTCCAATGTAAATTTCCACCTTTATATAGTGTAAAAAGACATCCTGAAGCCTGGGCAGTCATTAATTTGATTGTCCAATATTTCCCTTATGAGATAATGCCTTTCATAGCAAATGTGTACAGCGCGAGCTGAAAATGCATTTACAGCACTAAAAAACCAAACTTTTATAACAGCTAAACCAAACGTTTCCAATGTAAATTTCCACCTTTATATAGTGTAGAAAGGCATCCTGAAGCCTGGAAAGTCATTAATTTGATTGTCCAGTATTTCCTTCATGAGATATTGCAACACTTAGAAAAAGTGTACAGCGCCAGCAGACAATGAATTTCCAGCACTAAAAAAACGAAACTTCATTAACAGCTAAACTAAACGTTTCCAATGTAAATTTCCACCTTTATATAGTGTAAAAAGACATCCTGAAGCCTGGGCAGTCATTAATTTGATTGTCCAATATTTCCCTTATGAGATAATGCCTCTCATAGCAAATGTGTACAGCGCGAGCTGAAAATGCATTTACAGCACTAAAAAACCAAACTTTTATAACAGCTAAACCAAACGTTTCCAATGTAAATTTCCACCTTTATATAGTGTAGAAAGGCATCCTGAAGCCTGGAAAGTCATTAATTTGATTGTCCAGTATTTCCTTCATGAGATATTGCAACACTTAGAAAAAGTGTACAGCGCCAGCAGACAATGAATTTTCAGCACTAAAAAAACGAAACTTCATTAACAGCTAAACCAAACGTTTCCAATGTAAATTTCCACATTTATAGAGTGTAAAAAGGCATCCTGAAGCCTGGGAAGTCATTAATTTGATTGTCCAGTATTTCCCTTATGAGATAATGCCTCACATAGCAAATGTGTACAGTGCGAGCTGAAAATGCATTTTCAGCACTAAAAAACCAAACTTTTATAACAGCTAAACCAAACGTTTCCAATGTAAATTTCCACCTTTATATAGTGTAAAAAGACATCCTGAAGCCTGGGCAGTCATTAATTTGATTGTCCAGTATTTCCCTTATGAGATAATGCCTCACATAGCAAATGTGTACAGCGCGAGCTGAAAATGCATTTACAGCACTAAAAAAACAAACTTTTATAACAGCTAAACCAAACGTTTCCAATGTAAATTTCCACATTTATAGAGTGTAAAAATGCATCCTGAAGCCTGGGAAGTCATTAATTTGATTGTCCAGTATTTCCCTTATGAGATAATGCCTCACATAGCAAATGTGTACAGTGCGAGCTGAAAATACATTTTCAGCACTAAAAAACCAAACTTTTATAACAGCTAAACCAAACGTTTCCAATGTAAATTTCCACCTTTATATAGTGTAAAAAGACATCCTGAAGCCTGGGCAGTCATTAATTTGATTGTCCAATATTTCCCTTATGAGATAATGCCTCTCATAGCAAATGTGTACAGCGCGAGCTGAAAATGCATTTACAGCACTAAAAAACCAAACTTTTATAACAGCTAAACCAAACGTTTCCAATGTAAATTTCCACCTTTATATAGTGTAGAAAGGCATCCTGAAGCCTGGAAAGTCTTTAATTTGATTGTCCAGTATTTCCTTCATGAGATATTGCAACACTTAGAAAAAGTGTACAGCGCCAGCAGACAATGAATTTTCAGCACTAAAAAACCGAAACTTCATTAACAGCTAAACTAAACGTTTCCAATGTAAATTTCCACCTTTATATAGTGTAAAAAGACATCCTGAAGCCTGGGCAGCCATTAATTTGATTGTCCAATATTTCCCTTATGAGATAATGCCTCTCATAGCAAATGTGTACAGCGCGAGCTGAAAATGCATTTACAGCACTAAAAAACCAAACTTTTATAACAGCTAAACCAAACGTTTCCAATGTAAATTTCCACCTTTATAGAGTGTAAAAAGACATCCTGAAGCCTGGGCAGTCATTAATTTGATTGTCCAATATTTCCCTTATGAGATAATGCCTCTCATAGCAAATGTGTACAGCGCGAGCTGAAAATGCATTTACAGCACTAAAAAACCAAACTTTTATAACAGCTAAACCAAACGTTTCCAATGTAAATTTCTACCTTTATATAGTGTAGAAAGGCATCCTGAAGCCTGGAAAGTCATTAATTTGATTGTCCAGTATTTCCTTCATGAGATATTGCAACACTTAGAAAAAGTGTACAGCGCCAGCAGACAATGTTTTTTCAGCACTAAAAAAACGAAACTTCATTAACAGCTAAACCAAACGTTTCCAATGTAAATTTCCACATTTATAGAGTGTAAAAAGGCATCCTGAAGCCTGGGAAGTCATTAATTTGATTGTCCAGTATTTCCCTTATGATATAATGCCTCACATAGCAAATGTGTACAGCGCGAGCTGAAAATGCATTTACAGCACTAAAAAACCAAAATTTTATAACAGCTAAACCAAACGTTTCCAATGTAAATTTCCACCTTTATATAGTGTAGAAAGGCATCCTGAAGCCTGGAAAGTGATTAATTTGATTGTCCAGTATTTCCTTCATGAGATATTGCAACACTTAGAAAAAGTGTACAGCGCCAGCAGACAATGAATTTTCAGCACTAAAAAACCGAAACTTCATTAACAGCTAAACTAAACGTTTCCAATGTAAATTTCCACCTTTATATAGTGTAAAAAGACATCCTGAAGCCTGGGCAGTCATTAATTTGATTGTCCAATATTTCCCTTATGAGATAATGCCTTTCATAGCAAATGTGTACAGCGCGAGCTGAAAATGCATTTACAGCACTAAAAAACCAAACTTTTATAACAGCTAAACCAAACGTTTCCAATGTAAATTTCCACCTTTATATAGTGTAGAAAGGCATCCTGAAGCCTGGAAAGTCATTAATTTGATTGTCCAGTATTTCCTTCATGAGATATTGCAACACTTAGAAAAAGTGTACAGCGCCAGCAGACAATGAATTTCCAGCACTAAAAAAACGAAACTTCATTAACAGCTAAACTAAACGTTTCCAATGTAAATTTCCACCTTTATATAGTGTAAAAAGACATCCTGAAGCCTGGGCAGTCATTAATTTGATTGTCCAATATTTCCCTTATGAGATAATGCCTCTCATAGCAAATGTGTACAGCGCGAGCTGAAAATGCATTTACAGCACTAAAAAACCAAACTTTTATAACAGCTAAACCAAACGTTTCCAATGTAAATTTCCACCTTTATATAGTGTAGAAAGGCATCCTGAAGCCTGGAAAGTCATTAATTTGATTGTCCAGTATTTCCTTCATGAGATATTGCAACACTTAGAAAAAGTGTACAGCGCCAGCAGACAATGAATTTTCAGCACTAAAAAAACGAAACTTCATTAACAGCTAAACCAAACGTTTCCAATGTAAATTTCCACATTTATAGAGTGTAAAAAGGCATCCTGAAGCCTGGGAAGTCATTAATTTGATTGTCCAGTATTTCCCTTATGAGATAATGCCTCACATAGCAAATGTGTACAGTGCGAGCTGAAAATGCATTTTCAGCACTAAAAAAACAAACTTTTATAACAGCTAAACCAAACGTTTCCAATGTAAATTTCCACCTTTATATAGTGTAAAAAGACATCCTGAAGCCTGGGCAGTCATTAATTTGATTGTCCAGTATTTCCCTTATGAGATAATGCCTCACATAGCAAATGTGTACAGCGCGAGCTGAAAATGCATTTACAGCACTAAAAAAACAAACTTTTATAACAGCTAAACCAAACGTTTCCAATGTAAATTTCCACATTTATAGAGTGTAAAAATGCATCCTGAAGCCTGGGAAGTCATTAATTTGATTGTCCAGTATTTCCCTTATGAGATAATGCCTCACATAGCAAATGTGTACAGTGCGAGCTGAAAATACATTTTCAGCACTAAAAAACCAAACTTTTATAACAGCTAAACCAAACGTTTCCAATGTAAATTTCCACCTTTATATAGTGTAAAAAGACATCCTGAAGCCTGGGCAGTCATTAATTTGATTGTCCAATATTTCCCTTATGAGATAATGCCTCTCATAGCAAATGTGTACAGCGCGAGCTGAAAATGCATTTACAGCACTAAAAAACCAAACTTTTATAACAGCTAAACCAAACGTTTCCAATGTAAATTTCCACCTTTATATAGTGTAGAAAGGCATCCTGAAGCCTGGAAAGTCATTAATTTGATTGTCCAGTATTTCCTTCATGAGATATTGCAACACTTAGAAAAAGTGTACAGCGCCAGTAGACAATGAATTTTCAGCACTAAAAAAACGATACTTCATTAACAGCTCAACTAAACGTTTCCAATGTAAATTTCCACCTTTAAATAGTGTAAAAAGACATCCTGAAGCCTGGGCAGTCATTAATATGATTGTCCAATATTTCCCTTATGAGATAATGCCTCTCATAGCAAATGTGTACAGCGCGAGCTGAAAATGCATTTACAGCACTAAAAAACCAAACTTTTATAACAGCTAAACCAAACGTTTCCAATGTAAATTTCCACCTTTATATAGTGTAGAAAGGCATCCTGAAGCCTGGAAAGTCATTAATTTGATTGTCCAGTATTTCCTTCATGAGATATTGCAACACTTAGAAAAAGTGTACAGCGCCAGCAGACAATGAATTTTCAGCACTAAAAAAACGAAACTTCATTAACAGCTAAACCAAACGTTTCCAATGTAAATTTCCACATTTATAGAGTGTAAAAAGGCATCCTGAAGCCTGGGAAGTCATTAATTTGATTGTCCAGTATTTCCCTTATGAGATAATGCCTCACATAGCAAATGTGTACAGTGCGAGCTGAAAATGCATTTTCAGCACTAAAAAACCAAACTTTTATAACAGCTAAACCAAACGTTTCCAATGTAAATTTCCACCTTTATATAGTGTAAAAAGACATCCTGAAGCCTGGGCAGTCATTAATTTGATTGTCCAGTATTTCCCTTATGAGATAATGCCTCACATAGCAAATGTGTACAGCGCGAGCTGAAAATGCATTTACAGCACTAAAAAAACAAACTTTTATAACAGCTAAACCAAACGTTTCCAATGTAAATTTCCACATTTATAGAGTGTAAAAATGCATCCTGAAGCCTGGGAAGTCATTAATTTGATTGTCCAGTATTTCCCTTATGAGATAATGCCTCACATAGCAAATGTGTACAGTGCGAGCTGAAAATACATTTTCAGCACTAAAAAACCAAACTTTTATAACAGCTAAACCAAACGTTTCCAATGTAAATTTCCACCTTTATATAGTGTAAAAAGACATCCTGAAGCCTGGGCAGTCATTAATTTGATTGTCCAATATTTCCCTTATGAGATAATGCCTCTCATAGCAAATGTGTACAGCGCGAGCTGAAAATGCATTTACAGCACTAAAAAACCAAACTTTTATAACAGCTAAACCAAACGTTTCCAATGTAAATTTCCACCTTTATATAGTGTAGAAAGGCATCCTGAAGCCTGGAAAGTCTTTAATTTGATTGTCCAGTATTTCCTTCATGAGATATTGCAACACTTAGAAAAAGTGTACAGCGCCAGCAGACAATGAATTTTCAGCACTAAAAAACCGAAACTTCATTAACAGCTAAACTAAACGTTTCCAATGTAAATTTCCACCTTTATATAGTGTAAAAAGACATCCTGAAGCCTGGGCAGCCATTAATTTGATTGTCCAATATTTCCCTTATGAGATAATGCCTCTCATAGCAAATGTGTACAGCGCGAGCTGAAAATGCATTTACAGCACTAAAAAACCAAACTTTTATAACAGCTAAACCAAACGTTTCCAATGTAAATTTCCACCTTTATAGAGTGTAAAAAGACATCCTGAAGCCTGGGCAGTCATTAATTTGATTGTCCAATATTTCCCTTATGAGATAATGCCTCTCATAGCAAATGTGTACAGCGCGAGCTGAAAATGCATTTACAGCACTAAAAAACCAAACTTTTATAACAGCTAAACCAAACGTTTCCAATGTAAATTTCTACCTTTATATAGTGTAGAAAGGCATCCTGAAGCCTGGAAAGTCATTAATTTGATTGTCCAGTATTTCCTTCATGAGATATTGCAACACTTAGAAAAAGTGTACAGCGCCAGCAGACAATGTTTTTTCAGCACTAAAAAAACGAAACTTCATTAACAGCTAAACCAAACGTTTCCAATGTAAATTTCCACATTTATAGAGTGTAAAAAGGCATCCTGAAGCCTGGGAAGTCATTAATTTGATTGTCCAGTATTTCCCTTATGATATAATGCCTCACATAGCAAATGTGTACAGCGCGAGCTGAAAATGCATTTACAGCACTAAAAAACCAAAATTTTATAACAGCTAAACCAAACGTTTCCAATGTAAATTTCCACCTTTATATAGTGTAGAAAGGCATCCTGAAGCCTGGAAAGTGATTAATTTGATTGTCCAGTATTTCCTTCATGAGATATTGCAACACTTAGAAAAAGTGTACAGCGCCAGCAGACAATGAATTTTCAGCACTAAAAAACCGAAACTTCATTAACAGCTAAACTAAACGTTTCCAATGTAAATTTCCACCTTTATATAGTGTAAAAAGACATCCTGAAGCCTGGGCAGTCATTAATTTGATTGTCCAATATTTCCCTTATGAGATAATGCCTTTCATAGCAAATGTGTACAGCGCGAGCTGAAAATGCATTTACAGCACTAAAAAACCAAACTTTTATAACAGCTAAACCAAACGTTTCCAATGTAAATTTCCACCTTTATATAGTGTAGAAAGGCATCCTGAAGCCTGGAAAGTCATTAATTTGATTGTCCAGTATTTCCTTCATGAGATATTGCAACACTTAGAAAAAGTGTACAGCGCCAGCAGACAATGAATTTCCAGCACTAAAAAAACGAAACTTCATTAACAGCTAAACTAAACGTTTCCAATGTAAATTTCCACCTTTATATAGTGTAAAAAGACATCCTGAAGCCTGGGCAGTCATTAATTTGATTGTCCAATATTTCCCTTATGAGATAATGCCTCTCATAGCAAATGTGTACAGCGCGAGCTGAAAATGCATTTACAGCACTAAAAAACCAAACTTTTATAACAGCTAAACCAAACGTTTCCAATGTAAATTTCCACCTTTATATAGTGTAGAAAGGCATCCTGAAGCCTGGAAAGTCATTAATTTGATTGTCCAGTATTTCCTTCATGAGATATTGCAACACTTAGAAAAAGTGTACAGCGCCAGCAGACAATGAATTTTCAGCACTAAATAAACGAAACTTCATTAACAGCTAAAGTAAACGTTTCCAATGTAAATTTCCACCTTTATATAGTGTAAAAAGACATCCTGAAGCCTGGGCAGTCATTAATTTGATTGTCCAATATTTCCCTTATGAGATAATGCCTCTCATAGCAAATGTGTACAGTGCGAGCTGAAAATGCATTTACAGCACTAAAAAAACAAACTTTTATAACAGCTAAACCAAACGTTTCCAATGTAAATTTCCACCTTTATCTAGTGTAGAAAGGCATCCTGAAGCCTGGAAAGTCATTAATTTGATTGTCCAGTATTTCCTTCATGAGTAATTGCAACACTTAGAAAAAGTGTACAGCGCCAGTAGACAATGAATTTTCAGCACTAAAAAAACGATACTTCATTAACAGCTCAACTAAACGTTTCCAATGTAAATTTCCACCTTTATATAGTGTAAAAAGACATCCTGAAGCCTGGGCAGTCATTAATATGATTGTCCAATATTTCCCTTATGAGATAATGCCTCTCATAGCAAATGTGTACAGCGCGAGCTGAAAATGCATTTACAGCACTAAAAAACCAAACTTTTATAACAGCTAAACCAAACGTTTCCAATGTAAATTTCCACCTTTATATAGTGTAGAAAGGCATCCTGGAGCCTGGAAAGTCATTAATTTGATTGTCCAGTATTTCCTTCATGAGATATTGCAACACTTAGAAAAAGTGTACAGCGCCAGCAGACAATGAATTTTCAGCACTAAAAAAACCAAACTTTTATAACAGCTAAACCAAACGTTTCCAATGTAAATTTCCACCTTTATATAGTGTAAAAAGGCATCCTGAAGCCTGGGAAGTCATTAATTTGATTGTCCAGTATTTCCCTTATGAGATAATGCCTCACATAGCAAATGTGTACAGTGCGAGCTGAAAATGCATTTTCAGCACTAAAAAAACAAACTTATATAACACCTAAACCAAACGTTTCCAATGTAAATTTCCACCTTTATATAGTGTAAAAAGACATCCTGAAGCCTGGGCAGTCATTAATTTGATTGTCCAATATTTCCCTTATGAGATAATGCCTCTCATAGCAAATGTGTACAGCGCGAGCTGAAAATGCATTTACAGCACTAAAAAACCAAACTTTTATAACAGCTAAACCAAACGTTTCCAATGTAAATTTCCACCTTTATATAGTGTAAAAAGACATCCTGAAGCCTGGGCAGTCATTAATTTGATTGTCCAATATTTCCCTTATGAGATAATGCCTCTCATAGCAAATGTGTACAGCGCGAGCTGAAAATGCATTTTCAGCACTAAAAAACCAAACTTTTATAACAGCTAAACCAAACGTTTCAAATGTAAATTTCCACCTTTATATAGTGTAAAAAGACATCCTGAAGCCTGGGCAGTCATTAATTTGATTGTCCAATATTTCCCTTATGAGATAATGCCTCTCATAGCAAATGTGTACAGTGCGAGCTGAAAATGCATTTACAGCACTAAAAAAACAAACTTTTATAACAGCTAAACCAAACGTTTCCAATGTAAATTTCCACCTTTATATAGTGTAAAAAGACATCCTGAAGCCTGGGCAGTCATTAATTTGATTGTCCAATATTTCCCTTATGAGATAATGCCTCTCATAGCAAATGTGTACAGTGCGAGCTGAAAATGCATTTACAGCACTAAAAAAACAAACTTTTATAACAGCTAAACCAAACGTTTCCAATGTAAATTTCCACCTTTATATAGTGTAAAAAGACATCCTGAAGCCTGGGCAGTCATTAATTTGATTGTCCAATATTTCCCTTATGAGATAATGCCTCTCATAGCAAATGTGTACAGCGCGAGCTGAAAATGCATTTACAGCACTAAAAAACCAAACTTTTATAACAGCTAAACCAAACGTTTCCAATGTAAATTTCCACCTTTATATAGTGTAGAAAGGCATCCTGAAGCCTGGAAAGTCATTAATTTGATTGTCCAGTATTTCCTTCATGAGATATTGCAACACTTAGAAAAAGTGTACAGCGCCAGCAGACAATGAATTTTCAGCACTAAAAAAACGAAACTTCATTAACAGCTAAACCAAACGTTTCCAATGTAAATTTCCACATTTATAGAGTGTAAAAAGGCATCCTGAAGCCTGGGAAGTCATTAATTTGATTGTCCAGTATTTCCCTTATGAGATAATGCCTCACATAGCAAATGTGTACAGTGCGAGCTGAAAATGCATTTACAGCACTAAAAAAACAAACTTTTATAACAGCTAAACCAAACGTTTCCAATGTAAATTTCCACCTTTATATAGTGTAGAAAGGCATCCTGAAGCCTGGAAAGTCATTAATTTGATTGTCCAGTATTTCCTTCATGAGATATTGCAACACTTAGAAAAAGTGTACAGCGCCAGCAGACAATGAATTTTCAGCACTAAATAAACGAAACTTCATTAACAGCTAAAGTAAACGTTTCCAATGTAAATTTCCACCTTTATATAGTGTAAAAAGACATCCTGAAGCCTGGGCAGTCATTAATTTGATTGTCCAATATTTCACTTATGAGATAATGCCTCTCATAGCAAATGTGTACAGTGCGAGCTGAAAATGCATTTACAGCACTAAAAAAACAAACTTTTATAACAGCTAAACCAAACGTTTCCAATGTAAATTTCCACCTTTATATAGTGTAAAAAGACATCCTGAAGCCTGGGCAGTCATTAATTTGATTGTCCAATATTTCCCTTATGAGATAATGCCTCTCATAGCAAATGTGTACAGCGCGAGCTGAAAATGCATTTACAGCACTAAAAAACCAAACTTTTATAACAGCTAAACCAAACGTTTCCAATGTAAATTTCCACCTTTATATAGTGTAGAAAGGCATCCTGAAGCCTGGAAAGTCATTAATTTGATTGTCCAGTATTTCCTTCATGAGATATTGCAACACTTAGAAAAAGTGTACAGCGCCAGCAGACAATGAATTTTCAGCACTAAAAAAAACGAAACTTCATTAACAGCTAAACCAAACGTTTCCAATGTAAATTTCCACATTTATAGAGTGTAAAAAGGCATCCTGAAGCCTGGGAAGTCATTAATTTGATTGTCCAGTATTTCCCTTATGAGATAATGCCTCACATAGCAAATGTGTACAGTGCGAGCTGAAAATGCATTTACAGCACTAAAAAAACAAACTTTTATAACAGCTAAACCAAACGTTTACAATGTAAATTTCCACCTTTATATAGTGTAGAAAGGCATCCTGAAGCCTGGAAAGTCATTAATTTGATTGTCCAGTATTTCCTTCATGAGATATTGCAACACTTAGAAAAAGTGTACAGCGCCAGCAGACAATGAATTTTCAGCACTAAATAAACGAAACTTCATTAACAGCTAAAGTAAACGTTTCCAATGTAAATTTCCACCTTTATATAGTGTAAAAAGACATCCTGAAGCCTGGGCAGTCATTAATTTGATTGTCCAATATTTCCCTTATGAGATAATGCCTCTCATAGCAAATGTGTACAGTGCGAGCTGAAAATGCATTTACAGCACTAAAAAAACAAACTTTTATAACAGCTAAACCAAACGTTTCCAATGTAAATTTCCACCTTTATATAGTGTAAAAAGACATCCTGAAGCCTGGGCAGTCATTAATTTGATTGTCCAATATTTCCCTTATGAGATAATGCCTCTCATAGCAAATGTGTACAGCGCGAGCTGAAAATGCATTTACAGCACTAAAAAAACAAACTTTTATAACAGCTAAACCAAACGTTTCCAATGTAAATTTCCACCTTTATAGAGTGTAGAAAGGCATCCTGAAGCCTGGAAAGTCATTAATTTGATTGTCCAGTATTTCCTTCATGAGATATTGCAACACTGAGAAAAAGTGTACAGCGCCAGCAGACAATGAATTTTCAGCACTAAAAAAAACGAAACTTCATTAACAGCTAAACCAAACGTTTCCAATGTAAATTTCCACATTTATAGAGTGTAAAAAGGCATCCTGAAGCCTGGGAAGTCATTAATTTGATTGTCCAGTATTTCCCTTATGAGATAATGCCTCTCATTGCAAATGTGTACAGCGCGAGCTGAAAATGCATTTTCAGCACTAAAAAACCAAACTTTTATAACACCTAAACCAAACGTTTCCAATGTAAATTTCCTCCTTTATATAGTGTAAAAAGACATCCTGAAGCCTGGGCAGTCATTAATTTGATTGTCCAATATTTCCCTTATGAGATAATGCCTCTCATAGCAAATGTGTACAGCGCGAGCTGAAAATGCATTTACAGCACTAAAAAACCAAACTTTTATAACAGCTAAACCAAACGTTTCCAATGTAAATTTCCACCTTTATATAGTGTAGAAAGGAATCCTGAAGCCTGGAAAGTCATTAATTTGATTGTCCAGTATTTCCTTCATGAGATATTGCAACATTTAGAAAAAGTGTACAGCGCCAGCAGACAATGAATTTTCAGCACTAAAAAAACGAAACTTCATTAACAGCTAAACTAAACGTTTCCAATGTAAATTTCCACCTTTATATAGTGTAAAAAGACATCCTGAAGCCCGGGCAGCCATTAATTTGATTGTCCAATATTTCCCTTATGAGATAATGCCTCTCATAGCAAATGTGTACAGCGCGAGCTGAAAATGCATTTACAGCACTAAAAAACCAAACTTTTATAACAGCTAAACCAAACGTTTCCAATGTAAATTTCCACCTTTATATAGTGTAAAAAGACATCCTGAAGCCTGGGCAGTCATTAATTTGATTGTCCAATATTTCCCTTATGAGATAATGCCTCACATAGCAAATTAGTACAGTGCGAGCTGAAAATGCATTTACAGCACTAAAAAAACAAACTTTTATAACAGCTAAACCAAACGTTTCCAATGTAAATTTCCACCTTTATATAGTGTAGAAAGGCATCCTGAAGCCTGGAAAGTCATTAATTTGATTGTCCAGTATTTCCTTCATGAGATATTGCAACACTTAGAAAAAGTGTACAGCGCCAGCAGACAATGAATTTTCAGCACTAAATAAACGAAACTTCATTAACAGCTAAAGTAAACGTTTCCAATGTAAATTTCCACCTTTATATAGTGTAAAAAGACATCCTGAAGCCTGGGCAGTCATTAATTTGATTGTCCAATATTTCCCTTATGAGATAATGCCTCTCATAGCAAATGTGTACAGTGCGAGCTGAAAATGCATTTACAGCACTAAAAAAACAAACTTTTATAACAGCTAAACCAAACGTTTCCAATGTAAATTTCCACCTTTATATAGTGTAAAAAGACATCCTGAAGCCTGGGCAGTCATTAATTTGATTGTCCAATATTTCCCTTATGAGATAATGCCTCTCATAGCAAATGTGTACAGCGCGAGCTGAAAATGCATTTACAGCACTAAAAAAACAAACTTTTATAACAGCTAAACCAAACGTTTCCAATGTAAATTTCCACCTTTATATAGTGTAGAAAGGCATCCTGAAGCCTGGAAAGTCATTAATTTGATTGTCCAGTATTTCCTTCATGAGATATTGCAACACTGAGAAAAAGTGTACAGCGCCAGCAGACAATGAATTTTCAGCACTAAAAAAAACGAAACTTCATTAACAGCTAAACCAAACGTTTCCAATGTAAATTTCCACATTTATAGAGTGTAAAAAGGCATCCTGAAGCCTGGGAAGTCATTAATTTGATTGTCCAGTATTTCCCTTATGAGATAATGCCTCTCATTGCAAATGTGTACAGCGCGAGCTGAAAATGCATTTTCAGCACTAAAAAACCAAACTTTTATAACACCTAAACCAAACGTTTCCAATGTAAATTTCCTCCTTTATATAGTGTAAAAAGACATCCTGAAGCCTGGGCAGTCATTAATTTGATTGTCCAATATTTCCCTTATGAGATAATGCCTCTCATAGCAAATGTGTACAGCGCGAGCTGAAAATGCATTTACAGCACTAAAAAACCAAACTTTTATAAACAGCTAAACCAAACGTTTCCAATGTAAATTTCCACCTTTATATAGTGTAGAAAGGCATCCTGAAGCCTGGAAAGTCATTAATTTGATTGTCCAGTATTTCCTTCATGAGATATTGCAACATTTAGAAAAAGTGTACAGCGCCAGCAGACAATGAATTTTCAGCACTAAAAAAACGAAACTTCATTAACAGCTAAACTAAACGTTTCCAATGTAAATTTCCACCTTTATATAGTGTAAAAAGACATCCTGAAGCCCGGGCAGCCATTAATTTGATTGTCCAATATTTCCCTTATGAGATAATGCCTCTCATAGCAAATGTGTACAGCGCGAGCTGAAAATGCATTTACAGCACTAAAAAACCAAACTTTTATAACAGCTAAACCAAACGTTTCCAATGTAAATTTCCACCTTTATATAGTGTAAAAAGACATCCTGAAGCCTGGGCAGTCATTAATTTGATTGTCCAATATTTCCCTTATGAGATAATGCCTCTCATAGCAAATGTGTACAGCGCGAGCTGAAAATGCATTTACAGCACTAAAAAAACAAACTTTTATAACAGCTAAACCAAACGTTTCCAATGTAAATTTCCACCTTTATATAGTGTAGAAAGGCATCCTGAAGCCTGGAAAGTCATTAATTTGATTGTCCAGTATTTCCTTCATGAGATATTGCAACACTTAGAAAAAGTGTACAGCGCCAGCAGACAATGAATTTTCAGCACTAAAAAAACGAAACTTCATTAACAGCTAAACTAAATGTTTCCAATGTAAATTTCCACCTTTATATAGTGTAAAAAGACATCCTGAAGCCTGGGCAGTCATTAATTTGATTGTCCAATATTTCCCTTATGAGATAATGCCTCTCATAGCAAATGTGTACAGCGCGAGCTGAAAATGCATTTACAGCACTAAAAAACCAAACTTTTATAACAGCTAAACCAAACGTTTCCAATGTAAATTTCCACCTTTATATAGTGTAAAAAGGCATCCTGAAGCCTGGAAAGTCTTTAATTTGATTGTCCAGTATTTCCTTCATGAGATATTGCAACACTTAGAAAAAGTGTACAGCGCCAGCAGACAATGAATTTCCAGCACTAAAAAAACGAAACTTCATTAACAGCTAAACTAAACGTTTCCAATGTAAATTTACACCTTTATATAGTGTAAAAAGACATCCTGAAGCCTGGGCAGTCATTAATTTGATTGTCCAATATTTCCCTTCTGAGATAATGCCTCTCATAGCAAATGTGTACAGCGCGAGCTGAAAATGCATTTACAGCACTAAAAAACCAAACTTTTATAACAGCTAAACCAAACGTTTCCAATGTACATTTCCACCTTTATATAGTGTAGAAAGGCATCCTGAAGCCTGGAAAGTGATTAATTTGATTGTCCAGTATTTCCTTCATGAGATATTTGCAACACTTAGAAAAAGTGTACAGCGCCAGCAGACAATGAATTTTCAGCACTAAAAAACCGAAACTTCATTAACAGCTAAACTAAACGTTTCCAATGTAAATTTCCACCTTTATATAGTGTAAAAAGACATCCTGAAGCCTGGGCAGTCATTAATTTGATTGTCCAATATTTCCCTTATGAGATAATGCCTTTCATAGCAAATGTGTACAGCGCGAGCTGAAAATGCATTTACAGCACTAAAAAACCAAACTTTTATAACAGCTAAACCAAACGTTTCCAATGTAAATTTCCACCTTTATATAGTGTAGAAAGGCATCCTGAAGCCTGGAAAGTCATTAATTTGATTGTCCAGTATTTCCTTCATGAGATATTGCAACACTTAGAAAAAGTGTACAGCGCCAGCAGACAATGAATTTCCAGCACTAAAAAAACGAAACTTCATTAACAGCTAAACTAAACGTTTCCAATGTAAATTTCCACCTTTATATAGTGTAAAAAGACATCCTGAAGCCTGGGCAGTCATTAATTTGATTGTCCAATATTTCCCTTATGAGATAATGCCTCTCATAGCAAATGTGTACAGCGCGAGCTGAAAATGCATTTACAGCACTAAAAAACCAAACTTTTATAACAGCTAAACCAAACGTTTCCAATGTAAATTTCCACCTTTATATAGTGTAGAAAGGCATCCTGAAGCCTGGAAAGTCATTAATTTGATTGTCCAGTATTTCCTTCATGAGATATTGCAACACTTAGAAAAAGTGTACAGCGCCAGCAGACAATGAATTTTCAGCACTAAAAAAACGAAACTTCATTAACAGCTAAACCAAACGTTTCCAATGTAAATTTCCACATTTATAGAGTGTAAAAAGGCATCCTGAAGCCTGGGAAGTCATTAATTTGATTGTCCAGTATTTCCCTTATGAGATAATGCCTCACATAGCAAATGTGTACAGTGCGAGCTGAAAATGCATTTTCAGCACTAAAAAACCAAACTTTTATAACAGCTAAACCAAACGTTTCCAATGTAAATTTCCACCTTTATATAGTGTAAAAAGACATCCTGAAGCCTGGGCAGTCATTAATTTGATTGTCCAGTATTTCCCTTATGAGATAATGCCTCACATAGCAAATGTGTACAGCGCGAGCTGAAAATGCATTTACAGCACTAAAAAAACAAACTTTTATAACAGCTAAACCAAACGTTTCCAATGTAAATTTCCACATTTATAGAGTGTAAAAATGCATCCTGAAGCCTGGGAAGTCATTAATTTGATTGTCCAGTATTTCCCTTATGAGATAATGCCTCACATAGCAAATGTGTACAGTGCGAGCTGAAAATGCATTTTCAGCACTAAAAAACCAAACTTTTATAACAGCTAAACCAAACGTTTCCAATGTAAATTTCCACCTTTATATAGTGTAAAAAGACATCCTGAAGCCTGGGCAGTCATTAATTTGATTGTCCAATATTTCCCTTATGAGATAATGCCTCTCATAGCAAATGTGTACAGCGCGAGCTGAAAATGCATTTACAGCACTAAAAAACCAAACTTTTATAACAGCTAAACCAAACGTTTCCAATGTAAATTTCCACCTTTATATAGTGTAGAAAGGCATCCTGAAGCCTGGAAAGTCATTAATTTGATTGTCCAGTATTTCCTTCATGAGATATTGCAACACTTAGAAAAAGTGTACAGCGCCAGTAGACAATGAATTTTCAGCACTAAAAAAACGATACTTCATTAACAGCTAAACTAAACGTTTCCAATGTAAATTTCCACCTTTATATAGTGTAAAAAGACATCCTGAAGCCTGGGCAGTCATTAATTTGATTGTCCAATATTTCCCTTATGAGATAATGCCTCTCATAGCAAATGTGTACAGTGCGAGCTGAAAATGCATTTACAGCACTAAAAAAACAAACTTTTATAACAGCTAAACCAAACGTTTCCAATGTAAATTTCCACCTTTATATAGTGTAAAAAGACATCCTGAAGCCTGGGCAGTCATTAATTTGATTGTCCAATATTTCCCTTATGAGATAATGCCTCTCATAGCAAATGTGTACAGTGCGAGCTGAAAATGCATTTACAGCACTAAAAAAACAAACTTTTATAACAGCTAAACCAAACGTTTCCAATGTAAATTTCCACCTTTATATAGTGTAAAAAGACATCCTGAAGCCTGGGCAGTCATTAATTTGATTGTCCAATATTTCCCTTATGAGATAATGCCTCTCATAGCAAATGTGTACAGCGCGAGCTGAAAATGCATTTACAGCACTAAAAAACCAAACTTTTATAACAGCTAAACCAAACGTTTCCAATGTAAATTTCCACCTTTATATAGTGTAGAAAGGCATCCTGAAGCCTGGAAAGTCATTAATTTGATTGTCCAGTATTTCCTTCATGAGATATTGCAACACTTAGAAAAAGTGTACAGCGCCAGCAGACAATGAATTTTCAGCACTAAAAAAACGAAACTTCATTAACAGCTAAACCAAACGTTTCCAATGTAAATTTCCACATTTATAGAGTGTAAAAAGGCATCCTGAAGCCTGGGAAGTCATTAATTTGATTGTCCAGTATTTCCCTTATGAGATAATGCCTCACATAGCAAATGTGTACAGTGCGAGCTGAAAATGCATTTACAGCACTAAAAAAACAAACTTTTATAACAGCTAAACCAAACGTTTCCAATGTAAATTTCCACCTTTATATAGTGTAGAAAGGCATCCTGAAGCCTGGAAAGTCATTAATTTGATTGTCCAGTATTTCCTTCATGAGATATTGCAACACTTAGAAAAAGTGTACAGCGCCAGCAGACAATGAATTTTCAGCACTAAATAAACGAAACTTCATTAACAGCTAAAGTAAACGTTTCCAATGTAAATTTCCACCTTTATATAGTGTAAAAAGACATCCTGAAGCCTGGGCAGTCATTAATTTGATTGTCCAATATTTCCCTTATGAGATAATGCCTCTCATAGCAAATGTGTACAGTGCGAGCTGAAAATGCATTTACAGCACTAAAAAAACAAACTTTTATAACAGCTAAACCAAACGTTTCCAATGTAAATTTCCACCTTTATATAGTGTAAAAAGACATCCTGAAGCCTGGGCAGTCATTAATTTGATTGTCCAATATTTCCCTTATGAGATAATGCCTCTCATAGCAAATGTGTACAGCGCGAGCTGAAAATGCATTTACAGCACTAAAAAAACAAACTTTTATAACAGCTAAACCAAACGTTTCCAATGTAAATTTCCACCTTTATATAGTGTAGAAAGGCATCCTGAAGCCTGGAAAGTCATTAATTTGATTGTCCAGTATTTCCTTCATGAGATATTGCAACACTTAGAAAAAGTGTACAGCGCCAGCAGACAATGAATTTTCAGCACTAAAAAAAACGAA
This sequence comes from Idiotropiscis lumnitzeri, assembly GCF_059441095.1. Taxonomy (NCBI): domain Eukaryota; kingdom Metazoa; phylum Chordata; class Actinopteri; order Syngnathiformes; family Syngnathidae; genus Idiotropiscis; species Idiotropiscis lumnitzeri. Next base: position 1,747,771 of record NW_028283577.1, on the reverse strand, counting down.
ACTTCATTAACAGCTAAACCAAACGTTTCCAATGTAAATTTCCACATTTATAGAGTGTAAAAAGGCATCCTGAAGCCTGGGAAGTCATTAATTTGATTGTCCAGTATTTCCCTTATGAGATAATGCCTCACATAGCAAATGTGTACAGTGCGAGCTGAAAATGCATTTACAGCACTAAAAAAACAAACTTTTATAACAGCTAAACCAAACGTTTCCAATGTAAATTTCCACCTTTATATAGTGTAGAAAGGCATCCTGAAGCCTGGAAAGTCATTAATTTGATTGTCCAGTATTTCCTTCATGAGATATTGCAACACTTAGAAAAAGTGTACAGCGCCAGCAGACAATGAATTTTCAGCACTAAATAAACGAAACTTCATTAACAGCTAAAGTAAACGTTTCCAATGTAAATTTCCACCTTTATATAGTGTAAAAGGACATCCTGAAGCCTGGGCAGTCATTAATTTGATTGTCCAATATTTCCCTTATGAGATAATGCCTCTCATAGCAAATGTGTACAGTGCGAGCTGAAAATGCATTTACAGCACTAAAAAAACAAACTTTTATAACAGCTAAACCAAACGTTTCCAATGTAAATTTCCACCTTTATATAGTGTAAAAAGACATCCTGAAGCCTGGGCAGTCATTAATTTGATTGTCCAATATTTCCCTTATGAGATAATGCCTCTCATAGCAAATGTGTACAGCGCGAGCTGAAAATGCATTTACAGCACTAAAAAACCAAACTTTTATAACAGCTAAACCAAACGTTTCCAATGTAAATTTCCACCTTTATATAGTGTAGAAAGGCATCCTGAAGCCTGGAAAGTCATTAATTTGATTGTCCAGTATTTCCTTCATGAGATATTGCAACACTTAGAAAAAGTGTACAGCGCCAGCAGACAATGAATTTTCAGCACTAAAAAAAACGAAACTTCATTAACAGCTAAACCAAACGTTTCCAATGTAAATTTCCACATTTATAGAGTGTAAAAAGGCATCCTGAAGCCTGGGAAGTCATTAATTTGATTGTCCAGTATTTCCCTTATGAGATAATGCCTCTCATTGCAAATGTGTACAGCGCGAGCTGAAAATGCATTTTCAGCACTAAAAAACCAAACTTTTATAACACCTAAACCAAACGTTTCCAATGTAAATTTCCTCCTTTATATAGTGTAAAAAGACATCCTGAAGCCTGGGCAGTCATTAATTTGATTGTCCAATATTTCCCTTATGAGATAATGCCTCTCATAGCAAATGTGTACAGCGCGAGCTGAAAATGCATTTACAGCACTAAAAAACCAAACTTTTATAACAGCTAAACCAAACGTTTCCAATGTAAATTTCCACCTTTATATAGTGTAGAAAGGCATCCTGAAGCCTGGAAAGTCATTAATTTGATTGTCCAGTATTTCCTTCATGAGATATTGCAACATTTAGAAAAAGTGTACAGCGCCAGCAGACAATGAATTTTCAGCACTAAAAAAACGAAACTTCATTAACAGCTAAACTAAACGTTTCCAATGTAAATTTCCACCTTTATATAGTGTAAAAAGACATCCTGAAGCCCGGGCAGCCATTAATTTGATTGTCCAATATTTCCCTTATGAGATAATGCCTCTCATTGCAAATGTGTACAGCGCGAGCTGAAAATGCATTTACAGCACTAAAAAACCAAACTTTTATAACAGCTAAACCAAACGTTTCCAATGTAAATTTCCACCTTTATATAGTGTAAAAAGACATCCTGAAGCCTGGGCAGTCATTAATTTGATTGTCCAATATTTCCCTTATGAGATAATGCCTCTCATAGCAAATGTGTACAGCGCGAGCTGAAAATGCATTTACAGCACTAAAAAAACAAACTTTTATAACAGCTAAACCAAACGTTTCCAATGTAAATTTCCACCTTTATATAGTGTAGAAAGGCATCCTGAAGCCTGGAAAGTCATTAATTTGATTGTCCAGTATTTCCTTCATGAGATATTGCAACACTTAGAAAAAGTGTACAGCGCCAGCAGACAATGAATTTTCAGCACTAAAAAAACGAAACTTCATTAACAGCTAAACTAAATGTTTCCAATGTAAATTTCCACCTTTATATAGTGTAAAAAGACATCCTGAAGCCTGGGCAGTCATTAATTTGATTGTCCAATATTTCCCTTATGAGATAATGCCTCTCATAGCAAATGTGTACAGCGCGAGCTGAAAATGCATTTACAGCACTAAAAAAACAAACTTTTATAACAGCTAAACCAAACGTTTCCAATGTAAATTTCCACCTTTATATAGTGTAAAAAGGCATCCTGAAGCCTGGAAAGTCTTTAATTTGATTGTCCAGTATTTCCTTCATGAGATATTGCAACACTTAGAAAAAGTGTACAGCGCCAGCAGACAATGAATTTTCAGCACTAAAAAAACGAAACTTCATTAACAGCTAAACTAAATGTTTCCAATGTAAATTTCCACCTTTATATAGTGTAAAAAGACATCCTGAAGCCTGGGCAGTCATTAATTTGATTGTCCAATATTTCCCTTATGAGATAATGCCTCTCATAGCAAATGTGTACAGCGCGAGCTGAAAATGCATTTACAGCACTAAAAAAACAAACTTTTATAACAGCTAAACCAAACGTTTCCAATGTAAATTTCCACATTTATAGAGTGTAAAAAGGCATCCTGAAGCCTGGGAAGTCATTAATTTGATTGTCCAGTATTTCCCTTATGAGATAATGCCTCACATAGCAAATGTGTACAGTGCGAGCTGAAAATGCATTTTCAGCACTAAAAAACCAAACTTTTATAACAGCTAAACCAAACGTTTCCAATGTAAATTTCCACCTTTATATAGTGTAAAAAGACATCCTGAAGCCTGGGCAGTCATTAATTTGATTGTCCAGTATTTCCCTTATGAGATAATGCCTCACATAGCAAATGTGTACAGCGCGAGCTGAAAATGCATTTACAGCACTAAAAAAACAAACTTTTATAACAGCTAAACCAAACGTTTCCAATGTAAATTTCCACATTTATAGAGTGTAAAAATGCATCCTGAAGCCTGGGAAGTCATTAATTTGATTGTCCAGTATTTCCCTTATGAGATAATGCCTCACATAGCAAATGTGTACAGTGCGAGCTGAAAATGCATTTTCAGCACTAAAAAACCAAACTTTTATAACAGCTAAACCAAACGTTTCCAATGTAAATTTCCACCTTTATATAGTGTAAAAAGACATCCTGAAGCCTGGGCAGTCATTAATTTGATTGTCCAATATTTCCCTTATGAGATAATGCCTCTCATAGCAAATGTGTACAGCGCGAGCTGAAAATGCATTTACAGCACTAAAAAACCAAACTTTTATAACAGCTAAACCAAACGTTTCCAATGTAAATTTCCACCTTTATATAGTGTAAAAAGACATCCTGAAGCCTGGGCAGTCATTAATTTGATTGTCCAATATTTCCCTTATGAGATAATGCCTCTCATAGCAAATGTGTACAGCGCGAGCTGAAAATGCATTTACAGCACTAAAAAACCAAACTTTTATAACAGCTAAACCAAACGTTTCCAATGTAAATTTCCACCTTTATATAGTGTAGAAAGGCATCCTGAAGCCTGGAAAGTCATTAATTTGATTGTCCAGTATTTCCTTCATGAGATATTGCAACACTTAGAAAAAGTGTACAGCGCCAGCAGACAATGAATTTCCAGCACTAAAAAAACGAAACTTCATTAACAGCTAAACTAAACGTTTCCAATGTAAATTTCCACCTTTATATAGTGTAAAAAGACATCCTGAAGCCTGGGCAGTCATTAATTTGATTGTCCAATATTTCCCTTATGAGATAATGCCTCTCATAGCAAATGTGTACAGCGCGAGCTGAAAATGCATTTACAGCACTAAAAAAACAAACTTTTATAACAGCTAAACCAAACGTTTCCAATGTAAATTTCCACCTTTATATAGTGTAAAAAGACATCCTGAAGCCTGGGCAGTCATTAATTTGATTGTCCAATATTTCCCTTATGAGATAATGCCTCTCATAGCAAATGTGTACAGCGCGAGCTGAAAATGCATTTACAGCACTAAAAAACCAAACTTTTATAACAGCTAAACCAAACGTTTCCAATGTAAATTTCCACCTTTGTATAGTGTAGAAAGGCATCCTGAAGCCTGGAAAGTCTTTAATTTGATTGTCCAGTATTTCCTTCATGAGATATTGCAACACTTAGAAAAAGTGTACAGCGCCAGCAGACAATGAATTTCCAGCACTAAAAAAACGAAACTTCATTAACAGCTAAACTAAACGTTTCCAATGTAAATTTCCACCTTTATATAGTGTAAAAAGACATCCTGAAGCCTGGGCAGTCATTAATTTGATTGTCCAATATTTCCCTTATGAGATAATGCCTCTCATAGCAAATGTGTACAGCGCGAGCTGAAAATGCATTTACAGCACTAAAAAACTAAACTTTTATAACAGCTAAACCAAACGTTTCCAATGTAAATTTCCACCTTTATATAGTGTAGAAAGGCATCCTGAAGCCTGGAAAGTCATTAATTTGATTGTCCAGTATTTCCTTCATGAGATATTGCAACACTTAGAAAAAGTGTACAGCGCCAGCAGACAATGAATTTTCAGCACTAAAAAAACGAAACTTCATTAACAGCTAAACCAAACGTTTCCAATGTAAATTTCCACATTTATAGAGTGTAAAAAGGCATCCTGAAGCCTGGGAAGTCATTAATTTGATTGTCCAGTATTTCCCTTATGAGATAATGCCTCACATAGCAAATGTGTACAGTGCGAGCTGAAAATGCATTTTCAGCACTAAAAAACCAAACTTTTATAACAGCTAAACCAAACGTTTCCAATGTAAATTTCCACCTTTATATAGTGTAAAAAGACATCCTGAAGCCTGGGCAGTCATTAATTTGATTGTCCAGTATTTCCCTTATGAGATAATGCCTCACATAGCAAATGTGTACAGCGCGAGCTGAAAATGCATTTACAGCACTAAAAAAACAAACTTTTATAACAGCTAAACCAAACGTTTCCAATGTAAATTTCCACATTTATAGAGTGTAAAAATGCATCCTGAAGCCTGGGAAGTCATTAATTTGATTGTCCAGTATTTCCCTTATGAGATAATGCCTCACATAGCAAATGTGTACAGTGCGAGCTGAAAATGCATTTTCAGCACTAAAAAACCAAACTTTTATAACAGCTAAACCAAACGTTTCCAATGTAAATTTCCACCTTTATATAGTGTAAAAAGACATCCTGAAGCCTGGGCAGTCATTAATTTGATTGTCCAATATTTCCCTTATGAGATAATGCCTCTCATAGCAAATGTGTACAGCGCGAGCTGAAAATGCATTTACAGCACTAAAAAACCAAACTTTTATAACAGCTAAACCAAACGTTTCCAATGTAAATTTCCACCTTTATATAGTGTAAAAAGACATCCTGAAGCCTGGGCAGTCATTAATTTGATTGTCCAATATTTCCCTTATGAGATAATGCCTCTCATAGCAAATGTGTACAGCGCGAGCTGAAAATGCATTTACAGCACTAAAAAAACAAACTTTTATAACAGCTAAACCAAACGTTTCCAATGTAAATTTCCACCTTTATATAGTGTAGAAAGGCATCCTGAAGCCTGGAAAGTCATTAATTTGATTGTCCAGTATTTCCTTCATGAGATATTGCAACACTTAGAAAAAGTGTACAGCGCCAGCAGACAATGAATTTTCAGCACTAAAAAAACGAAACTTCATTAACAGCTAAACTAAATGTTTCCAATGTAAATTTCCACCTTTATATAGTGTAAAAAGACATCCTGAAGCCTGGGCAGTCATTAATTTGATTGTCCAATATTTCCCTTATGAGATAATGCCTCTCATAGCAAATGTGTACAGCGCGAGCTGAAAATGCATTTACAGCACTAAAAAACCAAACTTTTATAACAGCTAAACCAAACGTTTCCAATGTAAATTTCCACCTTTATATAGTGTAAAAAGGCATCCTGAAGCCTGGAAAGTCTTTAATTTGATTGTCCAGTATTTCCTTCATGAGATATTGCAACACTTAGAAAAAGTGTACAGCGCCAGCAGACAATGAATTTCCAGCACTAAAAAAACGAAACTTCTTTAACAGCTAAACTAAACGTTTCCAATGTAAATTTCCACCTTTATATAGTGTAAAAAGACATCCTGAAGCCTGGGCAGTCATTAATTTGATTGTCCAATATTTCCCTTATGAGATAATGCCTTTCATAGCAAATGTGTACAGCGCGAGCTGAAAATGCATTTACAGCACTAAAAAACCAAACTTTTATAACAGCTAAACCAAACGTTTCCAATGTAAATTTCCACCTTTATATAGTGTAGAAAGGCATCCTGAAGCCTGGAAAGTCATTAATTTGATTGTCCAGTATTTCCTTCATGAGATATTGCAACACTTAGAAAAAGTGTACAGCGCCAGCAGACAATGAATTTTCAGCACTAAAAAAACGAAACTTCATTAACAGCTAAACCAAACGTTTCCAATGTAAATTTCCACATTTATAGAGTGTAAAAAGGCATCCTGAAGCCTGGGAAGTCATTAATTTGATTGTCCAGTATTTCCCTTATGAGATAATGCCTCACATAGCAAATGTGTACAGTGCGAGCTGAAAATGCATTTTCAGCACTAAAAAACCAAACTTTTATAACAGCTAAACCAAACGTTTCCAATGTAAATTTCCACCTTTATATAGTGTAAAAAGACATCCTGAAGCCTGGGCAGTCATTAATTTGATTGTCCAGTATTTCCCTTATGAGATAATGCCTCACATAGCAAATGTGTACAGCGCGAGCTGAAAATGCATTTACAGCACTAAAAAAACAAACTTTTATAACAGCTAAACCAAACGTTTCCAATGTAAATTTCCACATTTATAGAGTGTAAAAATGCATCCTGAAGCCTGGGAAGTCATTAATTTGATTGTCCAGTATTTCCCTTATGAGATAATGCCTCACATAGCAAATGTGTACAGTGCGAGCTGAAAATGCATTTTCAGCACTAAAAAACCAAACTTTTATAACAGCTAAACCAAACGTTTCCAATGTAAATTTCCACCTTTATATAGTGTAAAAAGACATCCTGAAGCCTGGGCAGTCATTAATTTGATTGTCCAATATTTCCCTTATGAGATAATGCCTCTCATAGCAAATGTGTACAGCGCGAGCTGAAAATGCATTTACAGCACTAAAAAACCAAACTTTTATAACAGCTAAACCAAACGTTTCCAATGTAAATTTCCACCTTTATATAGTGTAGAAAGGCATCCTGAAGCCTGGAAAGTCATTAATTTGATTGTCCAGTATTTCCTTCATGAGATATTGCAACACTTAGAAAAAGTGTACAGCGCCAGCAGACAATGAATTTCCAGCACTAAAAAAACGAAACTTCATTAACAGCTAAACTAAACGTTTCCAATGTAAATTTCCACCTTTATATAGTGTAAAAAGACATCCTGAAGCCTGGGCAGTCATTAATTTGATTGTCCAATATTTCCCTTATGAGATAATGCCTCTCATAGCAAATGTGTACAGCGCGAGCTGAAAATGCATTTACAGCACTAAAAAAACAAACTTTTATAACAGCTAAACCAAACGTTTCCAATGTAAATTTCCACCTTTATATAGTGTAAAAAGACATCCTGAAGCCTGGGCAGTCATTAATTTGATTGTCCAATATTTCCCTTATGAGATAATGCCTCTCATAGCAAATGTGTACAGCGCGAGCTGAAAATGCATTTACAGCACTAAAAAACCAAACTTTTATAACAGCTAAACCAAACGTTTCCAATGTAAATTTCCACCTTTATATAGTGTAGAAAGGCATCCTGAAGCCTGGAAAGTCATTAATTTGATTGTCCAGTATTTCCTTCATGAGATATTGCAACACTTAGAAAAAGTGTACAGCGCCAGCAGACAATGAATTTTCAGCACTAAAAAAACGAAACTTCATTAACAGCTAAACCAAACGTTTCCAATGTAAATTTCCACATTTATAGAGTGTAAAAAGGCATCCTGAAGCCTGGGAAGTCATTAATTTGATTGTCCAGTATTTCCCTTATGATATAATGCCTCACATAGCAAATGTGTACAGCGCGAGCTGAAAATGCATTTACAGCACTAAAAAACCAAACTTTTATAACAGCTAAACCAAACGTTTCCAATGTAAATTTCCACCTTTATATAGTGTAGAAAGGCATCCTGAAGCCTGGAAAGTGATTAATTTGATTGTCCAGTATTTCCTTCATGAGATATTGCAACACTTAGAAAAAGTGTACAGCGCCAGCAGACAATGAATTTCCAGCACTAAAAAAACGAAACTTCATTAACAGCTAAACTAAACGTTTCCAATGTAAATTTCCACCTTTATATAGTGTAAAAAGACATCCTGAAGCCTGGGCAGTCATTAATTTGATTGTCCAATATTTCCCTTATGAGATAATGCCTCTCATAGCAAATGTGTACAGCGCGAGCTGAAAATGCATTTACAGCACTAAAAAAACAAACTTTTATAACAGCTAAACCAAACGTTTCCAATGTAAATTTCCACCTTTATATAGTGTAAAAAGACATCCTGAAGCCTGGGCAGTCATTAATTTGATTGTCCAATATTTCCCTTATGAGATAATGCCTCTCATAGCAAATGTGTACAGCGCGAGCTGAAAATGCATTTACAGCACTAAAAAACCAAACTTTTATAACAGCTAAACCAAACGTTTCCAATGTAAATTTCCACCTTTATATAGTGTAGAAAGGCATCCTGAAGCCTGGAAAGTCTTTAATTTGATTGTCCAGTATTTCCTTCATGAGATATTGCAACACTTAGAAAAAGTGTACAGCGCCAGCAGACAATGAATTTCCAGCACTAAAAAAACGAAACTTCATTAACAGCTAAACTAAACGTTTCCAATGTAAATTTCCACCTTTATATAGTGTAAAAAGTCATCCTGAAGCCTGGGCAGTCATTAATTTGATTGTCCAATATTTCCCTTATGAGATAATGCCTCTCATAGCAAATGTGTACAGCGCGAGCTGAAAATGCATTTACAGCACTAAAAAACTAAACTTTTATAACAGCTAAACCAAACGTTTCCAATGTAAATTTCCACCTTTATATAGTGTAGAAAGGCATCCTGAAGCCTGGAAAGTCATTAATTTGATTGTCCAGTATTTCCTTCATGAGATATTGCAACACTTAGAAAAAGTGTACAGCGCCAGCAGACAATGAATTTTCAGCACTAAAAAAACGAAACTTCATTAACAGCTAAACCAAACGTTTCCAATGTAAATTTCCACATTTATAGAGTGTAAAAAGGCATCCTGAAGCCTGGGAAGTCATTAATTTGATTGTCCAGTATTTCCCTTATGAGATAATGCCTCACATAGCAAATGTGTACAGTGCGAGCTGAAAATGCATTTTCAGCACTAAAAAACCAAACTTTTATAACAGCTAAACCAAACGTTTCCAATGTAAATTTCCACCTTTATATAGTGTAAAAAGACATCCTGAAGCCTGGGCAGTCATTAATTTGATTGTCCAGTATTTCCCTTATGAGATAATGCCTCACATAGCAAATGTGTACAGCGCGAGCTGAAAATGCATTTACAGCACTAAAAAAACAAACTTTTATAACAGCTAAACCAAACGTTTCCAATGTAAATTTCCACATTTATAGAGTGTAAAAATGCATCCTGAAGCCTGGGAAGTCATTAATTTGATTGTCCAGTATTTCCCTTATGAGATAATGCCTCACATAGCAAATGTGTACAGTGCGAGCTGAAAATGCATTTTCAGCACTAAAAAACCAAACTTTTATAACAGCTAAACCAAACGTTTCCAATGTAAATTTCCACCTTTATATAGTGTAAAAAGACATCCTGAAGCCTGGGCAGTCATTAATTTGATTGTCCAATATTTCCCTTATGAGATAATGCCTCTCATAGCAAATGTGTACAGCGCGAGCTGAAAATGCATTTACAGCACTAAAAAACCAAACTTTTATAACAGCTAAACCAAACGTTTCCAATGTAAATTTCCACCTTTATATAGTGTAAAAAGACATCCTGAAGCCTGGGCAGTCATTAATTTGATTGTCCAATATTTCCCTTATGAGATAATGCCTCTCATAGCAAATGTGTACAGCGCGAGCTGAAAATGCATTTACAGCACTAAAAAAACAAACTTTTATAACAGCTAAACCAAACGTTTCCAATGTAAATTTCCACCTTTATATAGTGTAGAAAGGCATCCTGAAGCCTGGAAAGTCATTAATTTGATTGTCCAGTATTTCCTTCATGAGATATTGCAACACTTAGAAAAAGTGTACAGCGCCAGCAGACAATGAATTTTCAGCACTAAAAAAACGAAACTTCATTAACAGCTAAACTAAATGTTTCCAATGTAAATTTCCACCTTTATATAGTGTAAAAAGACATCCTGAAGCCTGGGCAGTCATTAATTTGATTGTCCAATATTTCCCTTATGAGATAATGCCTCTCATAGCAAATGTGTACAGCGCGAGCTGAAAATGCATTTACAGCACTAAAAAACCAAACTTTTATAACAGCTAAACCAAACGTTTCCAATGTAAATTTCCACCTTTATATAGTGTAAAAAGGCATCCTGAAGCCTGGAAAGTCTTTAATTTGATTGTCCAGTATTTCCTTCATGAGATATTGCAACACTTAGAAAAAGTGTACAGCGCCAGCAGACAATGAATTTCCAGCACTAAAAAAACGAAACTTCTTTAACAGCTAAACTAAACGTTTCCAATGTAAATTTCCACCTTTATATAGTGTAAAAAGACATCCTGAAGCCTGGGCAGTCATTAATTTGATTGTCCAATATTTCCCTTATGAGATAATGCCTTTCATAGCAAATGTGTACAGCGCGAGCTGAAAATGCATTTACAGCACTAAAAAACCAAACTTTTATAACAGCTAAACCAAACGTTTCCAATGTAAATTTCCACCTTTATATAGTGTAGAAAGGCATCCTGAAGCCTGGAAAGTCATTAATTTGATTGTCCAGTATTTCCTTCATGAGATATTGCAACACTTAGAAAAAGTGTACAGCGCCAGCAGACAATGAATTTTCAGCACTAAAAAAACGAAACTTCATTAACAGCTAAACCAAACGTTTCCAATGTAAATTTCCACATTTATAGAGTGTAAAAAGGCATCCTGAAGCCTGGGAAGTCATTAATTTGATTGTCCAGTATTTCCCTTATGAGATAATGCCTCACATAGCAAATGTGTACAGTGCGAGCTGAAAATGCATTTTCAGCACTAAAAAACCAAACTTTTATAACAGCTAAACCAAACGTTTCCAATGTAAATTTCCACCTTTATATAGTGTAAAAAGACATCCTGAAGCCTGGGCAGTCATTAATTTGATTGTCCAGTATTTCCCTTATGAGATAATGCCTCACATAGCAAATGTGTACAGCGCGAGCTGAAAATGCATTTACAGCACTAAAAAAACAAACTTTTATAACAGCTAAACCAAACGTTTCCAATGTAAATTTCCACATTTATAGAGTGTAAAAATGCATCCTGAAGCCTGGGAAGTCATTAATTTGATTGTCCAGTATTTCCCTTATGAGATAATGCCTCACATAGCAAATGTGTACAGTGCGAGCTGAAAATGCATTTTCAGCACTAAAAAACCAAACTTTTATAACAGCTAAACCAAACGTTTCCAATGTAAATTTCCACCTTTATATAGTGTAAAAAGACATCCTGAAGCCTGGGCAGTCATTAATTTGATTGTCCAATATTTCCCTTATGAGATAATGCCTCTCATAGCAAATGTGTACAGCGCGAGCTGAAAATGCATTTACAGCACTAAAAAACCAAACTTTTATAACAGCTAAACCAAACGTTTCCAATGTAAATTTCCACCTTTATATAGTGTAGAAAGGCATCCTGAAGCCTGGAAAGTCATTAATTTGATTGTCCAGTATTTCCTTCATGAGATATTGCAACACTTAGAAAAAGTGTACAGCGCCAGCAGACAATGAATTTCCAGCACTAAAAAAACGAAACTTCATTAACAGCTAAACTAAACGTTTCCAATGTAAATTTCCACCTTTATATAGTGTAAAAAGACATCCTGAAGCCTGGGCAGTCATTAATTTGATTGTCCAATATTTCCCTTATGAGATAATGCCTCTCATAGCAAATGTGTACAGCGCGAGCTGAAAATGCATTTACAGCACTAAAAAAACAAACTTTTATAACAGCTAAACCAAACGTTTCCAATGTAAATTTCCACCTTTATATAGTGTAAAAAGACATCCTGAAGCCTGGGCAGTCATTAATTTGATTGTCCAATATTTCCCTTATGAGATAATGCCTCTCATAGCAAATGTGTACAGCGCGAGCTGAAAATGCATTTACAGCACTAAAAAACCAAACTTTTATAACAGCTAAACCAAACGTTTCCAATGTAAATTTCCACCTTTATATAGTGTAGAAAGGCATCCTGAAGCCTGGAAAGTCATTAATTTGATTGTCCAGTATTTCCTTCATGAGATATTGCAACACTTAGAAAAAGTGTACAGCGCCAGCAGACAATGAATTTTCAGCACTAAAAAAACGAAACTTCATTAACAGCTAAACCAAACGTTTCCAATGTAAATTTCCACATTTATAGAGTGTAAAAAGGCATCCTGAAGCCTGGGAAGTCATTAATTTGATTGTCCAGTATTTCCCTTATGATATAATGCCTCACATAGCAAATGTGTACAGCGCGAGCTGAAAATGCATTTACAGCACTAAAAAACCAAACTTTTATAACAGCTAAACCAAACGTTTCCAATGTAAATTTCCACCTTTATATAGTGTAGAAAGGCATCCTGAAGCCTGGAAAGTGATTAATTTGATTGTCCAGTATTTCCTTCATGAGATATTGCAACACTTAGAAAAAGTGTACAGCGCCAGCAGACAATGAATTTTCAGCACTAAAAAACCGAAACTTCATTAACAGCTAAACTAAACGTTTCCAATGTAAATTTCCACCTTTATATAGTGTAAAAAGACATCCTGAAGCCTGGGCAGTCATTAATTTGATTGTCCAATATTTCCCTTATGAGATAATGCCTCTCATAGCAAATGTGTACAGCGCGAGCTGAAAATGCATTTACAGCACTAAAAAAACAAACTTTTATAACAGCTAAACCAAACGTTTCCAATGTAAATTTCCACCTTTATATAGTGTAGAAAGGCATCCTGAAGCCTGGAAAGTCATTAATTTGATTGTCCAGTATTTCCTTCATGAGATATTGCAACACTTAGAAAAAGTGTACAGCGCCAGCAGACAATGAATTTTCAGCACTAAAAAAACGAAACTTCATTAACAGCTAAACCAAACGTTTCCAATGTAAATTTCCACATTTATAGAGTGTAAAAAGGCATCCTGAAGCCTGGGAAGTCATTAATTTGATTGTCCAGTATTTCCCTTATGAGATAATGCCTCACATAGCAAATGTGTACAGTGCGAGCTGAAAATGCATTTTCAGCACTAAAAAACCAAACTTTTATAACAGCTAAACCAAACGTTTCCAATGTAAATTTCCACCTTTATATAGTGTAAAAAGACATCCTGAAGCCTGGGCAGTCATTAATTTGATTGTCCAGTATTTCCCTTATGAGATAATGCCTCACATAGCAAATGTGTACAGCGCGAGCTGAAAATGCATTTACAGCACTAAAAAAACAAACTTTTATAACAGCTAAACCAAACGTTTCCAATGTAAATTTCCACATTTATAGAGTGTAAAAATGCACCCTGAAGCCTGGGAAGTCATTCATTTGATTGTCCAGTATTTCCCTTATGAGATAATGCCTCACATAGCAAATGTGTACAGTGCGAGCTGAAAATGCATTTTCAGCACTAAAAAACCAAACTTTTATAACAGCTAAACCAAACGTTTCCAATGTAAATTTCCACCTTTATATAGTGTAAAAAGACATCCTGAAGCCTGGGCAGTCATTAATTTGATTGTCCAATATTTCCCTTATGAGATAATGCCTCTCATAGCAAATGTGTACAGCGCGAGCTGAAAATGCATTTACAGCACTAAAAAACCAAACTTTTATAACAGCTAAACCAAACGTTTCCAATGTAAATTTCCACCTTTATATAGTGTAGAAAGGCATCCTGAAGCCTGGAAAGTCATTAATTTGATTGTCCAGTATTTCCTTCATGAGATATTGCAACACTTAGAAAAAGTGTACAGCGCCAGCAGACAATGAATTTCCAGCACTAAAAAAACGAAACTTCATTAACAGCTAAACTAAACGTTTCCAATGTAAATTTCCACCTTTATATAGTGTAAAAAGACATCCTGAAGCCTGGGCAGTCATTAATTTGATTGTCCAATATTTCCCTTATGAGATAATGCCTCTCATAGCAAATGTGTACAGCGCGAGCTGAAAATGCATTTACAGCACTAAAAAAACAAACTTTTATAACAGCTAAACCAAACGTTTCCAATGTAAATTTCCACCTTTATATAGTGTAAAAAGACATCCTGAAGCCTGGGCAGTCATTAATTTGATTGTCCAATATTTCCCTTATGAGATAATGCCTCTCATAGCAAATGTGTACAGCGCGAGCTGAAAATGCATTTACAGCACTAAAAAACCAAACTTTTATAACAGCTAAACCAAACGTTTCCAATGTAAATTTCCACCTTTATATAGTGTAGAAAGGCATCCTGAAGCCTGGAAAGTCATTAATTTGATTGTCCAGTATTTCCTTCATGAGATATTGCAACACTTAGAAAAAGTGTACAGCGCCAGCAGACAATGAATTTTCAGCACTAAAAAAACGAAACTTCATTAACAGCTAAACCAAACGTTTCCAATGTAAATTTCCACATTTATAGAGTGTAAAAAGGCATCCTGAAGCCTGGGAAGTCATTAATTTGATTGTCCAGTATTTCCCTTATGATATAATGCCTCACATAGCAAATGTGTACAGCGCGAGCTGAAAATGCATTTACAGCACTAAAAAACCAAACTTTTATAACAGCTAAACCAAACGTTTCCAATGTAAATTTCCACCTTTATATAGTGTAGAAAGGCATCCTGAAGCCTGGAAAGTGATTAATTTGATTGTCCAGTATTTCCTTCATGAGATATTGCAACACTTAGAAAAAGTGTACAGCGCCAGCAGACAATGAATTTTCAGCACTAAAAAACCGAAACTTCATTAACAGCTAAACTAAACGTTTCCAATGTAAATTTCCACCTTTATATAGTGTAAAAAGACATCCTGAAGCCTGGGCAGTCATTAATTTGATTGTCCAATATTTCCCTTATGAGATAATGCCTCTCATAGCAAATGTGTACAGCGCGAGCTGAAAATGCATTTACAGCACTAAAAAAACAAACTTTTATAACAGCTAAACCAAACGTTTCCAATGTAAATTTCCACCTTTATATAGTGTAGAAAGGCATCCTGAAGCCTGGAAAGTCATTAATTTGATTGTCCAGTATTTCCTTCATGAGATATTGCAACACTTAGAAAAAGTGTACAGCGCCAGCAGACAATGAATTTCCAGCACTAAAAAAACGAAACTTCATTAACAGCTAAACTAAACGTTTCCAATGTAAATTTCCACCTTTATATAGTGTAAAAAGACATCCTGAAGCCTGGGCAGTCATTAATTTGATTGTCCAATATTTCCCTTATGAGATAATGCCTCTCATAGCAAATGTGTACAGCGCGAGCTGAAAATGCATTTACAGCACTAAAAAAACAAACTTTTATAACAGCTAAACCAAACGTTTCCAATGTAAATTTCCACCTTTATATAGTGTAGAAAGGCATCCTGAAGTCTGGAAAGTCATTAATTTGATTGTCCAGTATTTCCTTCATGAGATATTGCAACACTTAGAAAAAGTGTACAGCGCCAGCAGACAATGAATTTTCAGCACTAAAAAAACGAAACTTCATTAACAGCTAAACCAAACGTTTCCAATGTAAATTTCCACCTTTATATAGTGTAAAAAGACATCCTGAAGCCTGGGCAGTCATTAATTTGATTGTCCAATATTTCCCTTATGAGATAATGCCTCTCATAGCAAATGTGTACAGCGCGAGCTGAAAATGCATTTACAGCACTAAAAAAACAAACTTTTATAACAGCTAAACCAAACGTTTCCAATGTAAATTTCCACCTTTATATAGTGTAAAAAGACATCCTGAAGCCTGGGCAGTCATTAATTTGATTGTCCAATATTTCCCTTATGAGATAATGCCTCTCATAGCAAATGTGTACAGCGCGAGCTGAAAATGCATTTACAGCACTAAAAAACCAAACTTTTATAACAGCTAAACCAAACGTTTCCAATGTAAATTTCCACCTTTATATAGTGTAGAAAGGCATCCTGAAGCCTGGAAAGTCATTAATTTGATTGTCCAGTATTTCCTTCATGAGATATTGCAACACTTAGAAAAAGTGTACAGCGCCAGCAGACAATGAATTTTCAGCACTAAAAAAACGAAACTTCATTAACAGCTAAACCAAACGTTTCCAATGTAAATTTCCACATTTATAGAGTGTAAAAAGGCATCCTGAAGCCTGGGAAGTCATTAATTTGATTGTCCAGTATTTCCCTTATGATATAATGCCTCACATAGCAAATGTGTACAGCGCGAGCTGAAAATGCATTTACAGCACTAAAAAACCAAACTTTTATAACAGCTAAACCAAACGTTTCCAATGTAAATTTCCACCTTTATATAGTGTAGAAAGGCATCCTGAAGCCTGGAAAGTGATTAATTTGATTGTCCAGTATTTCCTTCATGAGATATTGCAACACTTAGAAAAAGTGTACAGCGCCAGCAGACAATGAATTTTCAGCACTAAAAAACCGAAACTTCATTAACAGCTAAACTAAACGTTTCCAATGTAAATTTCCACCTTTATATAGTGTAAAAAGACATCCTGAAGCCTGGGCAGTCATTAATTTGATTGTCCAATATTTCCCTTATGAGATAATGCCTCTCATAGCAAATGTGTACAGCGCGAGCTGAAAATGCATTTACAGCACTAAAAAAACAAACTTTTATAACAGCTAAACCAAACGTTTCCAATGTAAATTTCCACCTTTATATAGTGTAGAAAGGCATCCTGAAGCCTGGAAAGTCATTAATTTGATTGTCCAGTATTTCCTTCATGAGATATTGCAACACTTAGAAAAAGTGTACAGCGCCAGCAGACAATGAATTTCCAGCACTAAAAAAACGAAACTTCATTAACAGCTAAACTAAACGTTTCCAATGTAAATTTCCACCTTTATATAGTGTAAAAAGACATCCTGAAGCCTGGGCAGTCATTAATTTGATTGTCCAATATTTCCCTTATGAGATAATGCCTCTCATAGCAAATGTGTACAGCGCGAGCTGAAAATGCATTTACAGCACTAAAAAAACAAACTTTTATAACAGCTAAACCAAACGTTTCCAATGTAAATTTCCACCTTTATATAGTGTAGAAAGGCATCCTGAAGTCTGGAAAGTCATTAATTTGATTGTCCAGTATTTCCTTCATGAGATATTGCAACACTTAGAAAAAGTGTACAGCGCCAGCAGACAATGAATTTTCAGCACTAAAAAAACGAAACTTCATTAACAGCTAAACCAAACGTTTCCAATGTAAATTTCCACATTTATAGAGTGTAAAAAGGCATCCTGAAGCCTGGGAAGTCATTAATTTGATTGTCCAGTATTTCCCTTATGAGATAATGCCTCACATAGCAAATGTGTACAGTGCGAGCTGAAAATGCATTTTCAGCACTAAAAAACCAAACTTTTATAACAGCTAAACCAAACGTTTCCAATGTAAATTTCCACCTTTATATAGTGTAAAAAGACATCCTGAAGCCTGGGCAGTCATTAATTTGATTGTCCAGTATTTCCCTTATGAGATAATGCCTCACATAGCAAATGTGTACAGCGCGAGCTGAAAATGCATTTACAGCACTAAAAAAACAAACTTTTATAACAGCTAAACCAAACGTTTCCAATGTAAATTTCCACATTTATAGAGTGTAAAAATGCATCCTGAAGCCTGGGAAGTCATTAATTTGATTGTCCAGTATTTCCCTTATGAGATAATGCCTCACATAGCAAATGTGTACAGTGCGAGCTGAAAATGCATTTTCAGCACTAAAAAACCAAACTTTTATAACAGCTAAACCAAACGTTTCCAATGTAAATTTCCACCTTTATATAGTGTAAAAAGACATCCTGAAGCCTGGGCAGTCATTAATTTGATTGTCCAATATTTCCCTTATGAGATAATGCCTCTCATAGCAAATGTGTACAGCGCGAGCTGAAAATGCATTTACAGCACTAAAAAACCAAACTTTTATAACAGCTAAACCAAACGTTTCCAATGTAAATTTCCACCTTTATATAGTGTAGAAAGGCATCCTGAAGCCTGGAAAGTCATTAATTTGATTGTCCAGTATTTCCTTCATGAGATATTGCAACACTTAGAAAAAGTGTACAGCGCCAGTAGACAATGAATTTTCAGCACTAAAAAAACGATACTTCATTAACAGCTAAACTAAACGTTTCCAATGTAAATTTCCACCTTTATATAGTGTAAAAAGACATCCTGAAGCCTGGGCAGTCATTAATATGATTGTCCAATATTTCCCTTATGAGATAATGCCTCTCATAGCAAATGTGTACAGCGCGAGCTGAAAATGCATTTACAGCACTAAAAAACCAAACTTTTATAACAGCTAAACCAAACGTTTCCAATGTAAATTTCCACCTTTATATAGTGTAGAAAGGCATCCTGGAGCCTGGAAAGTCATTAATTTGATTGTCCAGTATTTCCTTCATGAGATATTGCAACACTTAGAAAAAGTGTACAGCGCCAGCAGACAATGAATTTTCAGCACTAAAAAAACCAAACTTTTATAACAGCTAAACCAAACGTTTCCAATGTAAATTTCCACCTTTATATAGTGTAAAAAGGCATCCTGAAGCCTGGGAAGTCATTAATTTGATTGTCCAGTATTTCCCTTATGAGATAATGCCTCACATAGCAAATGTGTACAGTGCGAGCTGAAAATGCATTTTCAGCACTAAAAAAACAAACTTATATAACACCTAAACCAAACGTTTCCAATGTAAATTTCCACCTTTATATAGTGTAAAAAGACATCCTGAAGCCTGGGCAGTCATTAATTTGATTGTCCAATATTTCCCTTATGAGATAATGCCTCTCATAGCAAATGTGTACAGCGCGAGCTGAAAATGCATTTACAGCACTAAAAAACCAAACTTTTATAACAGCTAAACCAAACGTTTCCAATGTAAATTTCCACCTTTATATAGTGTAAAAAGACATCCTGAAGCCTGGGCAGTCATTAATTTGATTGTCCAATATTTCCCTTATGAGATAATGCCTCTCATAGCAAATGTGTACAGCGCGAGCTGAAAATTCATTTTCAGCACTAAAAAACCAAACTTTTATAACAGCTAAACCAAACGTTTCAAATGTAAATTTCCACCTTTATATAGTGTAAAAAGACATCCTGAAGCCTGGGCAGTCATTAATTTGATTGTCCAATATTTCCCTTATGAGATAATGCCTCTCATAGCAAATGTGTACAGTGCGAGCTGAAAATGCATTTACAGCACTAAAAAAACAAACTTTTATAACAGCTAAACCAAACGTTTCCAATGTAAATTTCCACCTTTATATAGTGTAAAAAGACATCCTGAAGCCTGGGCAGTCATTAATTTGATTGTCCAATATTTCCCTTATGAGATAATGCCTCTCATAGCAAATGTGTACAGTGCGAGCTGAAAATGCATTTACAGCACTAAAAAAACAAACTTTTATAACAGCTAAACCAAACGTTTCCAATGTAAATTTCCACCTTTATATAGTGTAAAAAGACATCCTGAAGCCTGGGCAGTCATTAATTTGATTGTCCAATATTTCCCTTATGAGATAATGCCTCTCATAGCAAATGTGTACAGCGCGAGCTGAAAATGCATTTACAGCACTAAAAAACCAAACTTTTATAACAGCTAAACCAAACGTTTCCAATGTAAATTTCCACCTTTATATAGTGTAGAAAGGCATCCTGAAGCCTGGAAAGTCATTAATTTGATTGTCCAGTATTTCCTTCATGAGATATTGCAACACTTAGAAAAAGTGTACAGCGCCAGCAGACAATGAATTTTCAGCACTAAAAAAACGAAACTTCATTAACAGCTAAACCAAACGTTTCCAATGTAAATTTCCACATTTATAGAGTGTAAAAAGGCATCCTGAAGCCTGGGAAGTCATTAATTTGATTGTCCAGTATTTCCCTTATGAGATAATGCCTCACATAGCAAATGTGTACAGTGCGAGCTGAAAATGCATTTACAGCACTAAAAAACCAAACTTTTATAACAGCTAAACCAAACGTTTCCAATGTAAATTTCCACCTTTATATAGTGTAGAAAGGCATCCTGAAGCCTGGAAAGTCATTAATTTGATTGTCCAGTATTTCCCTTATGAGATAATGCCTCACATAGCAAATGTGTACAGTGCGAGCTGAAAATGCATTTTCAGCACTAAAAAAACAAACTTATATAACACCTAAACCAAACGTTTCCAATGTAAATTTCCACCTTTATATAGTGTAAAAAGACATCCTGAAGCCTGGGCAGTCATTAATTTGATTGTCCAATATTTCCCTTATGAGATAATGCCTCTCATAGCAAATGTGTACAGCGCGAGCTGAAAATGCATTTACAGCACTAAAAAACCAAACTTTTATAACAGCTAAACCAAACGTTTCCAATGTAAATTTCCACCTTTATATAGTGTAAAAAGACATCCTGAAGCCTGGGCAGTCATTAATTTGATTGTCCAATATTTCCCTTATGAGATAATGCCTCTCATAGCAAATGTGTACAGCGCGAGCTGAAAATGCATTTTCAGCACTAAAAAACCAAACTTTTATAACAGCTAAACCAAACGTTTCAAATGTAAATTTCCACCTTTATATAGTGTAAAAAGACATCCTGAAGCCTGGGCAGTCATTAATTTGATTGTCCAATATTTCCCTTATGAGATAATGCCTCTCATAGCAAATGTGTACAGTGCGAGCTGAAAATGCATTTACAGCACTAAAAAAACAAACTTTTATAACAGCTAAACCAAACGTTTCCAATGTAAATTTCCACCTTTATATAGTGTAAAAAGACATCCTGAAGCCTGGGCAGTCATTAATTTGATTGTCCAATATTTCCCTTATGAGATAATGCCTCTCATAGCAAATGTGTACAGTGCGAGCTGAAAATGCATTTACAGCACTAAAAAAACAAACTTTTATAACAGCTAAACCAAACGTTTCCAATGTAAATTTCCACCTTTATATAGTGTAAAAAGACATCCTGAAGCCTGGGCAGTCATTAATTTGATTGTCCAATATTTCCCTTATGAGATAATGCCTCTCATAGCAAATGTGTACAGCGCGAGCTGAAAATGCAT
Source organism: Idiotropiscis lumnitzeri (assembly GCF_059441095.1). Taxonomy (NCBI): domain Eukaryota; kingdom Metazoa; phylum Chordata; class Actinopteri; order Syngnathiformes; family Syngnathidae; genus Idiotropiscis; species Idiotropiscis lumnitzeri. The sequence goes on along the minus strand of NW_028283577.1, from coordinate 1,726,179 downwards.
TTACAGCACTAAAAAACCAAACTTTTATAACAGCTAAACCAAACGTTTCCAATGTAAATTTCCACCTTTATATAGTGTAAAAAGACATCCTGAAGCCTGGGCAGTCATTAATTTGATTGTCCAATATTTCCCTTATGAGATAATGCCTCTCATAGCAAATGTGTACAGCGCGAGCTGAAAATGCATTTACAGCACTAAAAAACCAAACTTTTATAACAGCTAAACCAAACGTTTCCAATGTAAATTTCCACCTTTATATAGTGTAGAAAGGCATCCTGAAGCCTGGAAAGTCATTAATTTGATTGTCCAGTATTTCCTTCATGAGATATTGCAACACTTAGAAAAAGTGTACAGCGCCAGCAGACAATGAATTTCCAGCACTAAAAAAACGAAACTTCATTAACAGCTAAACTAAACGTTTCCAATGTAAATTTCCACCTTTATATAGTGTAAAAAGACATCCTGAAGCCTGGGCAGTCATTAATTTGATTGTCCAATATTTCCCTTATGAGATAATGCCTCTCATAGCAAATGTGTACAGCGCGAGCTGAAAATGCATTTACAGCACTAAAAAAACAAACTTTTATAACAGCTAAACCAAACGTTTCCAATGTAAATTTCCACCTTTATATAGTGTAAAAAGACATCCTGAAGCCTGGGCAGTCATTAATTTGATTGTCCAATATTTCCCTTATGAGATAATGCCTCTCATAGCAAATGTGTACAGCGCGAGCTGAAAATGCATTTACAGCACTAAAAAACCAAACTTTTATAACAGCTAAACCAAACGTTTCCAATGTAAATTTCCACCTTTATATAGTGTAGAAAGGCATCCTGAAGCCTGGAAAGTCATTAATTTGATTGTCCAGTATTTCCTTCATGAGATATTGCAACACTTAGAAAAAGTGTACAGCGCCAGCAGACAATGAATTTTCAGCACTAAAAAAACGAAACTTCATTAACAGCTAAACCAAACGTTTCCAATGTAAATTTCCACATTTATAGAGTGTAAAAAGGCATCCTGAAGCCTGGGAAGTCATTAATTTGATTGTCCAGTATTTCCCTTATGATATAATGCCTCACATAGCAAATGTGTACAGCGCGAGCTGAAAATGCATTTACAGCACTAAAAAACCAAACTTTTATAACAGCTAAACCAAACGTTTCCAATGTAAATTTCCACCTTTATATAGTGTAGAAAGGCATCCTGAAGCCTGGAAAGTGATTAATTTGATTGTCCAGTATTTCCTTCATGAGATATTGCAACACTTAGAAAAAGTGTACAGCGCCAGCAGACAATGAATTTTCAGCACTAAAAAACCGAAACTTCATTAACAGCTAAACTAAACGTTTCCAATGTAAATTTCCACCTTTATATAGTGTAAAAAGACATCCTGAAGCCTGGGCAGTCATTAATTTGATTGTCCAATATTTCCCTTATGAGATAATGCCTCTCATAGCAAATGTGTACAGCGCGAGCTGAAAATGCATTTACAGCACTAAAAAAACAAACTTTTATAACAGCTAAACCAAACGTTTCCAATGTAAATTTCCACCTTTATATAGTGTAGAAAGGCATCCTGAAGCCTGGAAAGTCATTAATTTGATTGTCCAGTATTTCCTTCATGAGATATTGCAACACTTAGAAAAAGTGTACAGCGCCAGCAGACAATGAATTTTCAGCACTAAAAAAACGAAACTTCATTAACAGCTAAACCAAACGTTTCCAATGTAAATTTCCACATTTATAGAGTGTAAAAAGGCATCCTGAAGCCTGGGAAGTCATTAATTTGATTGTCCAGTATTTCCCTTATGAGATAATGCCTCACATAGCAAATGTGTACAGTGCGAGCTGAAAATGCATTTTCAGCACTAAAAAACCAAACTTTTATAACAGCTAAACCAAACGTTTCCAATGTAAATTTCCACCTTTATATAGTGTAAAAAGACATCCTGAAGCCTGGGCAGTCATTAATTTGATTGTCCAGTATTTCCCTTATGAGATAATGCCTCACATAGCAAATGTGTACAGCGCGAGCTGAAAATGCATTTACAGCACTAAAAAAACAAACTTTTATAACAGCTAAACCAAACGTTTCCAATGTAAATTTCCACATTTATAGAGTGTAAAAATGCACCCTGAAGCCTGGGAAGTCATTCATTTGATTGTCCAGTATTTCCCTTATGAGATAATGCCTCACATAGCAAATGTGTACAGTGCGAGCTGAAAATGCATTTTCAGCACTAAAAAACCAAACTTTTATAACAGCTAAACCAAACGTTTCCAATGTAAATTTCCACCTTTATATAGTGTAAAAAGACATCCTGAAGCCTGGGCAGTCATTAATTTGATTGTCCAATATTTCCCTTATGAGATAATGCCTCTCATAGCAAATGTGTACAGCGCGAGCTGAAAATGCATTTACAGCACTAAAAAACCAAACTTTTATAACAGCTAAACCAAACGTTTCCAATGTAAATTTCCACCTTTATATAGTGTAGAAAGGCATCCTGAAGCCTGGAAAGTCATTAATTTGATTGTCCAGTATTTCCTTCATGAGATATTGCAACACTTAGAAAAAGTGTACAGCGCCAGCAGACAATGAATTTCCAGCACTAAAAAAACGAAACTTCATTAACAGCTAAACTAAACGTTTCCAATGTAAATTTCCACCTTTATATAGTGTAAAAAGACATCCTGAAGCCTGGGCAGTCATTAATTTGATTGTCCAATATTTCCCTTATGAGATAATGCCTCTCATAGCAAATGTGTACAGCGCGAGCTGAAAATGCATTTACAGCACTAAAAAAACAAACTTTTATAACAGCTAAACCAAACGTTTCCAATGTAAATTTCCACCTTTATATAGTGTAAAAAGACATCCTGAAGCCTGGGCAGTCATTAATTTGATTGTCCAATATTTCCCTTATGAGATAATGCCTCTCATAGCAAATGTGTACAGCGCGAGCTGAAAATGCATTTACAGCACTAAAAAACCAAACTTTTATAACAGCTAAACCAAACGTTTCCAATGTAAATTTCCACCTTTATATAGTGTAGAAAGGCATCCTGAAGCCTGGAAAGTCATTAATTTGATTGTCCAGTATTTCCTTCATGAGATATTGCAACACTTAGAAAAAGTGTACAGCGCCAGCAGACAATGAATTTTCAGCACTAAAAAAACGAAACTTCATTAACAGCTAAACCAAACGTTTCCAATGTAAATTTCCACATTTATAGAGTGTAAAAAGGCATCCTGAAGCCTGGGAAGTCATTAATTTGATTGTCCAGTATTTCCCTTATGATATAATGCCTCACATAGCAAATGTGTACAGCGCGAGCTGAAAATGCATTTACAGCACTAAAAAACCAAACTTTTATAACAGCTAAACCAAACGTTTCCAATGTAAATTTCCACCTTTATATAGTGTAGAAAGGCATCCTGAAGCCTGGAAAGTGATTAATTTGATTGTCCAGTATTTCCTTCATGAGATATTGCAACACTTAGAAAAAGTGTACAGCGCCAGCAGACAATGAATTTTCAGCACTAAAAAACCGAAACTTCATTAACAGCTAAACTAAACGTTTCCAATGTAAATTTCCACCTTTATATAGTGTAAAAAGACATCCTGAAGCCTGGGCAGTCATTAATTTGATTGTCCAATATTTCCCTTATGAGATAATGCCTCTCATAGCAAATGTGTACAGCGCGAGCTGAAAATGCATTTACAGCACTAAAAAAACAAACTTTTATAACAGCTAAACCAAACGTTTCCAATGTAAATTTCCACCTTTATATAGTGTAGAAAGGCATCCTGAAGCCTGGAAAGTCATTAATTTGATTGTCCAGTATTTCCTTCATGAGATATTGCAACACTTAGAAAAAGTGTACAGCGCCAGCAGACAATGAATTTCCAGCACTAAAAAAACGAAACTTCATTAACAGCTAAACTAAACGTTTCCAATGTAAATTTCCACCTTTATATAGTGTAAAAAGACATCCTGAAGCCTGGGCAGTCATTAATTTGATTGTCCAATATTTCCCTTATGAGATAATGCCTCTCATAGCAAATGTGTACAGCGCGAGCTGAAAATGCATTTACAGCACTAAAAAAACAAACTTTTATAACAGCTAAACCAAACGTTTCCAATGTAAATTTCCACCTTTATATAGTGTAGAAAGGCATCCTGAAGTCTGGAAAGTCATTAATTTGATTGTCCAGTATTTCCTTCATGAGATATTGCAACACTTAGAAAAAGTGTACAGCGCCAGCAGACAATGAATTTTCAGCACTAAAAAAACGAAACTTCATTAACAGCTAAACCAAACGTTTCCAATGTAAATTTCCACCTTTATATAGTGTAAAAAGACATCCTGAAGCCTGGGCAGTCATTAATTTGATTGTCCAATATTTCCCTTATGAGATAATGCCTCTCATAGCAAATGTGTACAGCGCGAGCTGAAAATGCATTTACAGCACTAAAAAAACAAACTTTTATAACAGCTAAACCAAACGTTTCCAATGTAAATTTCCACCTTTATATAGTGTAAAAAGACATCCTGAAGCCTGGGCAGTCATTAATTTGATTGTCCAATATTTCCCTTATGAGATAATGCCTCTCATAGCAAATGTGTACAGCGCGAGCTGAAAATGCATTTACAGCACTAAAAAACCAAACTTTTATAACAGCTAAACCAAACGTTTCCAATGTAAATTTCCACCTTTATATAGTGTAGAAAGGCATCCTGAAGCCTGGAAAGTCATTAATTTGATTGTCCAGTATTTCCTTCATGAGATATTGCAACACTTAGAAAAAGTGTACAGCGCCAGCAGACAATGAATTTTCAGCACTAAAAAAACGAAACTTCATTAACAGCTAAACCAAACGTTTCCAATGTAAATTTCCACATTTATAGAGTGTAAAAAGGCATCCTGAAGCCTGGGAAGTCATTAATTTGATTGTCCAGTATTTCCCTTATGATATAATGCCTCACATAGCAAATGTGTACAGCGCGAGCTGAAAATGCATTTACAGCACTAAAAAACCAAACTTTTATAACAGCTAAACCAAACGTTTCCAATGTAAATTTCCACCTTTATATAGTGTAGAAAGGCATCCTGAAGCCTGGAAAGTGATTAATTTGATTGTCCAGTATTTCCTTCATGAGATATTGCAACACTTAGAAAAAGTGTACAGCGCCAGCAGACAATGAATTTTCAGCACTAAAAAACCGAAACTTCATTAACAGCTAAACTAAACGTTTCCAATGTAAATTTCCACCTTTATATAGTGTAAAAAGACATCCTGAAGCCTGGGCAGTCATTAATTTGATTGTCCAATATTTCCCTTATGAGATAATGCCTCTCATAGCAAATGTGTACAGCGCGAGCTGAAAATGCATTTACAGCACTAAAAAAACAAACTTTTATAACAGCTAAACCAAACGTTTCCAATGTAAATTTCCACCTTTATATAGTGTAGAAAGGCATCCTGAAGCCTGGAAAGTCATTAATTTGATTGTCCAGTATTTCCTTCATGAGATATTGCAACACTTAGAAAAAGTGTACAGCGCCAGCAGACAATGAATTTCCAGCACTAAAAAAACGAAACTTCATTAACAGCTAAACTAAACGTTTCCAATGTAAATTTCCACCTTTATATAGTGTAAAAAGACATCCTGAAGCCTGGGCAGTCATTAATTTGATTGTCCAATATTTCCCTTATGAGATAATGCCTCTCATAGCAAATGTGTACAGCGCGAGCTGAAAATGCATTTACAGCACTAAAAAAACAAACTTTTATAACAGCTAAACCAAACGTTTCCAATGTAAATTTCCACCTTTATATAGTGTAGAAAGGCATCCTGAAGTCTGGAAAGTCATTAATTTGATTGTCCAGTATTTCCTTCATGAGATATTGCAACACTTAGAAAAAGTGTACAGCGCCAGCAGACAATGAATTTTCAGCACTAAAAAAACGAAACTTCATTAACAGCTAAACCAAACGTTTCCAATGTAAATTTCCACATTTATAGAGTGTAAAAAGGCATCCTGAAGCCTGGGAAGTCATTAATTTGATTGTCCAGTATTTCCCTTATGAGATAATGCCTCACATAGCAAATGTGTACAGTGCGAGCTGAAAATGCATTTTCAGCACTAAAAAACCAAACTTTTATAACAGCTAAACCAAACGTTTCCAATGTAAATTTCCACCTTTATATAGTGTAAAAAGACATCCTGAAGCCTGGGCAGTCATTAATTTGATTGTCCAGTATTTCCCTTATGAGATAATGCCTCACATAGCAAATGTGTACAGCGCGAGCTGAAAATGCATTTACAGCACTAAAAAAACAAACTTTTATAACAGCTAAACCAAACGTTTCCAATGTAAATTTCCACATTTATAGAGTGTAAAAATGCATCCTGAAGCCTGGGAAGTCATTAATTTGATTGTCCAGTATTTCCCTTATGAGATAATGCCTCACATAGCAAATGTGTACAGTGCGAGCTGAAAATGCATTTTCAGCACTAAAAAACCAAACTTTTATAACAGCTAAACCAAACGTTTCCAATGTAAATTTCCACCTTTATATAGTGTAAAAAGACATCCTGAAGCCTGGGCAGTCATTAATTTGATTGTCCAATATTTCCCTTATGAGATAATGCCTCTCATAGCAAATGTGTACAGCGCGAGCTGAAAATGCATTTACAGCACTAAAAAACCAAACTTTTATAACAGCTAAACCAAACGTTTCCAATGTAAATTTCCACCTTTATATAGTGTAGAAAGGCATCCTGAAGCCTGGAAAGTCATTAATTTGATTGTCCAGTATTTCATTCATGAGATATTGCAACACTTAGAAAAAGTGTACAGCGCCAGTAGACAATGAATTTTCAGCACTAAAAAAACGATACTTCATTAACAGCTAAACTAAACGTTTCCAATGTAAATTTCCACCTTTATATAGTGTAAAAAGACATCCTGAAGCCTGGGCAGTCATTAATATGATTGTCCAATATTTCCCTTATGAGATAATGCCTCTCATAGCAAATGTGTACAGCGCGAGCTGAAAATGCATTTACAGCACTAAAAAACCAAACTTTTATAACAGCTAAACCAAACGTTTCCAATGTAAATTTCCACCTTTATATAGTGTAGAAAGGCATCCTGGAGCCTGGAAAGTCATTAATTTGATTGTCCAGTATTTCCTTCATGAGATATTGCAACACTTAGAAAAAGTGTACAGCGCCAGCAGACAATGAATTTTCAGCACTAAAAAAACCAAACTTTTATAACAGCTAAACCAAACGTTTCCAATGTAAATTTCCACCTTTATATAGTGTAAAAAGGCATCCTGAAGCCTGGGAAGTCATTAATTTGATTGTCCAGTATTTCCCTTATGAGATAATGCCTCACATAGCAAATGTGTACAGTGCGAGCTGAAAATGCATTTTCAGCACTAAAAAAACAAACTTATATAACACCTAAACCAAACGTTTCCAATGTAAATTTCCACCTTTATATAGTGTAAAAAGACATCCTGAAGCCTGGGCAGTCATTAATTTGATTGTCCAATATTTCCCTTATGAGATAATGCCTCTCATAGCAAATGTGTACAGCGCGAGCTGAAAATGCATTTACAGCACTAAAAAACCAAACTTTTATAACAGCTAAACCAAACGTTTCCAATGTAAATTTCCACCTTTATATAGTGTAAAAAGACATCCTGAAGCCTGGGCAGTCATTAATTTGATTGTCCAATATTTCCCTTATGAGATAATGCCTCTCATAGCAAATGTGTACAGCGCGAGCTGAAAATTCATTTTCAGCACTAAAAAACCAAACTTTTATAACAGCTAAACCAAACGTTTCAAATGTAAATTTCCACCTTTATATAGTGTAAAAAGACATCCTGAAGCCTGGGCAGTCATTAATTTGATTGTCCAATATTTCCCTTATGAGATAATGCCTCTCATAGCAAATGTGTACAGTGCGAGCTGAAAATGCATTTACAGCACTAAAAAAACAAACTTTTATAACAGCTAAACCAAACGTTTCCAATGTAAATTTCCACCTTTATATAGTGTAAAAAGACATCCTGAAGCCTGGGCAGTCATTAATTTGATTGTCCAATATTTCCCTTATGAGATAATGCCTCTCATAGCAAATGTGTACAGTGCGAGCTGAAAATGCATTTACAGCACTAAAAAAACAAACTTTTATAACAGCTAAACCAAACGTTTCCAATGTAAATTTCCACCTTTATATAGTGTAAAAAGACATCCTGAAGCCTGGGCAGTCATTAATTTGATTGTCCAATATTTCCCTTATGAGATAATGCCTCTCATAGCAAATGTGTACAGCGCGAGCTGAAAATGCATTTACAGCACTAAAAAACCAAACTTTTATAACAGCTAAACCAAACGTTTCCAATGTAAATTTCCACCTTTATATAGTGTAGAAAGGCATCCTGAAGCCTGGAAAGTCATTAATTTGATTGTCCAGTATTTCCTTCATGAGATATTGCAACACTTAGAAAAAGTGTACAGCGCCAGCAGACAATGAATTTTCAGCACTAAAAAAACGAAACTTCATTAACAGCTAAACCAAACGTTTCCAATGTAAATTTCCACATTTATAGAGTGTAAAAAGGCATCCTGAAGCCTGGGAAGTCATTAATTTGATTGTCCAGTATTTCCCTTATGAGATAATGCCTCACATAGCAAATGTGTACAGTGCGAGCTGAAAATGCATTTACAGCACTAAAAAACCAAACTTTTATAACAGCTAAACCAAACGTTTCCAATGTAAATTTCCACCTTTATATAGTGTAGAAAGGCATCCTGAAGCCTGGAAAGTCATTAATTTGATTGTCCAGTATTTCCCTTATGAGATAATGCCTCACATAGCAAATGTGTACAGTGCGAGCTGAAAATGCATTTTCAGCACTAAAAAAACAAACTTATATAACACCTAAACCAAACGTTTCCAATGTAAATTTCCACCTTTATATAGTGTAAAAAGACATCCTGAAGCCTGGGCAGTCATTAATTTGATTGTCCAATATTTCCCTTATGAGATAATGCCTCTCATAGCAAATGTGTACAGCGCGAGCTGAAAATGCATTTACAGCACTAAAAAACCAAACTTTTATAACAGCTAAACCAAACGTTTCCAATGTAAATTTCCACCTTTATATAGTGTAAAAAGACATCCTGAAGCCTGGGCAGTCATTAATTTGATTGTCCAATATTTCCCTTATGAGATAATGCCTCTCATAGCAAATGTGTACAGCGCGAGCTGAAAATGCATTTTCAGCACTAAAAAACCAAACTTTTATAACAGCTAAACCAAACGTTTCAAATGTAAATTTCCACCTTTATATAGTGTAAAAAGACATCCTGAAGCCTGGGCAGTCATTAATTTGATTGTCCAATATTTCCCTTATGAGATAATGCCTCTCATAGCAAATGTGTACAGTGCGAGCTGAAAATGCATTTACAGCACTAAAAAAACAAACTTTTATAACAGCTAAACCAAACGTTTCCAATGTAAATTTCCACCTTTATATAGTGTAAAAAGACATCCTGAAGCCTGGGCAGTCATTAATTTGATTGTCCAATATTTCCCTTATGAGATAATGCCTCTCATAGCAAATGTGTACAGTGCGAGCTGAAAATGCATTTACAGCACTAAAAAAACAAACTTTTATAACAGCTAAACCAAACGTTTCCAATGTAAATTTCCACCTTTATATAGTGTAAAAAGACATCCTGAAGCCTGGGCAGTCATTAATTTGATTGTCCAATATTTCCCTTATGAGATAATGCCTCTCATAGCAAATGTGTACAGCGCGAGCTGAAAATGCATTTACAGCACTAAAAAACCAAACTTTTATAACAGCTAAACCAAACGTTTCCAATGTAAATTTCCACCTTTATATAGTGTAGAAAGGCATCCTGAAGCCTGGAAAGTCATTAATTTGATTGTCCAGTATTTCCTTCATGAGATATTGCAACACTTAGAAAAAGTGTACAGCGCCAGCAGACAATGAATTTTCAGCACTAAAAAAACGAAACTTCATTAACAGCTAAACCAAACGTTTCCAATGTAAATTTCCACATTTATAGAGTGTAAAAAGGCATCCTGAAGCCTGGGAAGTCATTAATTTGATTGTCCAGTATTTCCCTTATGAGATAATGCCTCACATAGCAAATGTGTACAGTGCGAGCTGAAAATGCATTTACAGCACTAAAAAACCAAACTTTTATAACAGCTAAACCAAACGTTTCCAATGTAAATTTCCACCTTTATATAGTGTAGAAAGGCATCCTGAAGCCTGGAAAGTCATTAATTTGATTGTCCAGTATTTCCTTCATGAGATATTGCAACACTTAGAAAAAGTGTACAGCGCCAGCAGACAATGAATTTTCAGCACTAAATAAACGAAACTTCATTAACAGCTAAAGTAAACGTTTCCAATGTAAATTTCCACCTTTATATAGTGTAAAAAGACATCCTGAAGCCTGGGCAGTCATTAATTTGATTGTCCAATATTTCCCTTATGAGATAATGCCTCTCATAGCAAATGTGTACAGTGCGAGCTGAAAATGCATTTACAGCACTAAAAAAACAAACTTTTATAACAGCTAAACCAAACGTTTCCAATGTAAATTTCCACCTTTATATAGTGTAAAAAGACATCCTGAAGCCTGGGCAGTCATTAATTTGATTGTCCAATATTTCCCTTATGAGATAATGCCTCTCATAGCAAATGTGTACAGCGCGAGCTGAAAATGCATTTACAGCACTAAAAAACCAAACTTTTATAACAGCTAAACCAAACGTTTCCAATGTAAATTTCCACCTTTATATAGTGTAGAAAGGCATCCTGAAGCCTGGAAAGTCATTAATTTGATTGTCCAGTATTTCCTTCATGAGATATTGCAACACTTAGAAAAAGTGTACAGCGCCAGCAGACAATGAATTTTCAGCACTAAAAAAAACGAAACTTCATTAACAGCTAAACCAAACGTTTCCAATGTAAATTTCCACATTTATAGAGTGTAAAAAGGCATCCTGAAGCCTGGGAAGTCATTAATTTGATTGTCCAGTATTTCCCTTATGAGATAATGCCTCACATAGCAAATGTGTACAGTGCGAGCTGAAAATGCATTTACAGCACTAAAAAAACAAACTTTTATAACAGCTAAACCAAACGTTTCCAATGTAAATTTCCACCTTTATATAGTGTAGAAAGGCATCCTGAAGCCTGGAAAGTCATTAATTTGATTGTCCAGTATTTCCTTCATGAGATATTGCAACACTTAGAAAAAGTGTACAGCGCCAGCAGACAATGAATTTTCAGCACTAAATAAACGAAACTTCATTAACAGCTAAAGTAAACGTTTCCAATGTAAATTTCCACCTTTATATAGTGTAAAAAGACATCCTGAAGCCTGGGCAGTCATTAATTTGATTGTCCAATATTTCCCTTATGAGATAATGCCTCTCATAGCAAATGTGTACAGTGCGAGCTGAAAATGCATTTACAGCACTAAAAAGACAAACTTTTATAACAGCTAAACCAAACGTTTCCAATGTAAATTTCCACCTTTATATAGTGTAAAAAGACATCCTGAAGCCTGGGCAGTCATTAATTTGATTGTCCAATATTTCCCTTATGAGATAATGCCTCTCATAGCAAATGTGTACAGCGCGAGCTGAAAATGCATTTACAGCACTAAAAAACCAAACTTTTATAACAGCTAAACCAAACGTTTCCAATGTAAATTTCCACCTTTATATAGTGTAGAAAGGCATCCTGAAGCCTGGAAAGTCATTAATTTGATTGTCCAGTATTTCCTTCATGAGATATTGCAACACTTAGAAAAAGTGTACAGCGCCAGCAGACAATGAATTTTCAGCACTAAAAAAAACGAAACTTCATTAACAGCTAAACCAAACGTTTCCAATGTAAATTTCCACATTTATAGAGTGTAAAAAGGCATCCTGAAGCCTGGGAAGTCATTAATTTGATTGTCCAGTATTTCCCTTATGAGATAATGCCTCTCATTGCAAATGTGTACAGCGCGAGCTGAAAATGCATTTTCAGCACTAAAAAACCAAACTTTTATAACACCTAAACCAAACGTTTCCAATGTAAATTTCCTCCTTTATATAGTGTAAAAAGACATCCTGAAGCCTGGGCAGTCATTAATTTGATTGTCCAATATTTCCCTTATGAGATAATGCCTCTCATAGCAAATGTGTACAGCGCGAGCTGAAAATGCATTTACAGCACTAAAAAACCAAACTTTTATAACAGCTAAACCAAACGTTTCCAATGTAAATTTCCACCTTTATATAGTGTAGAAAGGCATCCTGAAGCCTGGAAAGTCATTAATTTGATTGTCCAGTATTTCCTTCATGAGATATTGCAACATTTAGAAAAAGTGTACAGCGCCAGCAGACAATGAATTTTCAGCACTAAAAAAACGAAACTTCATTAACAGCTAAACTAAACGTTTCCAATGTAAATTTCCACCTTTATATAGTGTAAAAAGACATCCTGAAGCCCGGGCAGCCATTAATTTGATTGTCCAATATTTCCCTTATGAGATAATGCCTCTCATAGCAAATGTGTACAGCGCGAGCTGAAAATGCATTTACTGCACTAAAAAACCAAACTTTTATAACAGCTAAACCAAACGTTTCCAATGTAAATTTCCACCTTTATATAGTGTAAAAAGACATCCTGAAGCCTGGGCAGTCATTAATTTGATTGTCCAATATTTCCCTTATGAGATAATGCCTCTCATAGCAAATGTGTACAGCGCGAGTTGAAAATGCATTTACAGCACTAAAAAAACAAACTTTTATAACAGCTAAACCAAACGTTTCCAATGTAAATTTCCACCTTTATATAGTGTAGAAAGGCATCCTGAAGCCTGGAAAGTCATTAATTTGATTGTCCAGTATTTCCTTCATGAGATATTGCAACACTTAGAAAAAGTGTACAGCGCCAGCAGACAATGAATTTTCAGCACTAAAAAAACGAAACTTCATTAACAGCTAAACTAAATGTTTCCAATGTAAATTTCCACCTTTATATAGTGTAAAAAGACATCCTGAAGCCTGGGCAGTCATTAATTTGATTGTCCAATATTTCCCTTATGAGATAATGCCTCTCATAGCAAATGTGTACAGCGCGAGCTGAAAATGCATTTACAGCACTAAAAAACCAAACTTTTATAACAGCTAAACCAAACGTTTCCAATGTAAATTTCCACCTTTATATAGTGTAAAAAGGCATCCTGAAGCCTGGAAAGTCTTTAATTTGATTGTCCAGTATTTCCTTCATGAGATATTGCAACACTTAGAAAAAGTGTACAGCGCCAGCAGACAATGAATTTCCAGCACGAAAAAAACGAAACTTCATTAACAGCTAAACTTAACGTTTCCAATGTAAATTTCCACCTTTATATAGTGTAAAAAGACATCCTGAAGCCTGGGCAGTCATTAATTTGATTGTCCAATATTTCCCTTATGAGATAATGCCTCTCATAGCAAATGTGTACAGCGCGAGCTGAAAATTCATTTACAGCACTAAAAAACCAAACTTTTATAACAGCTAAACCAAACGTTTCCAATGTAAATTTCCACCTTTATATAGTGTAGAAAGGCATCCTGAAGCCTGGAAAGTCATTAATTTGATTGTCCAGTATTTCCTTCATGAGATATTGCAACACTTAGAAAAAGTGTACAGCGCCAGCAGACAATGAATTTTCAGCACTAAAAAAACGAAACTTCATTAACAGCTAAACCAAACGTTTCCAATGTAAATTTCCACATTTATAGAGTGTAAAAAGGCATCCTGAAGCCTGGGAAGTCATTAATTTGATTGTCCAGTATTTCCCTTATGAGATAATGCCTCACATAGCAAATGTGTACAGTGCGAGCTGAAAATGCATTTTCAGCACTAAAAAACCAAACTTTTATAACAGCTAAACCAAACGTTTCCAATGTAAATTTCCACCTTTATATAGTGTAAAAAGACATCCTGAAGCCTGGGCAGTCATTAATTTGATTGTCCAGTATTTCCCTTATGAGATAATGCCTCACATAGCAAATGTGTACAGCGCGAGCTGAAAATGCATTTACAGCACTAAAAAAAACAAACTTTTATAACAGCTAAACCAAACGTTTCCAATGTAAATTTCCACATTTATAGAGTGTAAAAATGCATCCTGAAGCCTGGGAAGTCAATAATTTGATTGTCCAGTATTTCCCTTATGAGATAATGCCTCACATAGCAAATGTGTACAGCGCGAGCTGAAAATGCATTTACAACACTAAAAAACCAAACTTTTAAAACAGCTAAACCAAACGTTTCCAATGTAAATTTCCACCTTTATATAGTGTAAAAAGACATCCTGAAGCCTGGGCAGTTATTAATTTGATTGTCCAATATTTCCCTTATGAGATAATGCCTCTCATAGCAAATGTGTACAGCGCGAGCTGAAAATGCATTTACAGCACTAAAAAAACAAACTTTTATAACAGCTAAACCAAACGTTTCCAATGTAAATTTCCACCTTTATATAGTGTAGAAAGGCATCCTGAAGCCTGGAAAGTCATTAATTTGATTGTCCAGTATTTCCTTCATGAGATATTGCAACACTTAGAAAAAGTGTACAGCGCCAGCAGACAATGAATTTTCAGCACTAAAAAAACGAAACTTCATTAACAGCTAAACTAAATGTTTCCAATGTAAATTTCCACCTTTATATAGTGTAAAAAGACATCCTGAAGCCTGGGCAGTCATTAATTTGATTGTCCAATATTTCCCTTATGAGATAATGCCTCTCATAGCAAATGTGTACAGCGCGAGCTGAAAATGCATTTACAGCACTAAAAAACCAAACTTTTATAACAGCTAAACCAAACGTTTCCAATGTAAATTTCCACCTTTATATAGTGTAAAAAGGCATCCTGAAGCCTGGAAAGTCTTTAATTTGATTGTCCAGTATTTCCTTCATGAGATATTGCAACACTTAGAAAAAGTGTACAGCGCCAGCAGACAATGAATTTCCAGCACTAAAAAAACGAAACTTCATTAACAGCTAAACTAAACGTTTCCAATGTAAATTTCCACCTTTATATAGTGTAAAAAGACATCCTGAAGCCTGGGCAGTCATTAATTTGATTGTCCAATATTTCCCTTATGAGATAATGCCTCTCATAGCAAATGTGTACAGCGCGAGCTGAAAATGCATTTACAGCACTAAAAAACCAAACTTTTATAACAGCTAAACCAAACGTTTCCAATGTAAATTTCCACCTTTATATAGTGTAGAAAGGCATCCTGAAGCCTGGAAAGTCATTAATTTGATTGTCCAGTATTTCCTTCATGAGATATTGCAACACTTAGAAAAAGTGTACAGCGCCAGCAGACAATGAATTTTCAGCACTAAAAAAACGAAACTTCATTAACAGCTAAACCAAACGTTTCCAATGTAAATTTCCACATTTATAGAGTGTAAAAAGGCATCCTGAAGCCTGGGAAGTCATTAATTTGATTGTCCAGTATTTCCCTTATGAGATAATGCCTCACATAGCAAATGTGTACAGTGCGAGCTGAAAATGCATTTTCAGCACTAAAAAACCAAACTTTTATAACAGCTAAACCAAACGTTTCCAATGTAAATTTCCACCTTTATATAGTGTAAAAAGACATCCTGAAGCCTGGGCAGTCATTAATTTGATTGTCCAGTATTTCCCTTATGAGATAATGCCTCACATAGCAAATGTGTACAGCGCGAGCTGAAAATGCATTTACAGCACTAAAAAAACAAACTTTTATAACAGCTAAACCAAACGTTTCCAATGTAAATTTCCACATTTATAGAGTGTAAAAATGCATCCTGAAGCCTGGGAAGTCATTAATTTGATTGTCCAGTATTTCCCTTATGAGATAATGCCTCACATAGCAAATGTGTACAGTGCGAGCTGAAAATGCATTTTCAGCACTAAAAAACCAAACTTTTATAACAGCTAAACCAAACGTTTCCAATGTAAATTTCCACCTTTATATAGTGTAAAAAGACATCCTGAAGCCTGGGCAGTCATTAATTTGATTGTCCAATATTTCCCTTATGAGATAATGCCTCTCATAGCAAATGTGTACAGCGCGAGCTGAAAATGCATTTACAGCACTAAAAAACCAAACTTTTATAACAGCTAAACCAAACGTTTCCAATGTAAATTTCCACCTTTATATAGTGTAGAAAGGCATCCTGAAGCCTGGAAAGTCATTAATTTGATTGTCCAGTATTTCCTTCATGAGATATTGCAACACTTAGAAAAAGTGTACAGCGCCAGTAGACAATGAATTTTCAGCACTAAAAAAACGAAACTTCATTAACAGCTAAACTAAACGTTTCCAATGTAAATTTCCACCTTTATATAGTGTAAAAAGACATCCTGAAGCCTGGGCAGTCATTAATTTGATTGTCCAATATTTCCCTTATGAGATAATGCCTCTCATAGCAAATGTGTACAGCGCGAGCTGAAAATGCATTTACAGCACTAAAACACCAAACTTTTATAACAGCTAAACCAAACGTTTCCAATGTAAATTTCCACCTTTATATAGTGTAGAAAGGCATCCTGGAGCCTGGAAAGTCATTAATTTGATTGTCCAGTATTTCCTTCATGAGATATTGCAACACTTAGAAAAAGTGTACAGCGCCAGCAGACAATGAATTTTCAGCACTAAAAAAACCAAACTTTTATAACAGCTAAACCAAACGTTTCCAATGTAAATTTCCACCTTTATATAGTGTAAAAAGACATCCTGAAGCCTGGGCAGTCATTAATTTGATTGTCCAGTATTTCCCTTATGAGATAATGCCTCACATAGCAAATGTGTACAGCGCGAGCTGAAAATGCATTTACAGCACTAAAAAAACAAACTTTTATAACAGCTAAACCAAACGTTTCCAATGTAAATTTCCACCTTTATATAGTGTAGAAAGGCATCCTGAAGCCTGGAAAGTCATTAATTTGATTGTCCAGTATTTCCTTCATGAGATATTGCAACACTTAGAAAAAGTGTACAGCGCCAGCAGACAATGAATTTTCAGCACTAAAAAAACGAAACTTCATTAACAGCTAAACCAAACGTTTCCAATGTAAATTTCCACATTTATAGAGTGTAAAAAGGCATCCTGAAGCCTGGGAAGTCATTAATTTGATTGTCCAGTATTTCCCTTATGAGATAATGCCTCACATAGCAAATGTGTACAGTGCGAGCTGAAAATGCATTTTCAGCACTAAAAAACCAAACTTTTATAACAGCTAAACCAAACGTTTCCAATGTAAATTTCCACCTTTATATAGTGTAAAAAGACATCCTGAAGCCTGGGCAGTCATTAATTTGATTGTCCAGTATTTCCCTTATGAGATAATGCCTCACATAGCAAATGTGTACAGCGCGAGCTGAAAATGCATTTACAGCACTAAAAAAACAAACTTTTATAACAGCTAAACCAAACGTTTCCAATGTAAATTTCCACATTTATAGAGTGTAAAAATGCATCCTGAAGCCTGGGAAGTCATTAATTTGATTGTCCAGTATTTCCCTTATGAGATAATGCCTCACATAGCAAATGTGTACAGTGCGAGCTGAAAATGCATTTTCAGCACTAAAAAACCAAACTTTTATAACAGCTAAACCAAACGTTTCCAATGTAAATTTCCACCTTTATATAGTGTAAAAAGACATCCTGAAGCCTGGGCAGTCATTAATTTGATTGTCCAGTATTTCCCTTATGAGATAATGCCTCTCATAGCAAATGTGTACAGCGCGAGCTGAAAATGCATTTACAGCACTAAAACACCAAACTTTTATAAAAGCTAAACCAAACGTTTCCAATGTAAATTTCCACCTTTATATAGTGTAGAAAGGCATCCTGGAGCTTGGAAAGTCATTAATTTGATTGTCCAGTATTTCCTTCATGAGATATTGCAACACTTAGAAAAAGTGTACAGCGCCAGCAGACAATGAATTTTCAGCACTAAAAAAACGAAACTTCATTAACAGCTAAACTAAACGTTTCCAATGTAAATTTCCACCTTTATATAGTGTAAAAAGACATCCTGAAGCCTGGGCAGTCATTAATTTGATTGTCCAATATTTCCCTTATGAGATAATGCCTCTCATAGCAAATGTGTACAGCGCGAGCTGAAAATGCATTTACAGCACTAAAACACCAAACTTTTATAACAGCTAAACCAAACGTTTCCAATGTAAATTTCCACCTTTATATAGTGTAGAAAGGCATCCTGGAGCCTGGAAAGTCATTAATTTTATTGTCCAGTATTTCCTTCATGAGATATTGCAACACTTAGAAAAAGTGTACAGCGCCAGCAGACAATGAATTTTCAGCACTAAAAAAACCAAACTTTTATAACAGCTAAACCAAACGTTTCCAATGTAAATTTCCACCTTTATATAGTGTAAAAAGACATCCTGAAGCCTGGGCAGTCATTAATTTGATTGTCCAGTATTTCCCTTATGAGATAATGCCTCACATAGCAAATGTGTACAGCGCGAGCTGAAAATGCATTTACAGCACTAAAAAAACAAACTTTTATAACAGCTAAACCAAACGTTTCCAATGTAAATTTCCACCTTTATATAGTGTAGAAAGGCATCCTGAAGCCTGGAAAGTCATTAATTTGATTGTCCAGTATTTCCTTCATGAGATATTGCAACACTTAGAAAAAGTGTACAGCGCCAGCAGACAATGAATTTTCAGCACTAAAAAAACGAAACTTCATTAACAGCTAAACCAAACGTTTCCAATGTAAATTTCCACATTTATAGAGTGTAAAAAGGCATCCTGAAGCCTGGGAAGTCATTAATTTGATTGTCCAGTATTTCCCTTATGAGATAATGCCTCACATAGCAAATGTGTACAGTGCGAGCTGAAAATGCATTTTCAGCACTAAAAAACCAAACTTTTATAACAGCTAAACCAAACGTTTCCAATGTAAATTTCCACCTTTATATAGTGTAAAAAGACATCCTGAAGCCTGGGCAGTCATTAATTTGATTGTCCAGTATTTCCCTTATGAGATAATGCCTCACATAGCAAATGTGTACAGCGCGAGCTGAAAATGCATTTACAGCACTAAAAAAACAAACTTTTATAACAGCTAAACCAAACGTTTCCAATGTAAATTTCCACATTTATAGAGTGTAAAAATGCATCCTGAAGCCTGGGAAGTCATTAATTTGATTGTCCAGTATTTCCCTTATGAGATAATGCCTCACATAGCAAATGTGTACAGTGCGAGCTGAAAATGCATTTTCAGCACTAAAAAAACAAACTTTTATAACAGCTAAACCAAACGTTTCCAATGTAAATTTCCACCTTTATATAGTGTAAAAAGACATCCTGAAGCCTGGGCAGTCATTAATTTGATTGTCCAGTATTTCCCTTATGAGATAATGCCTCTCATAGCAAATGTGTACAGCACGAGCTGAAAATGCATTTACAGCACTAAAACACCAAACTTTTATAAAAGCTAAACCAAACGTTTCCAATGTAAATTTCCACCTTTATATAGTGTAGAAAGGCATCCTGGAGCTTGGAAAGTCATTAATTTGATTGTCCAGTATTTCCTTCATGAGATATTGCAACACTTAGAAAAAGTGTACAGCGCCAGCAGACAATGAATTTTCAGCACTAAAAAAACGAAACTTCATTAACAGCTAAACTAAACGTTTCCAATGTAAATTTCCACCTTTATATAGTGTAAAAAGACATCCTGAAGCCTGGGCAGTCATTAATTTGATTGTCCAATATTTCCCTTATGAGATAATGCCTCTCATAGCAAATGTGTACAGCGCGAGCTGAAAATGCATTTACAGCACTAAAACACCAAACTTTTATAACAGCTAAACCAAACGTTTCCAATGTAAATTTCCACCTTTATATAGTGTAGAAAGGCATCCTGGAGCCTGGAAAGTCATTAATTTGATTGTCCAGTATTTCCTTCATGAGATATTGCAACACTTAGAAAAAGTGTACAGCGCCAGCAGACAATGAATTTTCAGCACTAAAAAAACCAAACTTTTATAACAGCTAAACCAAACGTTTCCAATGTAAATTTCCACCTTTATATAGTGTAAAAAGACATCCTGAAGCCTGGGCAGTCATTAATTTGATTGTCCAGTATTTCCCTTATGAGATAATGCCTCACATAGCAAATGTGTACAGCGCGAGCTGAAAATGCATTTACAGCACTAAAAAAACAAACTTTTATAACAGCTAAACCAAACGTTTCCAATGTAAATTTCCACCTTTATATAGTGTAGAAAGGCATCCTGAAGCCTGGAAAGTCATTAATTTGATTGTCCAGTATTTCCTTCATGAGATATTGCAACACTTAGAAAAAGTGTACAGCGCCAGCAGACAATGAATTTTCAGCACTAAAAAAACGAAACTTCATTAACAGCTAAACCAAACGTTTCCAATGTAAATTTCCACATTTATAGAGTGTAAAAAGGCATCCTGAAGCCTGGGAAGTCATTAATTTGATTGTCCAGTATTTCCCTTATGAGATAATGCCTCACATAGCAAATGTGTACAGTGCGAGCTGAAAATGCATTTTCAGCACTAAAAAACCAAACTTTTATAACAGCTAAACCAAACGTTTCCAATGTAAATTTCCACCTTTATATAGTGTAAAAAGACATCCTGAAGCCTGGGCAGTCATTAATTTGATTGTCCAGTATTTCCCTTATGAGATAATGCCTCACATAGCAAATGTGTACAGCGCGAGCTGAAAATGCATGAACAGCACTAAAAAAACAAACTTTTATAACAGCTAAACCAAACGTTTCCAATGTAAATTTCCACATTTATAGAGTGTAAAAATGCATCCTGAAGCCTGGGAAGTCATTAATTTGATTGTCCAGTATTTCCCTTATGAGATAATGCCTCACATAGCAAATGTGTACAGTGCGAGCTGAAAATGCATTTTCAGCACTAAAAAACCAAACTTTTATAACAGCTAAACCAAACGTTTCCAATGTAAATTTCCACCTTTATATAGTGTAAAAAGACATCCTGAAGCCTGGGCAGTCATTAATTTGATTGTCCAGTATTTCCCTTATGAGATAATGCCTCACATAGCAAATGTGTACAGCGCGAGCTGAAAATGCATTTACAGCACTAAAAAAACAAACTTTTATAACAGCTAAACCAAACGTTTCCAATGTAAATTTCCACATTTATAGAGTGTAAAAATGCATCCTGAAGCCTGGGAAGTCATTAATTTGATTGTCCAGTATTTCCCTTATGAGATAATGCCTCACATAGCAAATGTGTACAGTGCGAGCTGAAAATGCATTTTCAGCACTAAAAAAACAAACTTTTATAACAGCTAAACCAAACGTTTCCAATGTAAATTTCCACCTTTATATAGTGTAAAAAGACATCCTGAAGCCTGGGCAGTCATTAATTTGATTGTCCAGTATTTCCCTTATGAGATAATGCCTCTCATAGCAAATGTGTACAGCACGAGCTGAAAATGCATTTACAGCACTAAAACACCAAACTTTTATAAAAGCTAAACCAAACGTTTCCAATGTAAATTTCCACCTTTATATAGTGTAGAAAGGCATCCTGGAGCTTGGAAAGTCATTAATTTGATTGTCCAGTATTTCCTTCATGAGATATTGCAACACTTAGAAAAAGTGTACAGCGCCAGCAGACAATGAATTTTCAGCACTAAAAAAACGAAACTTCATTAACAGCTAAACTAAACGTTTCCAATGTAAATTTCCACCTTTATATAGTGTAAAAAGACATCCTGAAGCCTGGGCAGTCATTAATTTGATTGTCCAATATTTCCCTTATGAGATAATGCCTCTCATAGCAAATGTGTACAGCGCGAGCTGAAAATGCATTTACAGCACTAAAACACCAAACTTTTATAACAGCTAAACCAAACGTTTCCAATGTAAATTTCCACCTTTATATAGTGTAGAAAGGCATCCTGGAGCCTGGAAAGTCATTAATTTGATTGTCCAGTATTTCCTTCATGAGATATTGCAACACTTAGAAAAAGTGTACAGCGCCAGCAGACAATGAATTTTCAGCACTAAAAAAACCAAACTTTTATAACAGCTAAACCAAACGTTTCCAATGTAAATTTCCACCTTTATATAGTGTAAAAAGACATCCTGAAGCCTGGGCAGTCATTAATTTGATTGTCCAGTATTTCCCTTATGAGATAATGCCTCACATAGCAAATGTGTACAGCGCGAGCTGAAAATGCATTTACAGCACTAAAAAAACAAACTTTTATAACAGCTAAACCAAACGTTTCCAATGTAAATTTCCACCTTTATATAGTGTAGAAAGGCATCCTGAAGCCTGGAAAGTCATTAATTTGATTGTCCAGTATTTCCTTCATGAGATATTGCAACACTTAGAAAAAGTGTACAGCGCCAGCAGACAATGAATTTTCAGCACTAAAAAAACGAAACTTCATTAACAGCTAAACCAAACGTTTCCAATGTAAATTTCCACATTTATAGAGTGTAAAAAGGCATCCTGAAGCCTGGGAAGTCATTAATTTGATTGTCCAGTATTTCCCTTATGAGATAATGCCTCACATAGCAAATGTGTACAGTGCGAGCTGAAAATGCATTTTCAGCACTAAAAAACCAAACTTTTATAACAGCTAAACCAAACGTTTCCAATGTAAATTTCCACCTTTATATAGTGTAAAAAGACATCCTGAAGCCTGGGCAGTCATTAATTTGATTGTCCAGTATTTCCCTTATGAGATAATGCCTCACATAGCAAATGTGTACAGCGCGAGCTGAAAATGCATTTACAGCACTAAAAAAACAAACTTTTATAACAGCTAAACCAAACGTTTCCAATGTAAATTTCCACATTTATAGAGTGTAAAAATGCATCCTGAAGCCTGGGAAGTCATTAATTTGATTGTCCAGTATTTCCCTTATGAGATAATGCCTCACATAGCAAATGTGTACAGTGCGAGCTGAAAATGCATTTTCAGCACTAAAAAACCAAACTTTTATAACAGCTAAACCAAACGTTTCCAATGTAAATTTCCACCTTTATATAGTGTAAAAAGACATCCTGAAGCCTGGGCAGTCATTAATTTGATTGTCCAATATTTCCCTTATGAGATAATGCCTCTCATAGCAAATGTGTACAGCGCGAGCTGAAAATGCATTTACAGCACTAAAAAACCAAACTTTTATAACAGCTAAACCAAACGTTTCCAATGTAAATTTCCACCTTTATATAGTGTAGAAAGGCATCCTGAAGCCTGGAAAGTCATTAATTTGATTGTCCAGTATTTCCTTCATGAGATATTGCAACACTTAGAAAAAGTGTACAGCGCCAGTAGACAATGAATTTTCAGCACTAAAAAAACGAAACTTCATTAACAGCTAAACTAAACGTTTCCAATGTAAATTTCCACCTTTATATAGTGTAAAAAGACATCCTGAAGCCTGGGCAGTCATTAATTTGATTGTCCAATATTTCCCTTATGAGATAATGCCTCTCATAGCAAATGTGTACAGCGCGAGCTGAAAATGCATTTACAGCACTAAAACACCAAACTTTTATAACAGCTAAACCAAACGTTTCCAATGTAAATTTCCACCTTTATATAGTGTAGAAAGGCATCCTGGAGCTTGGAAAGTCATTAATTTGATTGTCCAGTATTTCCTTCATGAGATATTGCAACACTTAGAAAAAGTGTACAGCGCCAGCAGACAATGAATTTTCAGCACTAAAAAAACCAAACTTTTATAACAGCTAAACCAAACGTTTCCAATGTAAATTTTCACCTTTATATAGTGTAAAAAGACATCCTGAAGCCTGGGCAGTCATTAATTTGATTGTCCAGTATTTCCCTTATGAGATAATGCCTCACATAGCAAATGTGTACAGCGCGAGCTGAAAATGCATTTACAGCACTAAAAAAACAAACTTTTATAACAGCTAAACCAAACGTTTCCAATGTAAATTTCCACCTTTATATAGTGTAGAAAGGCATCCTGAAGCCTGGAAAGTCATTAATTTGATTGTCCAGTATTTCCTACATGAGATATTGCAAAACTTAGAAAAAGTGTACAGCGCCAGCAGACAATGAATTTTCAGCACTAAAAAAACGAAACTTCATTAACAGCTAAACCAAACGTTTCCAATGTAAATTTCCACATTTATAGAGTGTAAAAAGGCATCCTGAAGCCTGGGAAGTCATTAATTTGATTGTCCAGTATTTCCCTTATGAGATAATGCCTCACATAGCAAATGTGTACAGTGCGAGCTGAAAATGCATTTTCAGCACTAAAAAACCAAACTTATATAACACCTAAACCAAACGTTTCCAATGTAAATTTCCACCTTTATATAGTGTAAAAAGACATCCTGAAGCCTGGGCAGTCATTAATTTGATTGTCCAATATTTCCCTTATGAGATAATGCCTCTCATAGCAAATGTGTACAGCGCGAGCTGAAAATGCATTTACAGCACTAAAAAACCAAACTTTTATAACAGCTAAACCAAACGTTTCCAATGTAAATTTCCACCTTTATATAGTGTAAAAAGACATCCTGAAGCCTGGGCAGTCATTAATTTGATTGTCCAATATTTCCCTTATGAGATAATGCCTCTCATAGCAAATGTGTACAGCGCGAGCTGAAAATGCATTTTCAGCACTAAAAAACCAAACTTTTATAACAGCTAAACCAAACGTTTCAAATGTAAATTTCCACCTTTATATAGTGTAAAAGGACATCCTGAAGCCTGGGCAGTCATTAATTTGATTGTCCAATATTTCCCTTATGAGATAATGCCTCTCATAGCAAATGTGTACAGCGCGAGCTGAAAATGCATTTACAGCACTAAAAAACCAAACTTTTATAACAGCTAAACCAAACGTTTCCAATGTAAATTTCCACCTTTATATAGTGTAGAAAGGCATCCTGAAGCCTGGAAAGTCATTAATTTGATTGTCCAGTATTTCCTTCATGAGATATTGCAACACTTAGAAAAAGTGTACAGCGCCAGCAGACAATGAATTTTCAGCACTAAAAAAACGAAACTTCATTAACAGCTAAACCAAACGTTTCCAATGTAAATTTCCACATTTATAGAGTGTAAAAAGGCATCCTGAAGCCTGGGAAGTCATTAATTTGATTGTCCAGTATTTCCCTTATGAGATAATGCCTCACATAGCAAATGTGTACAGTGCGAGCTGAAAATGCATTTACAGCACTAAAAAACCAAACTTTTATAACAGCTAAACCAAACGTTTCCAATGTAAATTTCCACCTTTATATAGTGTAGAAAGGCATCCTGAAGCCTGGAAAGTCATTAATTTGATTGTCCAGTATTTCCTTCATGAGATATTGCAACACTTAGAAAAAGTGTACAGCGCCAGCAGACAATGAATTTTCAGCACTAAATAAACGAAACTTCATTAACAGCTAAAGTAAACGTTTCCAATGTAAATTTCCACCTTTATATAGTGTAAAAAGACATCCTGAAGCCTGGGCAGTCATTAATTTGATTGTCCAATATTTCCCTTATGAGATAATGCCTCTCATAGCAAATGTGTACAGTGCGAGCTGAAAATGCATTTACAGCACTAAAAAAACAAACTTTTATAACAGCTAAACCAAACGTTTCCAATGTAAATTTCCACCTTTATATAGTGTAAAAAGACATCCTGAAGCCTGGGCAGTCATTAATTTGATTGTCCAATATTTCCCTTATGAGATAATGCCTCTCATAGCAAATGTGTACAGCGCGAGCTGATAATGCATTTACAGCACTAAAAAACCAAACTTTTATAACAGCTAAACCAAACGTTTCCAATTTAAATTTCCACCTTTATATAGTGTAGAAAGGCATCCTGAAGCCTGGAAAGTCATTAATTTGATTGTCCAGTATTTCCTTCATGAGATATTGCAACACTTAGAAAAAGTGTACAGCGCCAGCAGACAATGAATTTTCAGCACTAAAAAAACGAAACTTCATTAACAGCTAAACCAAACGTTTCCAATGTAAATTTCCACATTTATAGAGTGTAAAAAGGCATCCTGAAGCCTGGGAAGTCATTAATTTGATTGTCCAGTATTTCCCTTATGAGATAATGCCTCACATAGCAAATGTGTACAGTGCGAGCTGAAAATGCATTTTCAGCACTAAAAAACCAAACTTATATAACACCTAAACCAAACGTTTCCAATGTAAGTTTCCACCTTTATATAGTGTAAAAAGACATCCTGAAGCCTGGGCAGTCATTAATTTGATTGTCCAATATTTCCCTTATGAGATAATGCCTCTCATAGCAAATGTGTACAGCGCGAGCTGAAAATGCATTTACAGCACTAAAAAAACCAAACTTTTATAACAGCTAAACCAAACGTTTCCAATGTAAATTTCCACCTTTATATAGTGTAGAAAGGCATCCTGAAGCCTGGAAAGTCATTAATTTGATTGTCCAGTATTTCCTTCATGAGATATTGCAACATTTAGAAAAAGTGTACAGCGCCAGCAGACAATGAATTTTCAGCACTAAAAAAACGAAACTTCATTAACAGCTAAACTAAACGTTTCCAATGTAAATTTCCACCTTTATATAGTGTAAAAAGACATCCTGAAGCCCGGGCAGCCATTAATTTGATTGTCCAATATTTCCCTTATGAGATAATGCCTCTCATAGCAAATGTGTACAGCGCGAGCTGAAAATGCATTTACAGCACTAAAAAACCAAACTTTTATAACAGCTAAACCAAACGTTTCCAATGTAAATTTCCACCTTTATATAGTGTAAAAAGACATCCTGAAGCCTGCGCAGTCATTAATTTGATTGTCCAATATTTCCCTTATGAGATAATGCCTCTCATAGCAAATGTGTACAGCGCGAGCTGAAAATGCATTTACAGCACTAAAAAACCAAACTTTTATAACAGCTAAACCAAACGTTTCCAATGTAAATTTCTACCTTTATATAGTGTAGAAAGGCATCCTGAAGCCTGGAAAGTCATTAATTTGATTGTCCAGTATTTCCTTCATGAGATATTGCAACACTTAGAAAAAGTGTACAGCGCCAGCAGACAATGAATTTTCAGCACTAAAAAAACGAAACTTCATTAACAGCTAAACTAAACGTTTCCAATGTAAATTTCCACCTTTATATAGTGTAAAAAGACATTCTG
The DNA here is from genome assembly GCF_059441095.1 of Idiotropiscis lumnitzeri. Lineage (NCBI taxonomy): Eukaryota > Metazoa > Chordata > Actinopteri > Syngnathiformes > Syngnathidae > Idiotropiscis > Idiotropiscis lumnitzeri. Next base: position 1,698,879 of record NW_028283577.1, on the reverse strand, counting down.
AAGCCTGGGCAGTCATTAATTTGATTGTCCAATATTTCCCTTATGAGATAATGCCTCTCATAGCAAATGTGTACAGCGCGAGCTGAAAATGCATTTACAGCACTAAAAAACCAAACTTTTATAACAGCTAAACCAAACGTTTCCAATGTAAATTTCCACCTTTATATAGTGTAGAAAGGCATCCTGAAGCCTGGAAAGTCATTAATTTGATTGTCCAGTATTTCCTTCATGAGATATTGCAACACTTAGAAAAAGTGTACAGCGCCAGCAGACAATGAATTTTCAGCACTAAAAAAACGAAACTTCATTAACAGCTAAACCAAACGTTTCCAATGTAAATTTCCACATTTATAGAGTGTAAAAAGGCATCCTGAAGCCTGGGAAGTCATTAATTTGATTGTCCAGTATTTCCCTTCTGAGATAATGCCTCACGTAGCAAATGTGTACAGTGCGAGCTGAAAATGCATTTTCAGCACTAAAAAAACAAACTTTTATAACAGCTAAACTAAACGTTTCCAATGTAAATTTCCACCTTTATATAGTGTAAAAAGACATCCTGAAGCCTGGGCAGTCATTAATTTGATTGTCCAATATTTCCCTTATGAGATAATGCCTCTCATAGCAAATGTGTACAGCGCGAGCTGAAAATGCATTTACAGCACTAAAAAAACAAACTTTTATAACAGCTAAACTAAACGTTTCCAATGTAAATTTCCACCTTTATATAGTGTAAAAAGACATCCTGAAGCCTGGGCAGTCATTAATTTGATTGTCCAATATTTCCCTTATGAGATAATGCCTCTCATAGCAAATGTGTACAGCGCGAGCTGAAAATGCATTTACAGCACTAAAAACCCAAACTTTTATAACAGCTAAACCAAACGTTTCCAATGTAAATTTCCACCTTTATATAGTGTAGAAAGGCATCCTGAAGCCTGGAAAGTCATTAATTTGATTGTCCAGTATTTCCTTCATGAGATATTGCAACACTTAGAAAAGGTGTCCAGCGACAGCAGACAATGAATTTTCAGCACTAAAAAAACGAAACTTCATTAACAGCTAAACCAAACGTTTCCAATGTAAATTTCCACATTTATAGAGTGTAAAAATGCATCCTGAAGCCTGGGAAGTCATTAATTTGATTGTGCAGTATTTCCCTTATGAGATAATGCCTCACATAGCAAATGTGTACAGTGCGAGCTGAAAATGCATTTTCAGCACTAAAAAAACAAACTTTTATAACAGCTAAACCAAACGTTTCCAATGTAAATTTCCACCTTTATATAGTGTAAAAAGGCATCCTGAAGCCTGGAAAGTCATTAATTTGATTGTCCAGTATTTCCTTCATGAGATATTGCAACACTTAGAAAAAGTGTACAGCGCCAGTAGACAATGAATTTTCAGCACTAAAAAAACGAAACTTCATTAACAGCTAAACTAAACGTTTCCAATGTAAATTTCCACCTTTATATAGTGTAAAAAGACATCCTGAAGCCTGGGCAGTCATTAATTTGATTGTCCAATATTTCCCTTATGAGATAATGCCTCTCATAGCAAATGTGTACAGCGCGAGCTGAAAATGCATTTACAGCACTAAAAAACCAAACTTTTATAACAGCTAAACCAAACGTTTCCAATGTAAATTTCCACCTTTATATCGTGTAGAAAGGCATCCTGGAGCCTGGAAAGTCATTAATTTGATTGTCCAGTATTTCCTTCATGAGATATTGCAACACTTAGAAAAAGTGTACAGCGCCAGCAGACAATGAATTTTCAGCACTAAAAAAACCAAACTTTTATAACAGCTAAACAAAACGTTTCCAATGTAAATTTCCACCTTTATATAGTGTAAAAAGACATCCTGAAGCCTGGGCAGTCATTAATTTGATTGTCCAGTATTTCCCTTATGAGATAATGCCTCACATAGCAAATGTGTACAGCGCGAGCTGAAAATGCATTTACAGCACTAAAAAAACAAACTTTTATAACAGCTAAACCAAACGTTTCCAATGTAAATTTCCACCTTTATATAGTGTAGAAAGGCATCCTGAAGCCTGGAAAGTCATTAATTTGATTGTCCAGTATTTCCTTCATGAGATATTGCAACACTTAGAAAAAGTGTACAGCGCCAGCAGACAATGAATTTTCAGCACTAAAAAAACGAAACTTCATTAACAGCTAAACCAAACGTTTCCAATGTAAATTTCCACATTTATAGAGTGTAAAAAGGCATCCTGAAGCCTGGGAAGTCATTAATTTGATTGTCCAGTATTTCCCTTATGAGATAATGCCTCACATAGCAAATGTGTACAGTGCGAGCTGAAAATGCATTTTCAGCACTAAAAAACCAAACTTTTATAACACCTAAACCAAACGTTTCCAATGTAAATTTCCACCTTTATATAGTGTAGAAAGGCATCCTGAAGCCTGGAAAGTCATTAATTTGATTGTCCAGTATTTCCTTCATGAGATATTGCAACACTTAGAAAAAGTGTACAGCGCCAGCAGACAATGAATTTTCAGCACTAAAAAAACGAAACTTCATTAACAGCTAAACCAAACGTTTCCAATGTAAATTTCCACATTTATAGAGTGTAAAAAGGCATCCTGAAGCCTGGGAAGTCATTAATTTGATTGTCCAGTATTTCCCTTATGAGATAATGCCTCACATAGCAAATGTGTACAGTGCGAGCTGAAAATGCATTTTCAGCACTAAAAAACCAAACTTTTATAACAGCTAAACCAAACGTTTCCAATGTAAATTTCCACCTTTATATAGTGTAAAAAGACATCCTGAAGCCTGGGCAGTCATTAATTTGATTGTCCAGTATTTCCCTTATGAGATAATGCCTCACATAGCAAATGTGTACAGCGCGAGCTGAAAATGCATTTACAGCACTAAAAAAACAAACTTTTATAACAGCTAAACTAAACGTTTCCAATGTAAATTTCCACCTTTATATAGTGTAAAAAGACATCCTGAAGCCTGGGCAGTCATTAATTTGATTGTCCAATATTTCCCTTATGAGATAATACCTCTCATAGCAAATGTGTACAGCGCGAGCTGAAAATGCATTTACAGCACTAAAAAACCAAACTTTTATAACAGCTAAACCAAACGTTTCCAATGTAAATTTCCACCTTTATATAGTGTAGAAAGGCATCCTGAAGCCTGGAAAGTCATTAATTTGATTGTCCAGTATTTCCTTCATGAGATATTGCAACACTTAGAAAAAGTGTACAGCGCCAGCAGACAATGAATTTTCAGCACTAAAAAAACGAAACTTCATTAACAGCTAAACCAAACGTTTCCAATGTAAATTTCCACATTTATAGAGTGTAAAAAGGCATCCTGAAGCCTGGGAAGTCATTAATTTGATTGTCCAGTATTTCCCTTATGAGATAATGCCTCACATAGCAAATGTGTACAGTGCGAGCTGAAAATGCATTTTCAGCACTAAAAAAACAAACTTTTATAACAGCTAAACTAAACGTTTCCAATGTAAATTTCCACCTTTATATAGTGTAAAAAGACATCCTGAAGCCTGGGCAGTCATTAATTTGATTGTCCAATATTTCCCTTATGAGATAATGCCTCTCATAGCAAATGTGTACAGCGCGAGCTGAAAATGCATTTACAGCACTAAAAAAACAAACTTTTATAACAGCTAAACTAAACGTTTCTAATGTAAATTTCCACCTTTATATAGTGTAAAAAGACATCCTGAAGCCTGGGCAGTCATTAATTTGATTGTCCAATATTTCCCTTATGAGATAATGCCTCTCATAGCAAATGTGTACAGCGCGAGCTGAAAATGCATTTACAGCACTAAAAAAACAAACTTTTATAACAGCTAAACCAAACGTTTCCAATGTAAATTTCCACCTTTATATAGTGTAGAAAGGCATCCTGAAGCCTGGAAAGTCATTAATTTGATTGTCCAGTATTTCCTTCATGAGATATTGCAACACTTAGAAAAGGTGTACAGCGCCAGCAGACAATGAATTTTCAGCACTAAAAAAACGAAACTTCATTAACAGCTAAACCAAATGTTTCCAATGTAAATTTCCACATTTATAGAGTGTAAAAATGCATCCTGAAGCCTGGGCAGTCATTAATTTGATTGTCCAATATTTCCCTTATGAGATAATGCCTCTCATAGCAAATGTGTACAGCGCGAGCTGAAAATGCATTTACAGCACTAAAAAACCAAACTTTTATAACAGCTAAACCAAACGTTTCCAATGTAAATTTCCACCTTTATATAGTGTAGAAAGGCATCCTGAAGCCTGGAAAGTCATTAATTTGATTGTCCAGTATTTCCTTCATGAGATATTGCAACACTTAGAAAAAGTGTACAGCGCCAGCAGACAATGAATTTTCAGCACTAAAAAAACGAAACTTCATTAACAGCTAAACCAAACGTTTCCAATGTAAATTTCCACATTTATAGAGTGTAAAAAGGCATCCTGAAGCCTGGGAAGTCATTAATTTGATTGTCCAGTATTTCCCTTATGAGATAATGCCTCACATAGCAAATGTGTACAGTGCGAGCTGAAAATGCATTTTCAGCACTAAAAAAACAAACTTTTATAACAGCTAAACCAAACGTTTCCAATGTAAATTTCCACCTTTATATAGTGTAAAAAGACATCCTGAAGCCTGGGCAGTCATTAATTTGATTGTCCAGTATTTCCCTTATGCGATAATGCCTCACATAGCAAATGTGTACAGCGCGAGCTGAAAATGCATTTACAGCACTAAAAACCCAAACTTTTATAACAGCTAAACCAAACGTTTCCAATGTAAATTTCCACCTTTATATAGTGTAGAAAGGCATCCTGAAGCCTGGAAGGTCATTAATTTGATTGTCCAGTATTTCCTTCATGAGATATTGCAACACTTAGAAAAGGTGTACAGCGCCAGCAGACAATGAATTTTCAGCACTAAAAAATCGAAACTTCATTAACAGCTAAACCAAACGTTTCCAATGTAAATTTCCACCTTTATATAGTGTAGAAAGGCATCCTGAAGCCTGGAAAGTCATTAATTTGATTGTCCAGTATTTCCTTCATGAGATATTGCAACACTTAGAAAAGGTGTACAGCGCCAGCAGACAATGAATTTTCAGCACTAAAAAAACGAAACTTCTTTAACAGCTAAACCAAACGTTTCCAATGTAAATTTCCACATTTATAGAGTGTAAAAAGGCATCCTGAAGCCTGGGAAGTCATTAATTTGATTGTCCAGTATTTCCCTTATGAGATAATGCCTCACATAGCAAATGTGTACAGTTCGAGCTGAAAATGCATTTACAGCACTAAAAAACCAAACTTTTATAACAGCTAAACCAAACGTTTCCAATGTAAATTTCCACCTTTATATAGTGTAGAAAGGCATCCTGAAGCCTGGAAAGTCATTGATTTGATTGTCCAGTATTTCCTTCATGAGATATTGCAACACTTAGAAAAAGTGTACAGCGCCAGCAGACAATGAATTTTCAGCACTAAAAAAACGAAACTTCATTAACAGCTAAACTAAACGTTTCCAATGTAAATTTCCACCTTTATATAGAGTAAAAAGACATCCTGAAGCCTGGGCAGCCATTAATTTGATTGTCCAATATTTCCCTTATGAGATAATGCCTCTCATAGCAAATGTGTACAGCGCGAGCTGAAAATGCATTTACAGCACTAAAAAACCAAACTTTTATAACAGCTAAACCAAACGTTTCCAATGTAAATTTCCACATTTATAGAGTGTAAAAAGGCATCCTGAAGCCTGGGAAGTCATTAATTTGATTGTCCAGTATTTCCCTTATAAGATAATGCCTCACATAGCAAATGTGTACAGCGCGAGCTGAAAATGCATTTACAGCACTAAAAAACCAAACTTTTATAACAGCTAAACCAAACGTTTCCAATGTAAATTTCCACCTTTATATAGTGTAGAAAGGCATCCTGAAGCCTGGAAAGTGATTAATTTGATTGTCCAGTATTTCCTTCATGAGATATTGCAACACTTAGAAAAAGTGTACAGCGCCAGCAGACAATGAATTTTCAGCACTAAAAAACCGAAACTTCATTAACAGCTAAACTAAACGTTTCCAATGTAAATTTCCACCTTTATATAGTGTAAAAAGACATCCTGAAGCCTGGGCAGTCATTAATTTGATTGTCCAATATTTCCCTTATGAGATAATGCCTCTCATAGCAAATGTGTACAGCGCGAGCTGAAAATGCATTTACAGCACTAAAAAACCAAACTTTTATAACAGCTAAACCAAACGTTTCCAATGTAAATTTCCACCTTTATATAGTGTAGAAAGGCATCCTGAAGCCTGGAAAGTCATTAATTTGATTGTCCAGTATTTCCTTCATGAGATATTGCAACACTTAGAAAAAGTGTACAGCGCCAGCAGACAATGAATTTCCAGCACTAAAAAAACGAAACTTCATTAACAGCTAAACTAAACGTTTCCAATGTAAATTTCCACCTTTATATAGTGTAAAAAGACATCCTGAAGCCTGGGCAGTCATTAATTTGATTGTCCAATATTTCCCTTATGAGATAATGCCTCTCATAGCAAATGTGTACAGCGCGAGCTGAAAATGCATTTACAGCACTAAAAAACCAAACTTTTATAACAGCTAAACCAAACGTTTCCAATGTAAATTTCCACCTTTATATAGTGTAGAAAGGCATCCTGAAGCCTGGAAAGTCATTAATTTGATTGTCCAGTATTTCCTTCATGAGATATTGCAACACTTAGAAAAAGTGTACAGCGCCAGCAGACAATGAATTTTCAGCACTAAAAAAACGAAACTTCATTAACAGCTAAACCAAACGTTTCCAATGTAAATTTCCACATTTATAGAGTGTAAAAAGGCATCCTGAAGCCTGGGAAGTCATTAATTTGATTGTCCAGTATTTCCCTTATGAGATAATGCCTCACATAGCAAATGTGTACAGTGCGAGCTGAAAATGCATTTTCAGCACTAAAAAACCAAACTTTTATAACAGCTAAACCAAACGTTTCCAATGTAAATTTCCACCTTTATATAGTGTAAAAAGACATCCTGAAGCCTGGGCAGTCATTAATTTGATTGTCCAGTATTTCCCTTATGAGATAATGCCTCACATAGCAAATGTGTACAGCGCGAGCTGAAAATGCATTTACAGCACTAAAAAAACAAACTTTTATAACAGCTAAACTAAACGTTTCCAATGTAAATTTCCACCTTTATATAGTGTAAAAAGACATCCTGAAGCCTGGGCAGTCATTAATTTGATTGTCCAATATTTCCCTTATGAGATAATGCCTCTCATAGCAAATGTGTACAGCGCGAGCTGAAAATGCATTTACAGCACTAAAAAACCAAACTTTTATAACAGCTAAACCAAACGTTTCCAATGTAAATTTCCACCTTTATATAGTGTAGAAAGGCATCCTGAAGCCTGGAAAGTCATTAATTTGATTGTCCAGTATTTCCTTCATGAGATATTGCAACACTTAGAAAAAGTGTACAGCGCCAGCAGACAATGAATTTTCAGCACTAAAAAAACGAAACTTCATTAACAGCTAAACCAAACGTTTCCAATGTAAATTTCCACATTTATAGAGTGTAAAAAGGCATCCTGAAGCCTGGGAAGTCATTAATTTGATTGTCCAGTATTTCCCTTATGAGATAATGCCTCACATAGCAAATGTGTACAGTGCGAGCTGAAAATGCATTTTCAGCACTAAAAAAACAAACTTTTATAACAGCTAAACTAAACGTTTCCAATGTAAATTTCCACCTTTATATAGTGTAAAAAGACATCCTGAAGCCTGGGCAGTCATTAATTTGATTGTCCAATATTTCCCTTATGAGATAATGCCTCTCATAGCAAATGTGTACAGCGCGAGCTGAAAATGCATTTACAGCACTAAAAAAACAAACTTTTATAACAGCTAAACTAAACGTTTCCAATGTAAATTTCCACCTTTATATAGTGTAAAAAGACATCCTGAAGCCTGGGCAGTCATTAATTTGATTGTCCAATATTTCCCTTATGAGATAATGCCTCTCATAGCAAATGTGTACAGCGCGAGCTGAAAATGCATTTACAGCACTAAAAACCCAAACTTTTATAACAGCTAAACCAAACGTTTCCAATGTAAATTTCCACCTTTATATAGTGTAGAAAGGCATCCTGAAGCCTGGAAAGTCATTAATTTGATTGTCCAGTATTTCCTTCATGAGATATTGCAACACTTAGAAAAGGTGTACAGCGCCAGTAGACAATGAATTTTCAGCACTAAAAAAACGAAACTTCATTAACAGCTAAACCAAACGTTTCCAATGTAAATTTCCACATTTATAGAGTGTAAAAATGCATCCTGAAGCCTGGGAAGTCATTAATTTGATTGTCCAGTATTTCCCTTATGAGATAATGCCTCACATAGCAAATGTGTACAGTGCAAGCTGAAAATGCATTTTCAGCACTAAAAAACCAAACTTTTATAACAGCTAAACCAAACGTTTCCAATGTAAATTTCCACCTTTATATAGTGTAAAAAGACATCCTGAAGCCTGGGCAGTCATTAATTTGATTGTCCAATATTTCCCTTATGAGATAATGCCTCTCATAGCAAATGTGTACAGCGCGAGCTGAAAATGCATTTACAGCACTAAAAAACCAAACTTTTATAACAGCTAAACCAAACGTTTCCAATGTAAATTTCCACCTTTATATAGTGTAGAAAGGCATCCTGAAGCCTGGAAAGTCATTAATTTGATTGTCCAGTATTTCCTTCATGAGATATTGCAACACTTAGAAAAAGTGTACAGCGCCAGTAGACAATGAATTTTCAGCACTAAAAAAACGAAACTTCATTAACAGCTAAACTAAACGTTTCCAATGTAAATTTCCACCTTTATATAGTGTAAAAAGACATCCTGAAGCCTGGGCAGTCATTAATTTGATTGTCCAATATTTCCCTTATGAGATAATGCCTCTCATAGCAAATGTGTACAGCGCGAGCTGAAAATGCATTTACAGCACTAAAAAAACAAACTTTTATAACAGCTAAACTAAACGTTTCTAATGTAAATTTCCACCTTTATATAGTGTAAAAAGACATCCTGAAGCCTGGGCAGTCATTAATTTGATTGTCCAATATTTCCCTTATGAGATAATGCCTCTCATAGCAAATGTGTACAGCGCGAGCTGAAAATGCATTTACAGCACTAAAAAAACAAACTTTTATAACAGCTAAACCAAACGTTTCCAATGTAAATTTCCACCTTTATATAGTGTAGAAAGGCATCCTGAAGCCTGGAAAGTCATTAATTTGATTGTCCAGTATTTCCTTCATGAGATATTGCAACACTTAGAAAAGGTGTACAGCGCCAGCAGACAATGAATTTTCAGCACTAAAAAAACGAAACTTCATTAACAGCTAAACCAAATGTTTCCAATGTAAATTTCCACATTTATAGAGTGTAAAAATGCATCCTGAAGCCTGGGCAGTCATTAATTTGATTGTCCAATATTTCCCTTATGAGATAATGCCTCTCATAGCAAATGTGTACAGCGCGAGCTGAAAATGCATTTACAGCACTAAAAAACCAAACTTTTATAACAGCTAAACCAAACGTTTCCAATGTAAATTTCCACCTTTATATAGTGTAGAAAGGCATCCTGAAGCCTGGAAAGTCATTAATTTGATTGTCCAGTATTTCCTTCATGAGATATTGCAACACTTAGAAAAAGTGTACAGCGCCAGCAGACAATGAATTTTCAGCACTAAAAAAACGAAACTTCATTAACAGCTAAACCAAACGTTTCCAATGTAAATTTCCACATTTATAGAGTGTAAAAAGGCATCCTGAAGCCTGGGAAGTCATTAATTTGATTGTCCAGTATTTCCCTTATGAGATAATGCCTCACATAGCAAATGTGTACAGTGCGAGCTGAAAATGCATTTTCAGCACTAAAAAAACAAACTTTTATAACAGCTAAACCAAACGTTTCCAATGTAAATTTCCACCTTTATATAGTGTAAAAAGACATCCTGAAGCCTGGGCAGTCATTAATTTGATTGTCCAGTATTTCCCTTATGCGATAATGCCTCACATAGCAAATGTGTACAGCGCGAGCTGAAAATGCATTTACAGCACTAAAAACCCAAACTTTTATAACAGCTAAACCAAACGTTTCCAATGTAAATTTCCACCTTTATATAGTGTAGAAAGGCATCCTGAAGCCTGGAAGGTCATTAATTTGATTGTCCAGTATTTCCTTCATGAGATATTGCAACACTTAGAAAAGGTGTACAGCGCCAGCAGACAATGAATTTTCAGCACTAAAAAATCGAAACTTCATTAACAGCTAAACCAAACGTTTCCAATGTAAATTTCCACCTTTATATAGTGTAGAAAGGCATCCTGAAGCCTGGAAAGTCATTAATTTGATTGTCCAGTATTTCCTTCATGAGATATTGCAACACTTAGAAAAGGTGTACAGCGCCAGCAGACAATGAATTTTCAGCACTAAAAAAACGAAACTTCATTAACAGCTAAACCAAACGTTTCCAATGTAAATTTCCACATTTATAGAGTGTAAAAAGGCATCCTGAAGCCTGGGAATTCATTAATTTGATTGTCCAGTATTTCCCTTATGAGATAATGCCTCACATAGCAAATGTGTACAGTTCGAGCTGAAAATGCATTTACAGCACTAAAAAACCAAACTTTTATAACAGCTAAACCAAACGTTTCCAATGTAAATTTCCACCTTTATATAGTGTAGAAAGGCATCCTGAAGCCTGGAAAGTCATTGATTTGATTGTCCAGTATTTCCTTCATGAGATATTGCAACACTTAGAAAAAGTGTACAGCGCCAGCAGACAATGAATTTTCAGCACTAAAAAAACGAAACTTCATTAACAGCTAAACTAAACGTTTCCAATGTAAATTTCCACCTTTATATAGAGTAAAAAGACATCCTGAAGCCTGGGCAGCCATTAATTTGATTGTCCAATATTTCCCTTATGAGATAATGCCTCTCATAGCAAATGTGTACAGCGCGAGCTGAAAATGCATTTACAGCACTAAAAAACCAAACTTTTATAACAGCTAAACCAAACGTTTCCAATGTAAATTTCCACATTTATAGAGTGTAAAAAGGCATCCTGAAGCCTGGGAAGTCATTAATTTGATTGTCCAGTATTTCCCTTATAAGATAATGCCTCACATAGCAAATGTGTACAGCGCGAGCTGAAAATGCATTTACAGCACTAAAAAACCAAACTTTTATAACAGCTAAACCAAACGTTTCCAATGTAAATTTCCACCTTTATATAGTGTAGAAAGGCATCCTGAAGCCTGGAAAGTGATTAATTTGATTGTCCAGTATTTCCTTCATGAGATATTGCAACACTTAGAAAAAGTGTACAGCGCCAGCAGACAATGAATTTTCAGCACTAAAAAACCGAAACTTCATTAACAGCTAAACTAAACGTTTCCAATGTAAATTTCCACCTTTATATAGTGTAAAAAGACATCCTGAAGCCTGGGCAGTCATTAATTTGATTGTCCAATATTTCCCTTATGAGATAATGCCTCTCATAGCAAATGTGTACAGCGCGAGCTGAAAATGCATTTACAGCACTAAAAAACCAAACTTTTATAACAGCTAAACCAAACGTTTCCAATGTAAATTTCCACCTTTATATAGTGTAGAAAGGCATCCTGAAGCCTGGAAAGTCATTAATTTGATTGTCCAGTATTTCCTTCATGAGATATTGCAACACTTAGAAAAAGTGTACAGCGCCAGCAGACAATGAATTTCCAGCACTAAAAAAACGAAACTTCATTAACAGCTAAACTAAACGTTTCCAATGTAAATTTCCACCTTTATATAGTGTAAAAAGACATCCTGAAGCCTGGGCAGTCATTAATTTGATTGTCCAATATTTCCCTTATGAGATAATGCCTCTCATAGCAAATGTGTACAGCGCGAGCTGAAAATGCATTTACAGCACTAAAAAACCAAACTTTTATAACAGCTAAACCAAACGTTTCCAATGTAAATTTCCACCTTTATATAGTGTAGAAAGGCATCCTGAAGCCTGGAAAGTCATTAATTTGATTGTCCAGTATTTCCTTCATGAGATATTGCAACACTTAGAAAAAGTGTACAGCGCCAGCAGACAATGAATTTTCAGCACTAAAAAAACGAAACTTCATTAACAGCTAAACCAAACGTTTCCAATGTAAATTTCCACATTTATAGAGTGTAAAAAGGCATCCTGAAGCCTGGGAAGTCATTAATTTGATTGTCCAGTATTTCCCTTATGAGATAATGCCTCACATAGCAAATGTGTACAGTGCGAGCTGAAAATGCATTTTCAGCACTAAAAAACCAAACTTTTATAACAGCTAAACCAAACGTTTCCAATGTAAATTTCCACCTTTATATAGTGTAAAAAGACATCCTGAAGCCTGGGCAGTCATTAATTTGATTGTCCAGTATTTCCCTTATGAGATAATGCCTCACATAGCAAATGTGTACAGCGCGAGCTGAAAATGCATTTACAGCACTAAAAAAACAAACTTTTATAACAGCTAAACTAAACGTTTCCAATGTAAATTTCCACCTTTATATAGTGTAAAAAGACATCCTGAAGCCTGGGCAGTCATTAATTTGATTGTCCAATATTTCCCTTATGAGATAATGCCTCTCATAGCAAATGTGTACAGCGCGAGCTGAAAATGCATTTACAGCACTAAAAAACCAAACTTTTATAACAGCTAAACCAAACGTTTCCAATGTAAATTTCCACCTTTATATAGTGTAGAAAGGCATCCTGAAGCCTGGAAAGTCATTAATTTGATTGTCCAGTATTTCCTTCATGAGATATTGCAACACTTAGAAAAAGTGTACAGCGCCAGCAGACAATGAATTTTCAGCACTAAAAAAACGAAACTTCATTAACAGCTAAACCAAACGTTTCCAATGTAAATTTCCACATTTATAGAGTGTAAAAAGGCATCCTGAAGCCTGGGAAGTCATTAATTTGATTGTCCAGTATTTCCCTTATGAGATAATGCCTCACATAGCAAATGTGTACAGTGCGAGCTGAAAATGCATTTTCAGCACTAAAAAAACAAACTTTTATAACAGCTAAACTAAACGTTTCCAATGTAAATTTCCACCTTTATATAGTGTAAAAAGACATCCTGAAGCCTGGGCAGTCATTAATTTGATTGTCCAATATTTCCCTTATGAGATAATGCCTCTCATAGCAAATGTGTACAGCGCGAGCTGAAAATGCATTTACAGCACTAAAAAAACAAACTTTTATAACAGCTAAACTAAACGTTTCCAATGTAAATTTCCACCTTTATATAGTGTAAAAAGACATCCTGAAGCCTGGGCAGTCATTAATTTGATTGTCCAATATTTCCCTTATGAGATAATGCCTCTCATAGCAAATGTGTACAGCGCGAGCTGAAAATGCATTTACAGCACTAAAAACCCAAACTTTTATAACAGCTAAACCAAACGTTTCCAATGTAAATTTCCACCTTTATATAGTGTAGAAAGGCATCCTGAAGCCTGGAAAGTCATTAATTTGATTGTCCAGTATTTCCTTCATGAGATATTGCAACACTTAGAAAAGGTGTACAGCGCCAGCAGACAGTGAATTTTCAGCACTAAAAAAACGAAACTTCATTAACAGCTAAACCAAACGTTTCCAATGTAAATTTCCACATTTATAGAGTGTAAAAATGCATCCTGAAGCCTGGGAAGTCATTAATTTGATTGTCCAGTATTTCCCTTATGAGATAATGCCTCACATAGCAAATGTGTACAGTGCAAGCTGAAAATGCATTTTCAGCACTAAAAAACCAAACTTTTATAACAGCTAAACCAAACGTTTCCAATGTAAATTTCCACCTTTATATAGTGTAAAAAGACATCCTGAAGCCTGGGCAGTCATTAATTTGATTGTCCAATATTTCCCTTATGAGATAATGCCTCTCATAGCAAATGTGTACAGCGCGAGCTGAAAATGCATTTACAGCACTAAAAAACCAAACTTTTATAACAGCTAAACCAAACGTTTCCAATGTAAATTTCCACCTTTATATAGTGTAGAAAGGCATCCTGAAGCCTGGAAAGTCATTAATTTGATTGTCCAGTATTTCCTTCATGAGATATTGCAACACTTAGAAAAAGTGTACAGCGCCAGTAGACAATGAATTTTCAGCACTAAAAAAACGAAACTTCATTAACAGCTAAACTAAACGTTTCCAATGTAAATTTCCACCTTTATATAGTGTAAAAAGACATCCTGAAGCCTGGGCAGTCATTAATTTGATTGTCCAATATTTCCCTTATGAGATAATGCCTCTCATAGCAAATGTGTACAGCGCGAGCTGAAAATGCATTTACAGCACTAAAAAACCAAACTTTTATAACAGCTAAACCAAACGTTTCCAATGTAAATTTCCACCTTTATATAGTGTAGAAAGGCATCCTGGAGCCTGGAAAGTCATTAATTTGATTGTCCAGTATTTCCTTCATGAGATATTGCAACACTTAGAAAAAGTGTACAGCGCCAGCAGACAATGAATTTTCAGCACTAAAAAACCAAACTTTTATAACAGCTAAACCAAACGTTTCCAATGTAAATTTCCACCTTTATATAGTGTAAAAAGACATCCTGAAGCCTGGGCAGTCATTAATTTGATTGTCCAGTATTTCCCTTATGAGATAATGCCTCACATAGCAAATGTGTACAGCGCGAGCTGAAAATGCATTTACAGCACTAAAAAAACAAACTTTTATAACAGCTAAACCAAACGTTTCCAATGTAAATTTCCACCTTTATATAGTGTAGAAAGGCATCCTGAAGCCTGGAAAGTCATTAATTTGATTGTCCAGTATTTCCTACATGAGATATTGCAAAACTTAGAAAAAGTGTACAGCGCCAGCAGACAATGAATTTTCAGCACTAAAAAAACGAAACTTCATTAACAGCTAAACCAAACGTTTCCAATGTAAATTTCCACATTTATAGAGTGTAAAAAGGCATCCTGAAGCCTGGGAAGTCATTAATTTGATTGTCCAGTATTTCCCTTATGAGATAATGCCTCACATAGCAAATGTGTACAGCGCGAGCTGAAAATGCATTTACAGCACTAAAAAACCAAACTTTTATAACAGCTAAACCAAACGTTTCCAATGTAAATTTCCACCTTTATATAGTGTAGAAAGGCATCCTGAAGCCTGGAAAGTGATTAATTTGATTGTCCAGTATTTCCTTCATGAGATATTGCAACACTTAGAAAAAGTGTACAGCGCCAGCAGACAATGAATTTTCAGCACTAAAAAACCGAAACTTCATTAACAGCTAAACTAAACGTTTCCAATGTAAATTTCCACCTTTATATAGTGTAAAAAGACATCCTGAAGCCTGGGCAGTCATTAATTTGATTGTCCAATATTTCCCTTATGAGATAATGCCTCTCATAGCAAATGTGTACAGCGCGAGCTGAAAATGCATTTACAGCACTAAAAAACCAAACTTTTATAACAGCTAAACCAAACGTTTCCAATGTAAATTTCCACCTTTATATAGTGTAGAAAGGCATCCTGAAGCCTGGAAAGTCATTAATTTGATTGTCCAGTATTTCCTTCATGAGATATTGCAACACTTAGAAAAAGTGTACAGCGCCAGCAGACAATGAATTTCCAGCACTAAAAAAACGAAACTTCATTAACAGCTAAACTAAACGTTTCCAATGTAAATTTCCACCTTTATATAGTGTAAAAAGACATCCTGAAGCCTGGGCAGTCATTAATTTGATTGTCCAATATTTCCCTTATGAGATAATGCCTCTCATAGCAAATGTGTACAGCGCGAGCTGAAAATGCATTTACAGCACTAAAAAACCAAACTTTTATAACAGCTAAACCAAACGTTTCCAATGTAAATTTCCACCTTTATATAGTGTAGAAAGGCATCCTGAAGCCTGGAAAGTCATTAATTTGATTGTCCAGTATTTCCTTCATGAGATATTGCAACACTTAGAAAAAGTGTACAGCGCCAGCAGACAATGAATTTTCAGCACTAAAAAAACGAAACTTCATTAACAGCTAAACCAAACGTTTCCAATGTAAATTTCCACATTTATAGAGTGTAAAAAGGCATCCTGAAGCCTGGGAAGTCATTAATTTGATTGTCCAGTATTTCCCTTATGAGATAATGCCTCACATAGCAAATGTGTACAGTGCGAGCTGAAAATGCATTTTCAGCACTAAAAAACCAAACTTTTATAACAGCTAAACCAAACGTTTCCAATGTAAATTTCCACCTTTATATAGTGTAAAAAGACATCCTGAAGCCTGGGCAGTCATTAATTTGATTGTCCAGTATTTCCCTTATGAGATAATGCCTCACATAGCAAATGTGTACAGCGCGAGCTGAAAATGCATTTACAGCACTAAAAAAACAAACTTTTATAACAGCTAAACTAAACGTTTCCAATGTAAATTTCCACCTTTATATAGTGTAAAAAGACATCCTGAAGCCTGGGCAGTCATTAATTTGATTGTCCAATATTTCCCTTATGAGATAATGCCTCTCATAGCAAATGTGTACAGCGCGAGCTGAAAATGCATTTACAGCACTAAAAAACCAAACTTTTATAACAGCTAAACCAAACGTTTCCAATGTAAATTTCCACCTTTATATAGTGTAGAAAGGCATCCTGAAGCCTGGAAAGTCATTAATTTGATTGTCCAGTATTTCCTTCATGAGATATTGCAACACTTAGAAAAAGTGTACAGCGCCAGCAGACAATGAATTTTCAGCACTAAAAAAACGAAACTTCATTAACAGCTAAACCAAACGTTTCCAATGTAAATTTCCACATTTATAGAGTGTAAAAAGGCATCCTGAAGCCTGGGAAGTCATTAATTTGATTGTCCAGTATTTCCCTTATGAGATAATGCCTCACATAGCAAATGTGTACAGTGCGAGCTGAAAATGCATTTTCAGCACTAAAAAAACAAACTTTTATAACAGCTAAACTAAACGTTTCCAATGTAAATTTCCACCTTTATATAGTGTAAAAAGACATCCTGAAGCCTGGGCAGTCATTAATTTGATTGTCCAATATTTCCCTTATGAGATAATGCCTCTCATAGCAAATGTGTACAGCGCGAGCTGAAAATGCATTTACAGCACTAAAAAAACAAACTTTTATAACAGCTAAACTAAACGTTTCCAATGTAAATTTCCACCTTTATATAGTGTAAAAAGACATCCTGAAGCCTGGGCAGTCATTAATTTGATTGTCCAATATTTCCCTTATGAGATAATGCCTCTCATAGCAAATGTGTACAGCGCGAGCTGAAAATGCATTTACAGCACTAAAAACCCAAACTTTTATAACAGCTAAACCAAACGTTTCCAATGTAAATTTCCACCTTTATATAGTGTAGAAAGGCATCCTGAAGCCTGGAAAGTCATTAATTTGATTGTCCAGTATTTCCTTCATGAGATATTGCAACACTTAGAAAAGGTGTACAGCGCCAGCAGACAATGAATTTTCAGCACTAAAAAAACGAAACTTCATTAACAGCTAAACCAAACGTTTCCAATGTAAATTTCCACATTTATAGAGTGTAAAAATGCATCCTGAAGCCTGGGAAGTCATTAATTTGATTGTCCAGTATTTCCCTTATGAGATAATGCCTCACATAGCAAATGTGTACAGTGCAAGCTGAAAATGCATTTTCAGCACTAAAAAACCAAACTTTTATAACAGCTAAACCAAACGTTTCCAATGTAAATTTCCACCTTTATATAGTGTAAAAAGACATCCTGAAGCCTGGGCAGTCATTAATTTGATTGTCCAATATTTCCCTTATGAGATAATGCCTCTCATAGCAAATGTGTACAGCGCGAGCTGAAAATGCATTTACAGCACTAAAAAACCAAACTTTTATAACAGCTAAACCAAACGTTTCCAATGTAAATTTCCACCTTTATATAGTGTAGAAAGGCATCCTGAAGCCTGGAAAGTCATTAATTTGATTGTCCAGTATTTCCTTCATGAGATATTGCAACACTTAGAAAAAGTGTACAGCGCCAGTAGACAATGAATTTTCAGCACTAAAAAAACGAAACTTCATTAACAGCTAAACTAAACGTTTCCAATGTAAATTTCCACCTTTATATAGTGTAAAAAGACATCCTGAAGCCTGGGCAGTCATTAATTTGATTGTCCAATATTTCCCTTATGAGATAATGCCTCTCATAGCAAATGTGTACAGCGCGAGCTGAAAATGCATTTACAGCACTAAAAAACCAAACTTTTATAACAGCTAAACCAAACGTTTCCAATGTAAATTTCCACCTTTATATAGTGTAGAAAGGCATCCTGGAGCCTGGAAAGTCATTAATTTGATTGTCCAGTATTTCCTTCATGAGATATTGCAACACTTAGAAAAAGTGTACAGCGCCAGCAGACAATGAATTTTCAGCACTAAAAAAACCAAACTTTTATAACAGCTAAACCAAACGTTTCCAATGTAAATTTCCACCTTTATATAGTGTAAAAAGACATCCTGAAGCCTGGGCAGTCATTAATTTGATTGTCCAGTATTTCCCTTATGAGATAATGCCTCACATAGCAAATGTGTACAGCGCGAGCTGAAAATGCATTTACAGCACTAAAAAAACAAACTTTTATAACAGCTAAACCAAACGTTTCCAATGTAAATTTCCACCTTTATATAGTGTAGAAAGGCATCCTGAAGCCTGGAAAGTCATTAATTTGATTGTCCAGTATTTCCTTCATGAGATATTGCAACACTTAGAAAAAGTGTACAGCGCCAGTAGACAATGAATTTTCAGCACTAAAAAAACGAAACTTCATTAACAGCTAAACTAAACGTTTCCAATGTAAATTTCCACCTTTATATAGTGTAAAAAGACATCCTGAAGCCTGGGCAGTCATTAATTTGATTGTCCAATATTTCCCTTATGAGATAATGCCTCTCATAGCAAATGTGTACAGCGCGAGCTGAAAATGCATTTACAGCACTAAAAACCCAAACTTTTATAACAGCTAAACCAAACGTTTCCAATGTAAATTTCCACCTTTATATAGTGTAGAAAGGCATCCTGAAGCCTGGAAAGTCATTAATTTGATTGTCCAGTATTTCCTACATGAGATATTGCAAAACTTAGAAAAAGTGTACAGCGCCAGCAGACAATGAATTTTCAGCACTAAAAAAACGAAACTTCATTAACAGCTAAACCAAACGTTTCCAATGTAAATTTCCACATTTATAGAGTGTAAAAAGGCATCCTGAAGCCTGGGAAGTCATTAATTTGATTGTCCAGTATTTCCCTTATGAGATAATGCCTCACATAGCAAATGTGTACAGCGCGAGCTGAAAATGCATTTACAGCACTAAAAAACCAAACTTTTATAACAGCTAAACCAAACGTTTCCAATGTAAATTTCCACCTTTATATAGTGTAGAAAGGCATCCTGAAGCCTGGAAAGTGATTAATTTGATTGTCCAGTATTTCCTTCATGAGATATTGCAACACTTAGAAAAAGTGTACAGCGCCAGCAGACAATGAATTTTCAGCACTAAAAAAACGAAACTTCATTAACAGCTAAACCAAACGTTTCCAATGTAAATTTCCACATTTATAGAGTGTAAAAAGGCATCCTGAAGCCTGGGAAGTCATTAATTTGATTGTCCAGTATTTCCCTTATGAGATAATGCCTCACATAGCAAATGTGTACAGTGCGAGCTGAAAATGCATTTACAGCACTAAAAAAACAAACTTTTATAACAGCTAAACTAAACGTTTCCAATGTAAATTTCCACCTTTATATAGTGTAAAAAGACATCCTGAAGCCTGGGCAGTCATTAATTTGATTGTCCAATATTTCCCTTATGAGATAATGCCTCTCATAGCAAATGTGTACAGCGCGAGCTGAAAATGCATTTACGGGACTAAAAACCCAAACTTTTATAACAGCTAAACCAAACGTTTCCAATGTAAATTTCCACCTTTATATAGTGTAGAAAGGCATCTTGAAGCCTGGAAAGTCATTAATTTGATTGTCCAGTATTTCCTTCATGAGATATTGCAACACTTAGAAAAGGTGTACAGCGCCAGCAGACAATGAATTTTCAGCACTAAAAAACGAAACTTCATTAACAGCTAAACCAAACGTTTCCAATGTAAATTTCCACATTTATAGAGTGTAAAAAGGCATCCTGAAGCCTGGGAAGTCATTAATTTGATTGTCCAGTATTTCCCTTATGAGATAATGCCTCACATAGCAAATGTGTACAGTGCGAGCTGAAAATGCATTTTCAGCACTAAAAAACCAAACTTTTATAACAGCTAAACCAAACGTTTCCAATGTAAATTTCCACCTTTATATAGTGTAAAAAGACATCCTGAAGCCTGGGCAGTCATTAATTCGATTGTCCAATATTTCCTTTATGAGATAATGCCTCTCATAGCAAATGTGTACAGCGCGAGCTGAAAATGCATTAACAGCACTAAAAAACCAAACTTTTATAACAGCTAAACCAAACGTTTCCAATGTAAATTTTCACCTTTATATAGTGTAAAAAGGCATCCTGAAGCCTGGAAAGTCATTAATTTGATTGTCCAGTATTTCCTTCATGAGATAATGCCTCACATAGCAAATGTGTACAGTGCGAGCTGAAAATGCATTTTCAGCACTAAAAAACCAAACTTTTATAACAGCTAAACCAAACGTTTCCAATGTAAATTCCACCTTTATATAGTGTAAAAAGACATCCTGAAGCCTGGGCAGTCATTAATTTGATTGTCCAATATTTCCCTTATGAGATAATGCCTCTCATAGCAAATGTGTACAGCGCGAGCTGAAAATGCATTTACAGCACTAAAAAACCAAACTTTTATAACAGCTAAACCAAACGTTTCCAATGTAAATTTCCACCTTTATATAGTGTAGAAAGGCATCCTGAAGCCTGGAAAGTCATTAATTTGATTGTCCAGTATTTCCTTCATAAGTAATTGCAACACTTAGAAAAAGTGTACAGCGCCAGGAGACAATGAATTTTCAGCACTAAAAAACCGAAACTTCATTAACAGCTAAACTAAACGTTTCCAATGTAAATTTCCACCTTTATATAGTGTAAAAAGACATCCTGAAGCCTGGGCAGCCATTAATTTGATTGTCCAATATTTCCCTTATGAGATAATGCCTCTCATAGCAAATGTGTACAGCGCGAGCTGAAAATGCATTTACAGCACTAAAAAACCAAACTTTTATAACAGCTAAACCAAACGTTTCCAATGTAAATTTCCACCTTTATATAGTGTAAAAAGACATCCTGAAGCCTGGGCAGTCATTAATTTGATTGTCCAGTATTTCCCTTATGAGATAATGCCTCACATAGCAAATGTGTACAGCGCGAGCTGAAAATGCATTTACAGCACTAAAAAAACAAACTTTTATAACAGCTAAACTAAACGTTTCCAATGTAAATTTCCACCTTTATATAGTGTAAAAAGACATCCTGAAGCCTGGGCAGCCATTAATTTGATTGTCCAAAATTTCCCTTTTGAGATAATGCCTCTCATAGCAAATGTGTACAGCGCGAGCTGAAAATGCATTGACAGCACTAAAAAAACAAACTTTTATAACAGCTAAACCAAACGTTTCCAATGTAAATTTCCACCTTTATATAGTGTAGAAAGGCATCCTGAAGCCTGGAAAGTCATTAATTTGATTGTCCAGTATTTCCTTCATGAGATATTGCAACACTTAGAAAAAGTGTACAGCGCCAGCAGACAATGAATTTTCAGCACTAAAAAAACGAAACTTCATTAACAGCTAAACCAAACGTTTCCAATGTAAATTTCCACATTTATAGAGTGTAAAAAGGCATCCTGAAGCCTGGGAAGTCATTAATTTGATTGTCCAGTATTTCCCTTATGAGATAATGCCTCACATTGCAAATGTGTACAGTGCGAGCTGAAAATGCATTTTCAGCACTAAAAAACCAAACTTTTATAACAGCTAAACCAAACGTTTCCAATGTAAATTTCCACCTTTATATAGTGTAAAAAGACATCCTGAAGCCTGGGCAGTCATTAATTTGATTGTCCAGTATTTCCCTTATGAGATAATGCCTCACATAGCAAATGTGTACAGTGCGAGCTGAAAATGCATTTTCAGCACGAAAAAAACCAAACTTTTATAACAACTAAACCAAACGTTTCCAATGTAAATTTCCACCTTTATATAGTGTAAAAAGACATCCTGGAGCCTGGGCAGTCATTAATTTGATTGTCCAATATTTCCCTTATGAGATAATGCCTCTCATAGCAAATGTGTACAGCGCGAGCTGAAAATGCATTTACAGCACTAAAAAAACAAACTTTTATAACAGCTAAACCAAACGTTTCCAATGTACATTTCCACCTTTATATAGTGTAGAAAGGCATCCTGAAGCCTGGAAAGTCATTAATTTGATTGTCCAGTATTTCCTTAATGAGATATTGCAACACTTAGAAAAAGTGTACAGCGCCAGCAGACAATGAATTTTCAGCACTAAAAAAACGAAACTTCATTAACAGCTGAACTAAACGTTTCCAATGTAAATTTCCACCTTTATATAGTGTAAAAAGACATCCTGAAGCCTGGGCAGTCATTAATTTGATTGTCCAATATTTCCCTTATGAGATAATGCCTCTCATAGCAAATGTGTACAGCGCGAGCTGAAAATGCATTTACAGCACTAAAAAACCAAACTTTTATAACAGCTAAACCAAACGTTTCCAATGTAAATTTCCACCTTTATATAGTGTAGAAAGGCATCCTGAAGCCTGGAAAGTCATTAATTTGATTGTCCAGTATTTCCTTCATGAGATATTGCAACACTTAGAAAAAGTGTACAGCGCCAGCAGACAATGAATTTTCAGCACAAAAAAAACGAAACTTCATTAACAGCTAAACCAAACGTTTCCAATGTAAATTTCCACATTTATAGAGTGTAAAAAGGCATCCTGAAGCCTGGGAAGTCATTAATTTGATTGTCCAGTATTTCCCTTATGAGATAATGCCTCACATAGCAAATGTGTACAGTGCGAGCTGAAAATGCATTTTCAGCACTAAAAAACCAAACTTTTATAACAGCTAAACCAAACGTTTCCAATGTAAATTTCCACCTTTATATAGTGTAAAAAGACATCCTGAAGCCTGGGCAGTCATTAATTTGATTGTCCAGTATTTCCCTTATGAGATAATGCCTCACATAGCAAATGTGTACAGCGCGAGCTGAAAATGCATTTACAGCACTAAAAAAACAAACTTTTATAACAGCTAAACTAAACGTTTCCAATGTAAATTTCCACCTTTATATAGTGTAAAAAGACATCCTGAAGCCTGGGCAGTCATTAATTTGATTGTCCAATATTTCGCTTATGAGATAATGCCTCTCATAGCAAATGTGTACAGCGCGAGC
This sequence comes from Idiotropiscis lumnitzeri, assembly GCF_059441095.1. Taxonomy (NCBI): domain Eukaryota; kingdom Metazoa; phylum Chordata; class Actinopteri; order Syngnathiformes; family Syngnathidae; genus Idiotropiscis; species Idiotropiscis lumnitzeri. Next base: position 1,675,316 of record NW_028283577.1, on the reverse strand, counting down.
TGAAAATGCATTTACAGGACTAAAAACCCAAACTTTTATAACAGCTAAACCAAACGTTTCCAATGTAAATTTCCACCTTTATATAGTGTAGAAAGGCATCTTGAAGCCTGGAAAGTCATTAATTTGATTGTCCAGTATTTCCTTCATGAGATATTGCAACACTTAGAAAAGGTGTACAGCGCCAGCAGACAATGAATTTTCAGCACTAAAAAAACGAAACTTCATTAACAGCTAAACCAAACGTTTCCAATGTAAATTTCCACATTTATAGAGTGTAAAAAGGCATCCTGAAAGCCCCGGAAGTCATTAATTTGATTGTCCAGTATTTCCCTTATGAGATAATGCCTCACATAGCAAATGTGTACAGTGCGAGCTGAAAATGCATTTTCAGCACTAAAAAACCAAACTTTTATAACAGCTAAACCAAACGTTTCCAATGTAAATTTCCACCTTTATATAGTGTAAAAAGACATCCTGAAGCCTGGGCAGTCATTAATTCGATTGTCCAATATTTCCTTTATGAGATAATGCCTCTCATTGCAAATGTGTACAGCGCGAGCTGAAAATGCATTTACAGCACTAAAAAACCAAACTTTTATAACAGCTAAACCAAACGTTTCCAATGTAAATTTCCACCTTTATATAGTGTAAAAAGGCATCCTGAAGCCTGGAAAGTCATTAATTTGATTGTCCAGTATTTCCTTCATGAGATAATGCCTCACATAGCAAATGTGTACAGTGCGAGCTGAAAATGCATTTTCAGCACTAAAAAACCAAACTTTTATAACAGCTAAACCAAACGTTTCCAATGTAAATTCCACCTTTATATAGTGTAAAAAGACATCCTGAAGCCTGGGCAGTCATTAATTTGATTGTCCAATATTTCCCTTTTGAGATAATGCCTCTCATAGCAAATGTGTACAGCGCGAGCTGAAAATGCATTTACAGCACTAAAAAACCAAACTTTTATAACAGCTAAACCAAACGTTTCCAATGTAAATTTCCACCTTTATATAGTGTAGAAAGGCATCCTGAAGCCTGGAAAGTCATTAATTTGATTGTCCAGTATTTCCTTCATGAGATATTGCAACACTTAGAAAAAGTGTACAGCGCCAGGAGACAATGAATTTTCAGCACTAAAAAACCGAAACTTCATTAACAGCTAAACTAAACGTTTCCAATGTAAATTTCCACCTTTATATAGTGTAAAAAGACATCCTGAAGCCTGGGCAGCCATTAATTTGATTGTCCAATATTTCCCTTATGAGATAATGCCTCTCATAGCAAATGTGTACAGCGCGAGCTGAAAATGCATTTACAGCACTAAAAAACCAAACTTTTATAACAGCTAAACCAAACGTTTCCAATGTAAATTTCCACCTTTATATAGTGTAAAAAGACATCCTGAAGCCTGGGCAGTCATTAATTTGATTGTCCAATATTTCCCTTATGAGATAATGCCTCTCATAGCAAATGTGTACAGCGCGAGCTGAAAATGCATTTACAGCACTAAAAAACCAAACTTTTATAACAGCTAAACCAAACGTTTCCAATGTAAATTTCTACCTTTATATAGTGTAGAAAGGCATCCTGAAGCCTGGAAAGTCATTAATTTGATTGTCCAGTATTTCCTTCATGAGATATTGCAACACTTAGAAAAAGTGTACAGCGCCAGCAGACAATGAATTTTCAGCACTAAAAAAACGAAACTTCATTAACAGCTAAACTAAACGTTTCCAATGTAAATTTCCACCTTTATATAGTGTAAAAAGACATCCTGAAGCCTGGGCAGTCATTAATTTGATTGTCCAATATTTCCCTTATGAGATAATGCCTCTCATAGCAAATGTGTACAGCGCGAGCTGAAAATGCATTTACAGCACTAAAAAACCAAACTTTTATAACAGCTAAACCAAACGTTTCCAATGTAAATTTCCACCTTTATATAGTGTAAAAAGACATCCTGAAGCCTGGGCAGTCATTAATTTGATTGTCCAATATTTCCCTTATGAGATAATGCCTCTCATAGCAAATGTGTACAGCGCGAGCTGAAAATGCATTTACAGCACTAAAAAACCAAACTTTTATAACAGCTAAACCAAACGTTTCCAATGTAAATTTCCACCTTTATATAGTGTAGAAAGGCATCCTGAAGCCTGGAAAGTCATTAATTTGATTGTCCAGTATTTCCTTCATGAGATATTGCAACACTTAGAAAAAGTGTACAGCGCCAGCAGACAATGAATTTTCAGCACTAAAAAAACGAAACTTCATTAACAGCTAAACCAAACGTTTCCAATGTAAATTTCCACATTTATAGAGTGTAAAAAGGCATCCTGAAGCCTGGGAAGTAATTAATTTGATTGTCCAGTATTTCCCTTTTGAGATAATGCCTCACATAGCAAATGTGTACAGTGCGAGCTGAAAATGCATTTTCAGCACTAAAAAAACAAACTTTTATAACAGCTAAACCAAACGTTTCCAATGTAAATTTCCACCTTTATATAGTGTAAAAAGACATCCTGAAGCCTGGGCAGTCATTAATTTGATTGTCCAGTATTTCCCTTATGAGATAATGCCTCACATAGCAAATGTGTACAGCGCGAGCTGAAAATGCATTTACAGCACTAAAAAAACAAACTTTTATAACAGCTAAACTAAACGTTTCCAATGTAAATTTCCACCTTTATATAGTGTAAAAAGACATCCTGAAGCCTGGGCAGTCATTAATTTGATTGTCCAATATTTCGCTTATGAGATAATGCCTCTCATAGCAAATGTGTACAGCGCGAGCTGAAAATGCATTTACAGGACTAAAAACCCAAACTTTTATAACAGCTAAACCAAACGTTTCCAATGTAAATTTCCACCTTTATATAGTGTAGAAAGGCATCTTGAAGCCTGGAAAGTCATTAATTTGATTGTCCAGTATTTCCTTCATGAGATATTGCAACACTTAGAAAAGGTGTACAGCGCCAGCAGACAATGAATTTTCAGCACTAAAAAAACGAAACTTCATTAACAGCTAAACCAAACGTTTCCAATGTAAATTTACACATTTATAGAGTGTAAAAAGGCATCCTGAAAGCCTGGGAAGTCATTAATTTGATTGTCCAGTATTTCCCTTATGAGATAATGCCTCACATAGCAAATGTGTACAGCGCGAGCTGAAAATGCATTTACAGCACTAAAAAACCAAACTTTTATAACAGCTAAACCAAACGTTTCCAATGTAAATTTCCACCTTTATATAGTGTAAAAAGGCATCCTGAAGCCTGGAAAGTCATTAATTTGATTGTCCAGTATTTCCTTCATGAGATAATGCCTCACATAGCAAATGTGTACAGTGCGAGCTGAAAATGCATTTTCAGCACTAAAAAACCAAACTTTTATAACAGCTAAACCAAACGTTTCCAATGTAAATTCCACCTTTATATAGTGTAAAAAGACATCCTGAAGCCTGGGCAGTCATTAATTTGATTGTCCAATATTTCCCTTTTGAGATAATGCCTCTCATAGCAAATGTGTACAGCGCGAGCTGAAAATGCATTTACAGCACTAAAAAACCAAACTTTTATAACAGCTAAACCAAACGTTTCCAATGTAAATTCCACCTTTATATAGTGTAAAAAGACATCCTGAAGCCTGGGCAGTCATTAATTTGATTGTCCAGTATTTCCCTTATGAGATAATGCCTCACATAGCAAATGTGTACAGTGCGAGCTGAAAATGCATTTTCAGCACTAAAAAAACCAAACTTTTATAACAGCTAAACCAAACGTTTCCAATGTAAATTTCCACCTTTATATAGTGTAAAAAGACATCCTGAAGCCTGGGCAGTCATTAATTTGATTGTCCAATATTTCCCTTATGAGATAATGCCTCTCATAGCAAATGTGTACAGCGCGAGCTGAAAATGCATTTACAGCACTAAAAAACCAAACTTTTATAACAGCTAAACCAAACGTTTCCAATGTAAATTTCCACCTTTATATAGTGTAGAAAGGCATCCTGAAGCCTGGAAAGTCATTAATTTGATTGTCCAGTATTTCCTTCATGAGATATTGCAACACTTAGAAAAAGTGTACAGCGCCAGCAGACAATGAATTTTCAGCACTAAAAAAAACGAAACTTCATTAACAGCTAAACTAAACGTTTCCAATGTAAATTTCCTCCTTTATATAGTGTAAAAAGACATCCTGATGCCTGGGCAGTCATTAATTTGATTGTCCAATATTTCCCTTATGAGATAATGCCTCTCATAGCAAATGTGTACAGCGCGAGCTGAAAATGCATTTACAGCACTAAAAAACCAAACTTTTATAACAGCTAAACCAAAACTGGGTTTAGCTAGTCAGTAAAACACTCTTTATAGTGTAGCAACGTTAGTAACGCTAAATTCTTACCTAGTTTATGAGACGAGTGCTGTACTTGACTATTTTTTGTAATTTATTATTTTTTTTTTTTTTTAATGCTTTATAGAGCAAATTGCACCTATGACAGTTGTTATTACCACAGAAGCCATCTCAAATGGTTGCAAACTCTGAGGGTGACTTTGAACCGGAAGTCCCGCCTCAATCGTCATCTGATTGACAGCGGAATCCTGGAGCCAGAGAAGAGAAAAGAATCAGACATGAAGTTGAAGAAGCGAAAAAAAATAAACATCGAATCTTAAAGTTCTCGCAACGAGGGTGACTGTTGGGGTCTGGAGAAGTGACCGGGAGATGGGGAGCCCCGTATTTTGGTCTTGGTAAGAGGGTAACTCACTTGATGTTGACGAGGGAACCTATGCCGCTATGCTATATACCGTCGTGAGAAAACTACGGCCTGGGGGCCACATGCGGCCCGTTAAACGTTTTAATCCGGCCCGCCGAATTTGAAAAAAAAAAAAATAAACCTTGTTAATGTTTTATTTTCAAAATAGTGTGGTTTTTCAAAGACAAGCTTTTGTTCACTTTCATTTAAAATTAAATGTATTTTTTTTCTCAGATGAGATGAGGTTACCAAAACACTCCATCCATCTGCTCCTGGTCCAGCCCCTCTGTCAAATTTTAGAACCCATTGTGGCCCGCCAATAAAAAAGTTTTCCCACCCCTGCTATATACTATAAACTATGTTGATGTCGTCAGGCCATTATAGAGTATTTCTTCTGACATTTTGAAGGAGAAATAATACTCAACGTTTTATTTTTTTATGATGTTTGAGGCATTCTGACTGAAATACAGTTAAATTGAGGTTACCAGTAGTCATTTCCATTACCTGTAAATGTAAATTAGAATGTAACTTACTACAGTGAACCCTCGGTTATCGCGGTTAATGGGGACCGAGACCACCCGCGAAAACTGAAAATCCGCGAAGTAGCGGCGCACCTTCAAAAATGCTTAAAAAAAAAAAGTGCGAAGTAGCGGCGCACCTTCAAAAATGCTTAAAAAAATAAATAAATAAAATAATATATATATATATATATATATATATATATATATATATATATATATACGGGTAGAGAGAGAGAGGGTGAAATTCATGTTATAACAAAAAAAAAAATTATTAAAACATTTTTTTATTCCCCAGCCATTATTTTTGTATTTATTCAATTACTTCTTTTTGTATTTATTTAATTACTTCGACTTTTACCTGCTGGTACGCCGTCCGGTGTGCCCTGGCATTCTTCATTTATTTATTCATTTATTCATTCATAACTGACAGCCTCGCGCTCCGCTCATGCCCGGGCGGAAGGTGTTCCTCTTCGGCTTAACAACCACGCACGCCGGCCGGTCTCCTCCGGAGCTCTCGCACGGTCCCGAACGGAGCGAAATGTCGCCCCGCTAGTGCCCGGGCGGAAGTTGTTCCTCTTCGGCTTAACTGCCACGCACGCTGGCCGGAGCTCTGGTACGGTCCGAACCGCGCGAAACGTCGCCCCAAATCGTGCCCGGGGGAACGTGCTCTTCTTTGTCCACTCTCCTCTTCGCCCACGTTCTTCTTCGGCGCACGCCGGCCGTCTAACCACTCCAGCGCCCCGTCGTGCCGCTCGGCGAAACTACAATGCCCCCGAATATTTTTTAGACCCGCGAAGCACTGAACCCGCGAAAGGTGAACCGCGAAGTAGCGAGGGTTCACTGTATTGCAGCCAGATACCTATAAAATGTCATTTAATTTGCACTGTTTTGATCGCCACTGTTTTGCTCATTGAACAACAAATGAAAAGATGAATCATACACAGTGTTTGTAAAGATAATTGTCAATGTTTTATTAAATGAAATTCCAATGTAAAATTGTGTAATATTGTGTTATATAATGGGTCTACAACATACATTTCTCACAGACAAGTAGAGCTTTTTCTCATGAAATGTGTTGAAAAAAAACTAACATTTGAACATTGTTTTGCGTTACAACATCCGTGTTTACTGGTCATAAATTATTAACTTAAGTTTAATATACACTACACGAGCTGGGTAGCCACCACGCCTCAACCACCATAACAAGTTCGCTAACCCTTTAAGTCGAACGAGGTAGCTAACATATCGGGTTCAATTTGTACCAAAAATATGCTGTTGTGCCTTGTGTCTCTGTATATGTCGTCATGACGTGTCATTTGACAAAGCCTTGTGTCGATGTTAGTTGTCGATGTAACAGTCTTTGTTAGATGTCAATGTATGTCTATGTTAGATCTCAATGTGTCGATGTTAGATGTCAATCTATGTGTCTATATTAGATGTGTTTATGTTAGATGTCTATGTAAATGTTTGTTAGATGTCGATGTGTGTAAGATGTCTATGTAAAGGTTGGTTAGATGTCGATGTCTATGTAAATGTTTATGATGGATGTCGATGTGTCTGTTAGATGTCCGTGTTTGTTAGATGTGATTGTAATGGTTTATGTTATAGACGTCAATGTAAGTGTCAATGTTAGATGCCCATGCATGTTTGTTAGATGTCGATATATGTGTCATTGTTACATTTCAACGTAAATGTTGTTCGTGCAAGTTTCCAGTCCTCCAGCCACGTGACATCATGCGCGTCAAAGTGATAACTCGTACATTTCACGGAGGGAAAAAAAACAGACACCATTGGTAGTTTTGACCGGGAAAAAAAATCATTTATTTTTTTCGAACACCTCATGTCTCTTTCAGCGTAAGAATAAACATGACACGACCAAAATAAAATATACCAACACAGGCAAATATTTAAGGAGCACTCAATTTCCAGATGTACGGCTCGTACAGCGAGACATGTAAAAATCACGCCGTATCTCTTTACTTGTCCTCTAACCCTACTTACTTAGAATGGACCAAAATAATCAACGCCAATTCTCTTGAAAGGCGGATCGTCAGGTAGCACTCTTCTGATGACTCTAGCAGCTCGAGGTATCCAAAACTGTTGATGCAGATTAGCCATCATGTGGTTCCTTCCAGCGTGAGCTGTAATCTCATGAATGTATCTCAGGACTAGCTTTGTGTTATGTGAATCCTTGGCAAGATGGCTTGCTGTTTTGCTGTTTCAGGCATGGCTGCGTGGCTCAACTGTCCACCAACCCTCATGACACCATCTTGAAGTACTATATTGAACTTGTAAAGTGGGCTACTTTTCTTCACCCTTTTTTGTTTTTCAAATATGGCTAAATCTTTTTTGAAACTTCGCCTTTGACAGTATTTCACAAGTTCTCTTTCTGCTTTATCCAAGTCGTCGCAGGTCAAATACTTTCCTTTGACAGTTCTCTTGAATAAATTCATCTTGCCTTCTTCACCTAATGTGATTAACTCCTTTCTATTTTCCTTTACTCTGTCAGTAAGTCTTTCAGCTTTAGAAACCAGGCTACGGCCTGCTTCAATGCTGTCCAAGACGAATAATGGTTCATCCACTGGCCCAGAGAATCTTTGGGCTACAGTGACTGAATTACATGCACTTGAGTCACTCATTTGACCTCCAGGTCATTAATTGGTAATTTGAAGTGGTTTTTGTGTTTAACTAAATTCCTGGACACTGCCTGATTTTTTTCAGAGCTGTACAACCACTAGAAAGGGTGGTTCCCACAATGTGAGTTTTGCTCAGGTGGCCCAACAATGTCACAAAAACAAGTAGGGGTGTGTGTGTGTGTTTGTATAAGCTACATGTTGGGGACCAACATCGGACAGCACACCCACTGTAGGGGACCAAAATTTTTGTGGGGACCAAAAATCTGGGCCCCACAAAAAAGAACATTGAATTCAGTGATAAGAAGCTCAGGGGGAGGTCCTGTCAAAGTTTCAGGGCTTCCCAGGAAGGTCACAAAAACAAGACGAGTGTGCTAGAAATGTGTGTGCGGAAAAATTACTCAGGATCGCTGTCTAGTGGTCGGTCCCGGTACTGCACTTACGCACACTTCACACACTCGGCTGGTCTGCGCATGTGCAGGACAGTCTGCTTTATGTCAGGCAGCCACCCTCCCCTCCCCCACAGCCCAACCCGAAAAATTGAGATGTTAGTTAAGTATTTATTCCTATTATTGAGTGAGATTACATATTTTTACTTGGCAGCTGGCACAACAGCTAAGCTTGGAGCACAGTTATTGCAAAATAAAATAAATAAACAGTAACAACAATAACGATTGTTAATATTGTTATACTTTATAGCGTAACCTATTTATACTAATTTTCTGTATGCAATTTCAAGTGCAACTAATATAGTTGTGCATATAGATAGCCACCAAACTCCATACATTAGATAAAAATAAGAGCCACGATGTTAACCAATTAACAGTTCAAGAAAAAAGCAGACATCCAAGAACTTGCTTTGTTACTTTTGCGTGGCCAGAACTACAAACCCCAAAGCAGAGCAAACCCAAAACATCAGAGAAAGTACAATACTTTTGTCAAGGAGTGGTGCTGCTGCTTTGCGATCGCTGCCACCATAGTGAACGCGCTCCCACATTCGTGCACACGCACACATGCCACACACCTGTTTTCCACGTCCTGTCAGTCCACTCCGTCGGTCCGCATTTATTTCGTTGGTCAGCCATCACGGTTGGGTGCGCACTAGATCGCTGTTAAACCATCTTCTACGCCACAGTCCTCGTGTTCAACAAACATTTCTCCCGAATTCGCCTACCATGCACAACTCTCCACTTTCAAACGAGCGCCGCTGTTACTTCCGGGTTTTTAGCGCCAAGCACTTGACGCTAGCGTGTGACGTCATGGCGAAATACTAGGTTTTAAAATAAAAATTTTCTTTTTTTTGTACAGTCTAAGTGCATGGGGTTATGATAGATCGAATGAGTATACCTTTATGTACTCACTAACATTTATGTTGATCATAAAATGTTGTTTTGATGAAGAAAACTGTTATTTTTTAGAATCAATTGGCTTAGGGCACTTGGGCAAACTACGGCCCGGGGGCCACTTGTGGCCCGTTAAACGTTTCAATCCAGCCCCCCAAACTTGAAAAAAATTAAATGAATAAGCCTTGTTAATGGTTTATTTTCTAAATACTGTGGTTTTTCAAAGACATATATATTGTTGTAATGCTTTTGTTCACTTTCGTTTAAAATTAAATGTATTTTAGGACTCATTGTGCCCCCCCCCTCCCAATCAAAAAGTTTGCCCATCCCTGGCATAGTGGATGGGCCGAGGAGTTTAAAAGGCACACATCATGCATTTTTCAGTCAGTTTTAGCCAGGGCTTGGTATGGGGAAGACCAGCTGGTTTACATGTAATCATTAAATTTTCCCAAGTTTTATTTAAGTTAATTGGACAAAACAAAAAAAACGCAATATTCTTCTGCCAGAGAGTATGTAATATTCTTCTGCCATTTTATTGTAGAGGGCCATTTTGAGCCCCTAACAATATTATTCAACCAAGAGATCATGAGTCGTCGCCCACTTACTTTCTGAAGTCAGCTGGGATGTCACGGCTGTGACCCTCGTGAGGATAAAGTGGTTCAGATGGAAAAGTAGGACTAAGGGCTTTTTCTCAGGTTTCCATGCGCAAATCCATGTATATTAGGTTAATTGGAGACTCTAAATTCTCTACTCATCAAATGACATTCGTGACCCTGATGGATAGATAAAATAGATTATTAATCTGCCATGGGAAGTCCAAGGTGTCTGGTAGAAAGAAATGCATTCATACACTCATTACACAGTCAACCAAGCAAAGACACAAAGCCTAGGGCAGGGGCGGGCAAACTTTTTGATTGGAGGACCACAATGGGTTCTAAAATATGACAGAGGGGCCGGACCAGGAGCAGATGGATGGAGTGTTTTGGAAACCTCACCTCATCTGAGAAAAAAAATACATTTAATTTTAAATGAAAGTGAATAAAAGCATTCCAACAATAATATTTGTCTTTGAAAACCACAGTGTTTAGAAAATAAAACATTAACAAGGTTTATTCATTAAATTTTTTTCAAGTTCGGCGTAGTTTGCCCTCGCCTGGCCTAGGGCATAAACACATACATGTAATATCCAATCCGCTTATTCTCACAAGGATAGTGTGCTGGAGCCTACCCAGCTGTCAACGGACAGTAGGCGGGGCACACCCTGAAGTGGTTGCCAGCCAATCGCAGGGCACGCAAAGACGAACAACCATCTGCGCTCAAACTCACTCACAAATGCAACCTCCACACAGGAAAGCTGGGTCCCGGGATCGAACCCTGCACCTTGGGACTGCGAGCCGGATGTCCTAACCAGTCTTAACTCATTAAATACCAGCCATTTTCACTGGAGCAACCCGCTCAATCCCAGCGTTTTCCTGGGTTTTGACTAATATTGCAAGGCCCACAGAATATAGTATTCTAATGCTATATAGACATGGAGCACACCCGAAGAAAGATGAGACTCTCTTCTTTCAACAGAAAAAAATGTTTGTTCCTATCTTTTTCCATTCTTGAGCAATCGGCATTTGAAAATAGCTAAATTTCATGAAAACTCCAATCCCTGGGGAAAAAACTGAGAAAATGAGCTTTTTGTAAACTGATGCATTTTGACCATAATTTGAATTTTGACACTATTATTTATGGCTTTTATGACACCTCTAACATCTAAATAATGCATGCCTTCTATAAAATAACAAAAAAAAGCACAAAAAATGTTTTTGATAAAATAAATTTATTTGCACATAACACTAAACGACTGAACTGTTGAACTATGTACAAAAATGAAATACATCAGTGTCATACATACTTTTTTTTTGTGTGATATAAAATAAAACAGTTGCCTTGATGCAAGGGCACACAACATAGTTCACACCACATTCTTGTTTCACTCCGTTTGCCTTTGCACAAACAGACCCGACACTTTCGTTGTGGTCTGGCTTTGCTGGTCCGTGGAAAATAGGCGAGCTTGTGTTTGTCCACTGGGGTTTGTGTGAAAATAATTGTCTGGGAAGTGATTGCTGGCATCCGCGATGTGCTGCAGAAGCTCATCCGTGAGAAACAGCTGCAGGAAATCAGCTGGCTCCTCAGACTCCAAATGGGCAGCGGCATTCAGTGGTCCAGGGGTTGCTGTAAAGTCGATTTTCCTCGGTTGCCATCCAGTGTGACGCCATCCGGAACCACTGCTTCCTGATGCACAACCTGTAAATTACAGAAATACAAACAATTGGAAATATATATTTATTGCTGCATTTTATTGCTGGCGTGTGAAGTTTCATATTATAATTTACCTTTCTTTACACCAACAAGACGAGGAGGAACTTTCTTGCCGCGGGATGCACAATCTGTGAATTTTAGAAAGTATGCATGATTACCACACCATTCAGTATTGTTGTTTCCTCGTCGGGGAGGAGATGCGCTCGCGCGTAACTGCACATTTACACGACATTTTCTGCCCGCAAGATGCATGATATGTACAATAAAAGCATGAGGGCTAAAACCACATGTTCAATGGTAACTTGCGAGCGTTTACTTCCTCGTCGGCGAGGACTTACGCTCGCGTGTAATTGTGCAATAGGCGCCCGGACGAGAAAGTCAGCGAGCAAGCTTGCGTCTAACTGCACATTTACGCGACATTTTCTGCCCGCAAGATGCATGATATGTACAATAAAAGCATGAGGGCTAAAACCACATGTTTAATGGTAACTTGCGAGCGTTTACTTCCTCGTCGGCGAGGACTTACGCTCGCGTGTAATTGTGCAATAGAGGCGGCCGGATGAGGAAGTCAGCGAGCAAGCTCGCGTCTAACTGCACATTTACGCGACATTTTCTGCCCGCAAGATGCATGATATGTACAATAAAAGCATGAGGGGTAAAACCACATGTTCAATGGTAACTTGCGAGCGCTTACCTCCTCGTTCGGGGGGATCTGGTGAGGACTCTCAGCTGCTTTGGCTATTGTCCGAAGGCAGGCGATGCAGGCCGCAAGGCACGCGCACCCTCTTTAGACGCCGTTTTGTTGTGACGACGACGAAGCGTCATCCTCTCAACCAAAGCGTCTCCATCGCCTTGATGCTTTTAGGAAGCTTTTTTTTTACAAAAAAGCATTCCTCGATCGTCATTTGCTTGGAGGATTTCATTGCTAACGCTACTAATGCGACTGCTGCTAGTGCTGCCGATGCTGCTGCTACCCACGCTGCTCTCCACACTTATAAGTCTACCCCAGGATCCCGCCCCCCCATTTGTACCTCTGGCGCAGATTCAAGGCGGATCTTTTGCACCTCTGCCCCCTGCTGGGTGATTTTTACATGATTCACAATGCGGACAAGGCTGATTCTCAGTCAGAGGTTGCATCAGACCCTTATGTACACTATGACGTAAAAAAGACAGGAAACGTACTTATACGTCTTTGGTAGAGGGCGCCATTGCATTAAAAGACGTCTTTGTACGTCTAAGGGAGTAAATGAGTTGAACAAAGTACAGGGTCCTTCACCTGACTACAGATGATCTTCTGGGGACTTTATTTGGTTTTAATCACTTTTGGGGTCTGTATCTATGCACACTCCCTGGTTTTGCTACCTTCCCGGGTACCACATACACACTGCTTAGTTTCTCTGCCTTCGTGGGTACCACATACATATTGCTTGGTTTCTCTGCCTTCCTGGGTACGACATACACACTGCCTGGTTTTGCTACCTTCCTGGGTACCAGTCACACAAACGTCAGACGACTCAGCACATACCGACTGTCTCAGCACTACACACTTTCACTCCAAGGCAGTGCTGTGAACCAACTTACTGACAAGAGGTAGTATTTAGAATTTTAAAAAGTGCTTGAAAGGTTTTGTTCATGTAAAACCAACAGATTATGACATTATTATTATTATTTAAATCAGTATTAAACAGCATCAGCATAGGTTAAAGATATTATACAGACTATATACGATAAAAAAATACTAAACCACCCTTGCTTTTCCGTCATTTCTTGTATAAGTTAACACACAGATGTATAACATTTGTTTATACAAATATAACGATTAAAAAGTAGCTGATTAGAGTTTTAATTTTGTATTCATTAATCTGTAATAAAAATGGACATATTTTGGTTAATAAAATTAACAAGAAATAAAAGTAAAGGGTGTTCTAATACTTTTTTCAAGATTGTCCTAACATACATTTAATGTTTACAGTATATGTCTTCGGAAGAAGCGCAGCATTAGATTTTTTTTTTTGTTCTCTCTCTTTGACTTCTGAATTTGAATTTCTGTCACAGATGTGCTTGAATTCTATTTTGGATGATTTGTGTTAAACTGCACAAATATTTGAAGAGCCATAGAATTCAAGAATCACACCAGTGCTGCTACTCCTCCGAACGGGTGAACGCCCTTGATTAACAACCTGCGTTGAGGTGGCTTTTGAGATTCGTGGTGTGGGAGAAAAATCTCTGAAGGCATTCTTAGACTTCAAGAGAGGGTCCACAATTTTCAAAGATTCACTTCCGTCTGAATCAGAGGCCTCACTTGTATCCGGAATATATTCATCTCCACTGTCATCTGAGTTGGAGTAATAATGCTTATCCATTCCAAAGTCAGCCTGTTTTTTTAATCTAAAAAACAACAACAACAACGAAATATAAAGGATAGAAGGCAGGAGACCAATAAAATATATGCAATTTGCTTGTAAGATTCCCTGAAATCTATATGGGTTGTTTACCTGTATACTTTTGGTCCTCCTGAGCCTTGGGATAGTAATATGGTCTGGGTCTGAGGCACAAAGTTCAGGGGCAGGATTTGACAATGATTCGTCAGAATCTGTGTCGTTATTCCAAGGAAGATTCAGCCCATATTTTTTGTCCAAGGGAGGAGACTGGGTTGCATCAGAGTCCAAGAGAAAATTGAGAACCCATTAAATACTTAATCCCCAGAGGAATCTGCACAGAAAAAGGTCTTAATTCTATTTGAAAAAAAAAAAAAACTAAAATATTGATGAATGATATTATGACAAAATAATGTAATAACAAAATTAGAATGATTTTAGGAAATTATTTGCAAAACCAAAACATTGTGGTACGATAATAATGCATATAATTATTCTACGCAGCTATATTTAACAAAAACACTTAATTGACCGTAACAAAAAGCTCCCGGGAGGAAAACTACATTAAATGTTTTTTTAACAGGGCAGTGAAAATATTGGAAAATAAAAAAAATAATGAATAAAATAATATGAAAAAAGAATTCAATGTGTATCGATGGACCCATATGAAATACTTATATCGCTATGTACTTATCAGCCATATCGCCCAGCCCAATATGTAACTGCAACTTCAAAACCTCGGGCCATAACAGGATTGTAACATGGGATGCATATCTTCATTCCTAAATTTGTAGATCCCGAGGAGGCTGCTCAATGGTCCTGGTAATGTAAACCTCAACCAATTCGGTCACAGCCAATGTTCTCCATCCTTGTTAAGAAGTTTTGAAATGATTTAATAGATATACTATTGCAAACTATACCAGAATTTTATACATTTTAAACTTTTGATCACAATTTTACCTATTTTCTAAAAATCTGAAGAATCCACATGCCAAATCACCTGCTGTGGACACATAGGTTCTGTTCTGACAGATAATTCAGTTACAGGTTGTGTACTTAAAGCCAATAAGAGGGCAATGCAGCAGTCGACAGCCTGACGAAAGCTTAAGTCTCCCAATGAGAGAACTGTAGTGGCTGGTAGGTTCTTAGATTGTAACATAGTAAAGACATACACTACGCATAACTGTATATCATATGATGATGAGGGAAAATATTATTAGCTACGATTTATGTCCAGATATATTAGAAAACTTGTCCAACCAGCACAGGTCTATCTAACTGTAATTTTAACATCTCAAGACACGACAGGATGACCACATGATACGCATACCTCCTTTTCAGAGTCTGTCAAACCTTGAGAAGGCTGCTTCGATGTTCTGGTGGCATCAACCTCAGCCGATTCAGTCATTGTCGGTTGTCCTCCATCCTAATGAACAAGTTGAATATTAATTTAATGAATTAAAAAAAAGAAAATGGATCAGAATTTTACACATTTTAACGAACAAGTTCACGAATGAAACAAAACCAATTACTTTAGCGCATGACAATTAATCTTCAGTAGAGATATGTTGTGACTGATATTTCAGTCACAGGTTGTCTTTTGAACGCCACCAGGGCCGCAATGGAGCACAGGACAGCCAAAAGTCTTCTTGTCGGACAGCTGTAGTGGCTGGTAGGTTCTAAGATTATAACATAGTAAAGGCACATACAACTCCTAACTGTATTTCATATGATAATGAAGGAAAAGATGATTAGCTATGATTTATGTCAACAATAAAAATGGCTCTACGGGGTCCCCACGAACGCAAACCTGACAGTTGGGTGTCAGATGGCCAACATACCTGACTCGCAATTCAACTCAACTGGACCCCACAACACAAGAAAAAGCTGAGTGAGCCTCAAACCAGACATACACATTCACTGACAAATATCCTGTGACACCAGATATATTAGAAGTCTTGTCTAATCAGCACACGTCTATCTAACTGCAATTTTAACATCTCGAGACACGACAGGATGAGCACACGATACGCATACCTCCATTTCTGAGTCTGTAAAGCCTGGAGGAGGCTGCTTCGATGTTTTAGTAGCATCATAAATTTATTGAATTAATTATATTTGAGGTTGGATTAGATTTTTACACATTTTAAGCCTTAGCCACCCAAAACAAAACATAAGCTCATGAATGAAATAAAACTAATTAATTTCGCCCATGCCAATTAATCTTCTGTAGACACGTGTTGTGACCAGTGTTGTTTTTGGCAGGCATTTTAGATTTTGTCCAAGTCATTTGGACAAAGTGCTGATTTGTTTACATCACATTTAGTCATCCCAATTCGTTATAGTTTTAGTCCAGTTTTAGTCAACGAAAACTAAAAAAAGGGTTTTAGTCCAGTTTTAATCGACGGAAACGCAAAAAAAGTTTTACCCTAGTTTTCGTCAATTTATTCACAAAGGTTTTAGTCCAAGCGGCACGGTGGCCCAACTGGTTAGCATGATGGCCTCACAATATTGAGGTCGTAGGTACGATTCTGGCTCCGGCCTTCCTGCGTGGGTTTCCTCTGGGTAATCCGGTTTCCTCCCATATTCTTAAAACATGCATGGCAAGTTGCTTGGACACTCTAATTGCCCCGAGGCATGAGTGTGAGCGTGGATGGTTGTTCGTCTATGCATGTCCTGCGATTGGCTGGACACCAATTCAGGGTGTACCTCGCCTACTGCCGAAGACAGCTGGGATAGGCTCCAACACCCCCCGCGACCCTAGTGAGGAGAAGCGGTACAGATAACGGATGGATGGATGGATGGATGGGTTTAAGTCCATTTGAGTTAAAACAAGGCATTCAAGGTTTCCACCCAATAACAAAGACTTTTGGATGGACTACTAAGGATTCTTCATTACAAACAGAAAAAAGTGGCAACAGTGGAATCAATACTCACTGCTCCAAAATAAGCAGAGAAGCAAAACATTTTGTTGGGCAACTGTTGTGGCTTTATTTCACTAAAAGCAACATAAAATAATTTATGAACCACATGCTAACAATTTTGTCTAGTCAACGAAAAAAATTCATGTACATCACGTCATGTTTTCGTCATAAAAGAACCTCGTATAGCTTGTCATCGTCATTAAAAAAGGGGCGTTAACGAAGTATTTTCGTCATAGTCATCAGTGACGAAAACAACACTGGTTGTGACTGATATTTCAGTCCCAGGTTGTCTCCTGAACACCACCAATTGGGCAAGGGCGCGCAGGAAAGCCTGGGGTCTTCTATTTTTACAGTATAGAAAGGCTAAATATCAAATTGAAACAGTGTTTTATATCATGAATATACAGGGTTGGTGCTGGTTCTGGTAGGGAAACCACAACATAAAGATGTCCTTAATTAGTCCCACAATGGGGATATTTGCAATATGGCATATGATGGCCTAACAGGGCCACCGCCCAGAAAGGAGTAACGCAGAACTTTGTAATACTGTCACTCCCTGACCAGTTCGTTGTTCCTGCAGAGCCAAACTTTGACTCAGACCCACAAATTTGAATTACAGATAGTGGACAATGGAGAACTCCCCCAGTCAGTCATCATGTTCAACTTCCATAGAAACTTCACATACATTTATTAGATTGCCAAACTAATTGGAAACTACATCACCAGAACACCACAAGTGGGCTCTGTTATTGTACTTAAAGATGCATCTTACAAACCTGTGTTCTCCAAGGCCAGCTGGTCCATAGTCTTAAGTTATTTCTTCGCCAACATCAATGTCTCGGAGCGCAAACAGACAGAGGTGTGGTCTGTCCTCTGTTGTCATCTTCTTCATTTTACAGTTGGGGTGCATGTGGTCATCATTAACCAGTCTTCCCAGACTGCCATCTTCTTGAGCTGCATCAACACTTAAAATAGATTAAAAAAAAAAAAAACAATTATTCAATCAATGTCAGAAATTAATCTTTGAGACAATCTTGTGTACACAAAACATAAAAATAGGAAATCCACAATTTTTAAATCTAAATCAAATCATACAAGAAATTTCTATTGGAATCAGACCCTATTAACAGCTTGTCTTTGAGACTTCATGATCTATATTTTCATTTGTACAGATTCAACGCATGAATAAAAGTAATTATACATTTTTGCTTAGAGAATGATTTTTCCCCTAACACTTATGGGATGAGTATGTGTTTATTTTTTTAAATAAAAACAAAAATAAGATAACATCTCAATCTTTGCCTCACCTCCAAGTTTTTTCTTGCCGGCGGAAGTCAAACAAAAAGACAGTGCCTCTTCCATCCATCTTCCTGCGTTGAGATTCATCAGAATCTATCAATTTTCCTCTGTACTCCATAATAAAGAATAAAGTCGTCTTTCCTGAAAGGGGCCTTGGTAAATACTCCTCGACCTAGTTAACAGGGAAATCAAGTTAGCTTCGTCATATTTTTAAGCACACAAATAAGGAGTCATCATATTCATTTGGGCCACTATACTAATGTAGGGTGGTTTGAAACATTGCTTCTTGTGAGGGATAGAGCAGAGCCCTTCTTTATGATTTTAAAGGAACAGACCAGCCAAAATTCATTTTCCAGCATTGCATTAGCCAGTATGTATTAGGACTGAAAGTACAAATGTCAATTGCACCTGGTTACGTAAAAAAAAAAACTTTAAGATTATTTAGTTTCAAAACAATGACATACACTGTACACAGTCATATTGGATCGCGTCACGTGATCTCTGTGACGTATTACGTGCTTTACACTAGACTATCAATATCGGACTTGTTCACCGGTCTATTGTGGTATAAAAATGCCGGAGGGCGTCATCAAGTACAGCCTTAATTTAGATAGAACTCCTACCATCAGGTTTCACACTCACTGAAATAACTTGAAACTGACAAAAGTGGCAAAAGAAAAGGTCAAGACACTCTTAATGTAAAATAACCACTTAAAAAACGATGTCAGCTTGGTTATCAGAAAACAATAATATATCTTAGCAAAAGCGTTAACATCATACCTTTAAATTAGTTTATATACTTCGCTTCTAACTCTGCAGTCTTGTCCAGACCCTTGACTGCATGTTCAATAGTATCCTGCTTTGGGGACTTCCTGCATCTCAGGGAAGGCATTGTTTATTCTATAAAGAAAAAAGACAGTATTGTGTTGAGAATTATTAATACTATGGGCTAAATGGAGTTTTAACAATATCAGTGTAAGAAAAATAAATTATAAATTAAAAAAATATCAATTCCTCCATCCCAATTAACGATTTCAACCATAATAGTTTATATTGAAGTTTAAACAACAGACACAGACAGATTTATGCAGTGTGACTACAAAAATCTTACCAAAATTGCATTCACAGTAACCTTTGCTTTAAGAATCATGTAATTAACCAGTGAACATCGTGTCTTACACAAAAATTAATGACAGAAATTATCATGGTACTTGCATTCTGTGGTTCTATAACAAAAGTGCAAGCTGTTAGCTCCGCAAAGCTAATGCAACAAGCTAGCGTCCCTCGTGCTCACATTCAATGCAAACCTGACCACCGGATGACAATACGCGTCGGTTTAGTTCTTTAAATGAGTAAAAGCACCATGACGTTTTATAATTATTCAATGCTTAACTGGAGCTCGTCAATTATGTCGATGTAGGAGCACATGTTTGCTAGGCCAGTGTTGTAGGCCCACATCCATGGTGCTACTTTGTATAGTGTTTTCCACACAACTATCTCTAACTATGAACAAATGCACTCGACGCATGTTTTGAAAAAAACCCAACGAAAAACACTTACCTCTCCGTTTCAACAGCAGTTCGAACTTCGAAGTGGTGATATTCTCCAGCGTTAAGCACCTGCTCGAACTGCGAATAGGTCAAATTCAACAGCGTCTTTTTTCTGTCTTAATAAGGACGCGATGAGAGGAGGAGCGCTTGCCTTTTCGTCAGCACGCCCCGCGCGGGTGGTGCTGCTTTATCACTCTCTATCTGTGCCCGCCCGCCGGCACGTCGATAGAAAAATAATATTCCTTCAAACATTACTTTCATCTTCTTAACGTTTTGTAGTGAATTTAACAGGTTCACCACTTTTTTCAAATACACCAATGGAAAACAGGTCTTAATTGAGGAAACATACAAAGAGCGTCTCACAAACACCTTATGATGAGCAATGTAATTTGATCACGTTTTTTGTCACTGCCTGGACGTTGGGTTCACTGGCCTGGTGGCAGTGGCTTGTAGACACTGTCACTGAGTGGGAACGGATCTCAAGGTGGGTCAAACTAACCCAAGCAGTGGATCGGTCCGTTTTTTAAATTTATTAATTTTTTTATTTTATGTATTTATTTATTATTTAATACAAGGGCTTCGGCTCACTACCAGTGGGCGGGACCAAAGAATTTGGGTTTCCTTTGAGCTAGGAGGCAGTCAAAGGCAGTCCAATCCCCGGCAACATAAAGCGCCTAGCTCTGGGGACATGGAATGTCATTTCTCTGGTAGGGAATGAACCCGAGCTGGTGTGTGACTAGACCAGTGGTTCTCAATTATTTCCTGTCATGCCCCCCCTACCAAGAAGAAAACAATTCGCACCCCCCCACCACAATTTTCTTTTACATTTCGTACTAATGTACATGTTCTTTGCATATTAATGTTAGATTGTCAATAAAATATCTTACCTTAACAAAGCTAAATTGATAAAAATAAAATATCATTTTGAGAACGACTATTGTGAGGATCTCGAAACTCAGTACTCTGTGGTGCTAATATTGATGAGATGATAAATATGTTGAAGCCACAGAACAAAAAGATTAGATATTGTTTGGAAATTAATGACGTACATAAAGGAATATCAGCCTTGATTGGAGTACATTACTGCATTTAAATTTTTAATAAAAATGAAACAATTATTGATGTTATGACCACTATGAAGAATTTAAAAAACAATATATAGGGATAATTATAGTTTTCATTTTGTTATGTGTAGTCTGTTCATGTTGCATTATTTTTATGACAAAGACGATGGTTAATCGTAGGTTTGTTGCCCAAATGTACCATTACAACCTGATTAATGTTGAGAATGACGAACTCAAACTGGACACTGAAACGTAAAAACACATGGACTTCTTGCCCCTGTCCTCACACGTGCACACACACACACACCATACACGAAGATCCGGGAGGTAAGGACGGCTGTCCTACAGGATGCGGATGGAAGAACAACTGCAGCGGAACAATGCCAGGGATGTCTGGAGGGGCCTGAAGACCATCTCAGGCCACGGACAAGCAGGTAAGACCCAGAAGGGGGGGGGGCTTCAGTGGGCAAATGAGTTGAACCTATTTTTCAATAGGTTTGATCAAATGTCTGACCCCGCTCAGGCTTCCCTGATGCAGCCCCCACCCACCCCTCCTGCCACTGCGAACAAGACCCTCTCTCCCCCTCTCTCGCCCCTCTCTCTCTCCACAGGCTCCAGTTCCCAGCCTCATCAGACAACCACCACTTCCTCCTGCTCAGCCTTGTTCCTCACAACATCTCAGGTGAAGAACCAGCTGAGGAAGATGAAGGCGAGGAAGGCGGCAGGCCCAGATGGGACCAGCTCCCAGCTCCTCAAATCCTGCGCAGACCAGCTGTGTGGAATCGTCCAGCACATGTTCAACCTGAGCTTGAAGCTGGGCAGAGTCCCCCAGCTGTGGAAAACATCCTGCCTGGTTCCGGTTCCAAAGACACCCCATCCGAAGGAGCTCAACAACTTCAGACCAGTGGCGCTGACGTCTCATCTGATGAAGACCCTGGAGAGACTGGTCCTCGTCCATCTGCGCCCCCTGGTCAGCTCCTCAATGGACCCACTCCAATTTGCATACCAGCCTGGCATCAATGTGGATGATGCCATCATCTACCTGCTCCACACTTCACTCTTCCACCTGGAGAAGGCGGGGGGCACGGTGAGGATCATGTTCTTTGATTTCTCAAGTGCTTTCAACACCATCCAGCCCGCCTTATTGGGAGACAAGCTGGAGCAGGCGGGAGTGGCCCACCACCTCATCACATGGATTCACAACTACCTCACAAACCGGCCACAGTACGTGAGAACACAGGACTGTGTGTCTGACGTGCTCCTCTGCAGCACGGGAGCGCCGCAGGGAACTGTGCTGGCTCCCTTCCTGTTCACCCTCTACACCTCGGACTACAAATACAATTCCACAACCTGTCACCTGCAGAAGTTCTCTGATGACTCTGCGATTGTCGGCCTCATCACTGACGATGACGATCGGGAGTACAGAGGGGTTACGCAGGGGTTCGTGGACTGGTGTCAGCAGAACCGCCTCCAAATCAACGCTGGGAAATCCAAAGAGCTGGTGGTGGATTTCCGCAAGCGTCGGCACTCTCCACCTGCACCAGTGAATATCCAGGGAACAGACGTTGAGAGGGTCTCAACTTACAAGTACCTGGGTGTTCATCTGAACAATAAACTGGACTGGAGCGACAACACAGACGCTCTCTATAGGAAGGGTCAGAGCAGACTCTTCCTACTCAGGCGGCTGAGGTCCTTTGGCGTTCGGGGAACACTCCTCAGGAACTTCTATGACTCGGTGGTTTCATCAGTCATCTTCTATGGAGTGGTCTCCTGGGCAGGAGGCATCTCGGGCCGAGACAAAAAGAGACTGGACAAACTGGTGAGGAGGGCCAGCTCTGTCCTGGGCTGCTCCCTGGACTCTGTGGACTCAGTGGGGGGCAGAAGGATGACGGCAAAACTGTCATCAATGCTGGACAAACCAGCCCACCCATTCAATGACACTCTGAGAACACTTTACAGCTCCTTCAGTGACAGACTTTTACACCCTCGCTGTACCAAAGAGAGATTTCGCCGCTCCTTCCTGCCAACTGCTGTCAGACTTTTTAACAAGAACATTGGGTCAGGCCTACAAACGGGAGGGCATTAGTGCAATTGTGCAGTCCTAGGATGCAATATTAACTACTACTGTACTTTCAGCCAAGGGTGTACTTAAATATTGACCAATGATGTATTTTGTTTACCATTACAGTATTCTTATTACAATACTTCTATCACTGTAGTATTTCTACCACTGCAGGATGTTCACTATTACAGTACTTTTATCATTGCAGTACTTTTATCATTGCAGTATTTTTCTATCATTGCGGTACTTTTACTATTACAGTACTTTTACCATTGCAGTACTTTTACCATTGCAGTACTTTCATCATTGCAGTATTTTTCTATCGTTGCAGTACTTTTACTATTACAGTACTTTTACCATTGCAGTATTTTCTATCATGCAGTACTTTTCTATCATTTCAGTACTCTTACCATTACAGTACTTTTATCATTGGAATATTTTTATGATTGCAGTATTTTCAATCATTCAGTAGTTTTTATCATTACAGCGTTTCCCCCTCCGTATAATGGACAAACATTAGGAGTGTTTCCTTACACTTAGATACGTTTATACTGTGTATATTTGCATGCTTTTTCTGAATGTCTGCTGCTAATGTTATACATTAACGGCTACATTACGCCGCCGACTCTGTGTGATCTATATCTTTGCTGCTGTAACACCTCAAATTTCCCCATTGTGGGACTAATAAAGGACATCTTATCTTATCTTATCTTATCTTATCTCTCCTACAACGAGGCAAGGGCCTCCACCAAGTCACCCCAGGGACAAGTTTTATTCCCTGATGGTCATCAAATTATGAGGATCTCATTCTACGCCGGAAGGGAGGAGGGGAATTTTTCCCTAATGTGAGGTTTTCGCTCCTCCACTGATGATCACACTGTTGTATGATTTCATTATGATGATCTGTCTTAAAGCCGTAAGGACATGATTTTTAAATCCACAACAGGGGGGAAATGTAAGATGGGCTGAGGATAGGTAATCAGTTTGTGTATTCATAATCATGTTTTTATACACTCATTAATGTTGAACACACACAGAGACACTTACTTGTTATTTTAACACACACACACACAGACACCGTATCCTGAAGATGTGTTTAGTTAAACTGACCTTGGGTTATGATTTTCTGCCTGCTGGAGTCCCTGGTGATTAGTTATTGATGCTTTAGTTAAACTGACCTTTATACCGTGAGTTATTGATGTTTTCTGTCTCTTGGTGATTAGTTGTTGATGCTTTTCTGTCTTCTGGTGATTAGTTATTGATGAGTTAGTTTCAATAAAAAGGCAGAACGGAGGGTGAGAGTCAGAGGGTGTGCGGGATTGAACTGGCAAGACGGCTGTTTCACCTCCTGGCTCCCTCTCCCATTCTGAATGGCACAAAACGAAAACTTTAGTAAGTTATTTCAGTCTAAAAAAGGCGTCAGGGCATTTTTAAACCGGACAGTAAGTCGCCACTGTCTTGGTTCCTTTTTGTGCCTTGACCCATACCGGAATTATTGAAAGGATGCAGTCCTATTTACAGGCCCCAGTGACACCCCAGGTTTCTGTTGTTTGTACGAGGGCGCTTAATAGGTACTGCTATTCACAATCGTCTTAGGCTGTTTCTTTGCAGAAGTTTATGGACAATGTGTAGTGCTGTAGGATGCAGTCTAGAGCATTCTTGACATTGAAGCTTTTGTTTCCAGCAACTGCTAATGCGACCGTGCATCAAACATGCAAAACACAGACCCTTGCTCCTCAAGAAGTCAATCTTATCCTTGTGATGCTTTCTCCTAAATTCCTTACCAATTGTGAGACTGTGTTGCTCTCCATTACAATTAGCACATGGTTTGGCAATAGCATCCACTGAAACAGGTTCTGCCTTTGGCATGGTGGTTTTGTTGTTTTCCATCTTGGCGGGCACAATGACTGTTGTGAAGACTTTCTTTGATTTTGTTGTTTCTGTGTGTTGTGATTTTGTTTTCTGTTTTATAGAAATCTTTCGTGCTTGTCAACAAAATCCTTAAACTTCACTCTTCTATTTGTTCTTTCTTGGAGATTGCAGGCAAATTTTCTCCAAGATTCTATAAGTCTGTATGGAAGTTTGTTTGCCAATGCCTTTATATTAGCCATGTTGTCCAAGTCCTCCATGTAATTAACATCTGCCATTATGTTCGAACAGCCCATAAGGAATAATGTGAAAGACTGAAGTGCAACACCATCTTCAGACTTGATTGTTGGCCAATCCATGGCTTCCTTTAAATATGCTTCTGCTATCATGAAGTCATCACCATAAAACTCCTTCAAGATTTGTTTTGCTTTGGTATATCCTGTCAGAGGTTCCATATGGATGCAGCTCTTCACCAACTCATGTGGTTGTTCACTAGTATACTGCAGCTAAAATTGAAGATGATCACGGTTATCACTTGTACGGCCTTCAATCCCATGTTCAATGGCACCTATACAGGTTTTATAATGCAGAGGGTCGCCTGTAAAACGTAGGAATGGAAAGTTCGGGAAGAAGCGATGCTTTTTGACTCTTTGCTAAGTATTCTGCGACACTGGCTTGCTGTGAGATTGCGTGGCAAAGGCCATCAAGCACATGTCCCTGTTGTTCTCTACTTTCTGTCTGATGTGGAAATCTAGCCATTGGAATAGTCGAAGTGGGAGCATTTCAGGTCAACACTGCTTGTTGCTCTGATAGGCTGTGATGGTAATTGAATGTTTTTCCTTGTTTAAATTGTAACACACTCATCAGGAATGTGGATACCATCCTCCTGGGTATTTTCATATCTTCTCAAGACATCCAATTTAGCATCAGACTCAGGGAGTGCCGTTTGCATTGCATGCATTTCCTTCTTTGCTTTAATTGCAGCTTCTTCTTGCTCAAGTGCCAACCTTTGTTGTAAATCAGCAGCCTTTGCCTTTAAACATGCTCGTTCCATTTGAGCCTTTAATTTAATTGAAGACGTTGACAGAAGTGAGCTTCTGTCTGTTAGATTCTTTACTTCTACTTCTATGGGTGTAGTTAGTTGATGCAGATCTACTATCAGCAGGTGATATTTGTTTATTGCATCCTTCCTCTGCACGTTTCAAAACGTCCTTCTTCCATTGCTCACATTTCCATTAATTACATTTTTTGGATCAAACCAGTTATTTTGGTCATCGGCAAAATCCTCTTCAGTCTTTAAATTTTGCAGACCGGAATTGAGGTCCACAAATTCTTGCTCCATGCCGCTAAAGCAAACACGAACCTCAGTTTTTTACAGCGTCAACATTTGCATCATCCTCCATCAATTGTTCAATTTGACGTTGCATGGAGGTCAATTGAGCAAATTTGCAGCTGCGTGCCTGCATCCGTTTAGGCTTGTGATCTTCTACAGCTTTTCTCCGTCATTTTTAATGTCCGCTTTCCACTGTCTTGTTCCTCCATGTCAATCCACAATGAAGCAAACAAAAACGTCAAACTGACTGTAGCGTCTCAATTTGTAGGTCAGCCGAATGACGATCAAAGTTTTAAGCAGTTTACTCACGCACCTGTTACGTGCGCGTCCTTGTTAACTCGCGATGCTTGTCAAGTATGGACGCATGCTAACAGCTAGCAGCTCATTGTCCCGACTGGAAAGTTGCTCCTTAGCTGTGATGTGCCTAGGGTTACACTATCTATCATTAACAAACACAGCCAGCCCTCCTCTTTCCTCTTACCGCTTTCCAGTGTCCTGTCCGCAAGTAGTATTTGGAAGCCGTCAAATTCCACAACGGTGTCCGGCGTTAGCTCTGTTAGCCATGAATCCGTGAACATCAGCAAGCTAGCTCATTGGAAGTTCCTCTCGTGCCGCGTTAGCGCTGTTAGCTCGTCCATTTTCTTGGGAAGGTATCTAACATTTCCCATAAAAACGGACGGGAGGACGGGGTGGTCACGCCTCCTCTTTGCCTGGCGTTTCGCCCCCGCGCGACATCCCCCGTCTCTTCCTCCTCAACTCGTGGGGGATATCGGGTCTCGCTCCGGGAGTCGGCACGGGGTTAGCACGAAGTGCTAACAGCTGATCTCTTGTGTAAACGATTGATCCGTAGCTCCCAGTGACATCTCCGGACACGATCACGCAAAAAACAGCCCTCAGCAGCAATAAAACCACCGCAATTTGGATGTCCATTGCTGCGATGAGGTAAAATAAATAAAACTGGGTAAAGGGAAAAACACGCGAAAAAGGCTCAAATAGTGAGCCGTGCTGCTCTAGCAGGTAGCCACTCGCGTGGCGACGGAACCGGAAAAACAAATGTGGTCCCATCAAAATCTGATTGGATATTTAAAAATAAAAGCGTGAAAATTTGCTTATTTGTCTGTCG
Source organism: Idiotropiscis lumnitzeri (assembly GCF_059441095.1). Classification (NCBI taxonomy): domain Eukaryota; kingdom Metazoa; phylum Chordata; class Actinopteri; order Syngnathiformes; family Syngnathidae; genus Idiotropiscis; species Idiotropiscis lumnitzeri. The sequence goes on along the minus strand of NW_028283577.1, from coordinate 1,648,152 downwards.
TCACCAATGATTAAAAAAATTAAAATCATTACAAAATCCTCAAGCTATCGTGATACCAGACGAGTTCTGCGGGACACCAGACCACCCCAGTTGTCCACAAAAAGTGGTCACTTCAAAATTTGATGTGGCATTTCAAAATAAAAAAATCACCTGAAATATGCACTGTGATCAACACTGATTTAAAAGAAAAATCTTTAAAAAATATCCTCAAACTATCGTGATACCAAACCAGGACTGGGGATACTAGACCACACCAGCTGTCCACCAAAAGTGGTCACATCAAAATGTGATGTGGCACTTCAAAATAAAAGTAGCCTGAAATTCGCTTATTTCACGGTCATCACCACTGAGTTAAAAAAAAACATAGCTCGAGCTTTCGTGATACCAGACCAGTTTTATGGGACACGAGACTACCCCAGCTGTCCATAAAAAGTGGTCCCATTGAAATCTAATTTGTAATTTCAAACTAAAAGTTGCCTGAAATCTGCACATTTCACTGTCATCATGCCTGACTTTAAAATTTCATTAAAAAATATCCTCTAGCTATGGTAATACCAAACCAGGTTTGGAGGACACTAGACAACACAGCTTTCCACCAAAAGTAGTCCCATCAAAATGTAAGGAGGCATTTTAAAATAAAAGAGCTGGAGCTGTCGTAATACCAGACTAGTTTTGTTGGACACTCGACGACCCCAGCTGTTCATCAAAAGTGGTCCCATCAAAATCTGGTGTAATTTCACAATAAAAAAAAAAACACCTGAAATATGCACATTTCATTGTCATCAACACTGATTTTAAAATAATCATTTCAAAATACCCTCGAGCTATCGTGATATCAGACCCATTTTGGGGGACACTAGACAACCCCAGTTGTCCATCAATTGCGGTCCCACCAAAATGTGATACGGCATTTCAAAATAAAAGTAGCCTGAAATCAGCATACATCACTGTTATCAGGCCTGACTAAAATATCATGACAAAATATCCTCCAGCTATCATGATACCAGACCAGACATATTTCACTGTCATCACCATTGATTTTAAAAAATTAATTAAAAACTAGAGCTGCGAGCAGCTATAAAGGGCCCTCGCCACCCGGACAACGTTGGGGTACTGGCACGTTGGAAATGTGAAATATTTCCGAGAAATAACGTGAGGAATCTTCAAGAGGAATTTGCTTGTAGTTAAAGTTAGAGCAGCTTTTGTTTTCAAAGCCTCGTCAATGTTTGAAGTAAATTTGTTGGCAGGCACTACAGGTGCATCAAATCAAAGACTAATAGACTGAAAAACATTTTCTTTCCGAGAGCCATCACCATTCTGAACTCTCACACACATGCACACACACACGACCACCCTTACCTTGCTGAACAGCGACGTATTGTGTTGTATTTCTCCAATTTCATACTATTTTCCATCACAATATTTATTCTCTTATTTATCTAATTTATATATTTGATTAAATTATTGTTGTATTGCACTGGAGAGGGGAGCTCCCTAATCTTGTTGCACACTGTACAATGACAATAAAAGGATTTCGGATTCTGATAAATTTAGAATGGCCGACTTCCTGTTCAATTTAGCATACGGCTCCATGAGACTTTTTATTAGGTCTTGGCTTTGTACACACTTCATCAAATTTTCAGTTTGGTGAAACAGAGATATGGGGCTGTTTTTTTTTGTTGTTTTTTTTTTCTAGGGGGCGATAGCGAGCCATTTTTAAACAACTGTACGACAAAATAATAAAATATTGTGAATATTGAATCAACTCCCGGTTGGGTGGACGCTGGCACGTTTGGCTGCCACTGCTCACCGGTAACTCTCAGAAATTTTTTGGATCCGCTTGTTGTACCTGCTTTAGCAGTTTACAATCCCTCCAGTTACAGTGATTTTATTTATTATCTGTATGTTGAGCGATCCCGATTCTCATGAATGCCACCCACCGATTGCATAGTCGCTGACGCGTCTACTGTGGCTAAAGTTTAGCTTACCTATCAAAGTTAGCACCTTATGTACAGGGTAAGTTTGGGATTTTTTTAGAGCATGAGCAGGGGAGTTTTTAAGCATTTAGTCCATTGTGGTGAACCGCCCCCATTTAAGTAAATTCAAAATGGCCGACTTCCTGTAAAACCTAGCGCATGGCTCCAAGAGACTTTTTTGTAGGTCTTGGCCTTATACATACTCCATCGAATTTACAAAAAGTAGGTGAATCACTCAACCAGGGCTGAAGTTTTTGAATATTTCTAGAGGGCCATGGCAAGCCATTTTAAAAAAGCTGCACATTCCATTCCGCAGGATTGCTATGGACATTGTGGGTCCTTTGACAAAAAGCAGTGGTGTAGTGTGTGACAACGCCACACGTTTCCCAGAGGCATTTCCATTGCGCACAATCACTGCTCCGGCAGTACTTTGTGCCTTGGTGCAACTCCTTTCCAGAGTTGGCATACCAGATGAGATTCTAACAGACCAGGGAACCAATTTCACTTCAAGGTTAATGCAACTGTTCAACAAACAACTGGGCATCTCCGCCATCAAAACCACTCCATACCACCCATAGACTGATGGACTAGTGGAAAGGTTCAATCAGACCTTAAAGAAGATGCTCCAGAAATTTGTGGATGATACTGGAAAAGACTGGGACCGGTGGCTGCCCTTTTTGCTGTTTGCCTATCGCGAAGTTCCTCAGGCGTCAACAGGTTTCTCTCCCTTTGAACTCTTGCATGCTTGGGAGGTTCAGGGGCCATTGGACTTGCTCCGAAAGGCCTAGGAGGCACCTTCCACCACGTGAAGTGATCGGGGGGTGGTGAAATTTGTGCTGGAAATGAGGGAGAGACTGGCCAGGTACCAGTAGGAGGCAGAGGTCAACCTGCGGGAGGCCCAGAAAAGCCAGAAGACCTGGTATGACCAGCAAGCTCGCCACCGGGAGTTTAAACCCGGCCAAAAAGTATTGCGGCTTCTCCCCACATGCAACAACAAGCTTTTAGTAAAGTGGCAGGGGCCATATGAGGTCACCCGGAAGATGGGTCCAGTGACCTATGAGATTTTCCATCCGGAGAAGAAAAAAAATAAACAAACTTATCATGTGAACCTCCTCAAAGAGTGGAAGGAGCGTTCAAACCAGGCTCCAAAGGAGGTCATACTCGCGCGGAAGGTGGAGGAGGACGACGACGACGACAAGGACGAGGACGACGACAATGATGATGATGATGATGATGATGACGAGGCAGAGCTGGAGTCCTCGACGACGACAGATGCGCCTGCACTGGCACGTCGGAAACCCAAGCAAGTCACAGAGATGTGCTTAATTTTCAAGACGGTGCCTTCTCTTTTTTCCGCCAGCCCAGGGAAGACGACGGTGGTAGAACACGTCATTCGTCTCAAAGAAGGATTACCAATTCGTCAGCGCCCCTACCGAGTTCCGCAACACTTGGTGGAGAGACTAACCAAGGAGCTCCAGGAAATGCTGAAGCTTGGAGTCATTGAGCCTTCCAAGTCGGAGTGGTGCAGTCCGGTGGTTATCATCTCCAAGAAAGATGTGTGCTGATTTAGAAAGAGAGTGAAAGACGTTTAAGAGAAGAAGCAGAAAGTACTTAATATGGAGATAAAGAAAGACGAAGAAACAGGAGCGAGAAAAAAAGGAGGAAATGCACCAGCCGAGGATCAAAGAGACAGTGACAGTGAAAAAGGAAGTCAGGGTGAGAGAGCTGAGGAGGAGGGCCAGCGAGAAAAGGAGCCGGGATTGCCTCAACAAGTGGACAACAGCGCCCTGGGAAGCCTGCCACAAGAGATGAATGCAAAGCGGCCTGCCAAACAATCACACCAATCCAAGATAATATGCGTAAATGGGCTGCGGGCCTCACGACCACCCCGTCAGCACCGATCTTCTACCAAGGACGTGGAAGAGGAAGAGGACACCTGCCAACAAAAGACGACGTCTGCTACAACTGTAGGAAACATGGCCACTTTGCTCGAAACTGCCGTCAACCACCCAGGAAAACCGATTACAATTTACACAGACAGAATCAAGTTTGATAGGAAATTTGTGATTTGTCAGGACCAGTCGTGAAAGCAACGGAGGATCACGTGACGTAAAAAACAAACAAAAAAAGCAAGTGGAGAAGCAGTTCTACATGAACGTGCGTTTTACTTATTAGGCCGTGATACACTGACACAATTGGACCTTAATATCAGAGTCAATAAGCAAGGGCGAATTCAAACAAACGTCAAAACTTTAAAAGGGCACATTATTATCGGTTGCTACATTTGGAAGAACAAAATAGGACGTCAATAAATTATTAGAAGTAGCTCACAATAGAGTCTGTTTGGGCGATGACGTGCAACACATGGTTAGTCTGCAAGGGACTATCAGATACAATGTATCAAAAGTAAGTGAAAACGCAACTATGGTTTCGTGCACCACCACATGCAACACTTGCACCATTCTCATGGAAAGACTCTCCCTGCTGGAGGGACGTGTCCGCCAGCTAGAGCAGAGTAATGTGGTAAGCGTAAATGTGGCGGACAGCACCGGTTAGCATTGGCCGTAAACGGCTTGCTAATCGCGTTGAGCCTGTTAAGACACAGAGCAGTTCCATTCCACCTCGGTCTCCTGGCTCCCGCACTTTAGTGAAAGGTGACTCCATTACTCGATACATTAAGCTTGAAAATCCAACCACAGAATGTGTATTGCTGGGGCCAGAGCACCCGACATTGAAGCTAATCTTATGGAGCTAGCACGCAAGAGACCTAGACACCAGCGCAGTGCAAACAACGCTAGCTATTCAGATATAGTAATACACGTCGGCTCCAATGACACTAGTGTTACTGCCGTTTCAATGATACGCTGGCTAAAGAAAGTTTTAACGCGCACTCACTCACCATGGGTTGAAGTTGCGATGACGTTCGCTCGGCTTCACTGGTCTTGATGTTGATGTGTAGTTATGTATGTCACGTCAAACAGTCAAGGGTTAGTCTTAATCGTAGTCATTTCAGTCCAGATGTCATGCCGTGAAGTCAAGTAAATCAAATAAATAAATCAATGGCTACGGTCTTCCAAACTTCAAATCAAAAACATCCGCGCATATGCGGTAATCAATACAATATACTATCTTCTATCTTCCAGTTTGTACATAAATAATGCGTCTTGAGTAAGTGCGGTTGAAAAACGGTATCCGACCAGCGTTCCCCCACCTGTCCTGCATTTGTTATTTATGGATGAACGCAACCAGTGCTGACGTCATCAATTGCCCTAGTGGTGGTGTTGCCATACTGCATTACTCAAAAGAAAACTGCTCCAACAACTAGGATGAAGCAATCAGAGATCACAAAGAAAAAACATAGCAAGGACTTGTGATCTCGCCAGAAAGATGAGTCTGAGTCGAGTAATTGTCTCTGGCCCCTTGCCTGCGAGAGGCAATGATGAGAAAGATGGGGGTGTAGCCCTCATTTCCGAATTTAATCTAAAACTTAGTCCTCGTCCTAGCAATTCCTTCAAAACATTTGAAGTTCTCATTATGCGATCCACGGCCGCACTGCCGTTTTATCTTGCCGTTTTTTACCGTCCCCCTGGCTCTTACTCAGGCTTTTTAGATGAATTTTCTGAATTTGTGGCTGATTTGGTAACTCATGCGGATAATATATCATGGGCGACTTCAACATTCATATGAATCTCCCGTCGGAACCACTTACCGTGGCGTTTCGGACAATAATTGATATGTTTGGTTTCATGCAAATAATAGATGAAGCAACGCATATAAATGGTAACACGTTAGATTTGGTATTAACCCGGGGCTTAGCATCCTCAAAAATAATTGTATTACCATATACTAGTGCTATAGCTGACCATTACTTAATCAAATTTGAAGTCTTGGCGCATTGCCATCGTTCTGACCATGATCAAAGCTATAGCAGCCGCAACATTAGCTCCTTAACCACCGCTGCGCTCTCTGAGCTACTCCCTTTAGTAACCGATTCGTTTCCTAATTATATTGGTACGATTGATGATCTTACAAACAACTTTAATGTCGCTCTGTTAAATGCGCCTGACTCCGTCGCACCTTTAAAAACTAAAACTTGTCCAAAGAGGCTGACTCCGTGGTTTAATGAGGAAACACGCATACTGAAACGATTCTTGTAGGAAGCTTGAGCGCAAATGGCGTGCGACCAAACTGGAGGTCTTCCGTCAGGCATGGTGCGCTAGTTTATACAAGGAAGCGCTCAATCTAGCCAAAACTAATTATTACTCTAGATTAATTGTTTTACATAAAAACAACCCTAAATATTTATTTGCTACTGTAGCAATGCTAACGCAACAGCAACCAACCTCGGATAGCTCTTCCTATTCAGCTCACGATTTCATGCAATTCTTTACTCAGAAGATTGAGTGTATTCGTGATGAGATTAAAGACACTGTTCTTACAATTCCGTTGAATTCCGTCATAAATGGTGTTAATAGGGACATTAGGGCTGATAACTGTCCGATAACCTTATCTCAATTTAAAAAAGTATCTCTTGAAAGCCAAACAAAATTGGTTAGTGGGGCAAAACCGACAACTTGTGTGCTCGATCCGCTTCCTGGCAAACTAATTAAAGAACTGTTTATGACCCTAGGACCGTCTGTCTTAAATATTATTAATCTATCACTTACCACGGGTATAGTACCAGCAGCTTTAGGACCGCCATTATGCGACCGCTACTTAAGCAACCAAACCTCGACCCAGAGAGTCTCAACAACTATAGACCGGTTTCAAATCTTCCGTTTATTGCAAAAATCTTGAAAAACTTAATGAATATATGACTAGTAATAATCAATTTGAACCTTTCCAATCAGGTTTTACCGAATGGAAGCTACGGAGGAGGAGGGCATGCTCGCGTCACAGTTAAGCCGAAGAGGAGCACCTTCCCCGGGCACGGGCGGTGTCAAGCGGCCCCTAAGTTTAACCGAATGGAAGCTCCGGAGGAGGAGGGCATGCTCGCGTCACAGTTAAGCCGAAGAGGAGCACCTCTTCCCCCCGGGCACGAGCGGAGCGCGAGGCTGTCAGTTATGAATGAATAAATGAATAAATAAATAAATGAAGAATGCCACCTTTCATTTCACTGGCATGATCCGTGCCTGTCATGCCGCGTGTGTTTTTGTTTTTTCAGCTGTGTGGGCGTTCCTCCAGCGATCGTCTCGCGCCATGCGGTCAGCTGCTGCGAGACGCGCCCACCAGCCCCGCACCGGATTCCCATTCACTCACTGATTACACTCACTACCACCTACACTGACTACCTGGCGTCGGATTGTTATCCTACTTGTGTCTGCGTTTGGAGAGTCCTGCTCAATCCTCCAGCTCTGCTGGAGGATCATAACATTCACAGGGCACACCGGACGGCGTACCAGAAGTTAAAAGTCGAAGTAATTAAATAAATACAAAAATAAGTAATTGAATAAATACAAAAATAATGGCTGGGGAATAAAAAAATAAGAAGTTTTAATAATAATTTTTTTTTGTTATAACATGAATTTCACTCTCTCTCTCTCTACCCGTATATATATATATATATATATATATATATAATTTAAGCATTTTTGAAGGTGCGCCGCTACTTCGCGGATTTTCAGTTTTCGCGGGTGGTCTCGGTCCCCATTAACCGCGATAACCGAGGGTTCACTGTATTACTCTTACTCGATCTTGGCGCCGCTTTTGACACTTGATCATAACATATTATTAAAACGCCTTGAAACTTGTGTTGGCATTTCAGGTTCAGCGCTTTCTTGGTTTAATTCGTATCTGTCGGAGAGGAGGCACCGTGTAATTCATGGCAATGCGACTTCTGATCTTTGTAAGATCACACGCGGAGTTCCGCAGGGATTGGTACTAGATGCTACCGCTTGGTGATATTATACGGAAATATAACATTAGTTTTCATTGTTATGCTGATGATACGCAATTATACATGCCGTTGGATATAACGAATCCGTGTGATTACTATAAATTAGAGGCATGCCTTGCCGAAATTAAACTATGAATGTCTTTCAATTTTTTGCGTCTTAACTCAGATAAAACCGAGATGCTGATCATTGGACCAGCGCGTCATCGGTACCTTTTTCAAAGACACCACTATGAGTATCGATAAATTGCCCAAAAGGATTCAACTAGATCAATGTCTAAAGTCATTTTTGGCCAATTTTCAATCAGATTCGTTAAAAGGGCACCGTGCAGTACGTCAAAATGTAAAAAATTATAATTTTTGTCACCACTGGGTGGTGCAAGGTGGTCGCTGCTCAGGCCCTAATAATAATAATAATAATAATAATAATAAAAGTAATAATATTTTCTACAAAAACAATAGGGACCTCGCAGCCGTCGCAGCTCGGGCCCTAATAACAATTTCTACAAAAACAATAGGGACCTCGCCGCGGTCGCTGCTCGGGCCCCAATAATAATTTCTACACAAAGTCCATTGTGGTGACCCGCCCCCTTTTAAGTAAATTCAAAATGGCCGACTTCCTGTAAAACCTAGCTCATTGCTCCAAGAGACTATTTTGTAGGTCTTGGTCTTATACATACAGTGAACCCTCGCTACTTCGCGGTTCACCTTTCGCGGGTTCAATGCTTCGCGGGTCTAAAAAATATTCGGGGGCATTGTAGTTTCGCCGAGCGACACAACGGGGCGCTGGAGCGGTTAGACGGCCGGCGTGCGCCGAAGAAGAGCGTGGGCGAAGAGGAGAGTGGACGAAGAAGAGCACGTTCCCCCGGACACGATCGGTGGCGACGTTTCGCGCGGTTCGGACCGTACCAGAGCTCCGGCCAGCGTGCGTGGCAGTTAAGCCGTAGAGGAGCACCTTCCCCGGGCACGGGCGGTTCCAAGCGGCCCCTAAGTTTAACCGAATGGAAGCTCCGGAGGAGGAGGGCATGCTCGCGTCACAGTAAGCCGAAGAGGAGCACCTTCCCCGGGCACGGGCGGTGCCAAGCGGCCCCTAAGTTTAACCGAATGGAAGCTCCGGGGGAGGAGGGCGGGCGTGTGTCACAGTTAAGCCAAATTGGAGCACCTCTTCTGCCCGGGCACGAGCGGAGCGCGAGGCTGTCAGTTATGAATGAATAAATGAATAAATAAATAAAGAATGCCACCTTTCATTTCACAGGGCACACCGGACGGCGTACCAGCAGGTAAAAGTCGGAGTAATTAAATAAATACAAAAAGAATGGCTGGGGAATAAAAAAATAATACGTTTTAATAATAATTTGGTTTTTTTGTTATAACATGAATTTCACTCTCTCTCTCCCCGTATATATATATATATATATATATATATATATATATTTATTATATATATTGTATATTTTTTTTAAGCATTTTTGAAGGTGCGCCGCTACTTCGCGGATTTTCAGTTTTCGCGGGTGGTCTCGGTCCCCATTAACCGCGATAACCGAGGGTTCACTGTACTCCATAAAATTTACAAAAAGCGAGGTGAAACACTCAACCAGAGCTGCTTTTTTTAACATTTCTCGAGGGCCATGGCGAGCCATTTCAAAAAAGCTGCACAACTAACGTATAAAATATTGATAAATTTGCTCGGCCTGATGTGTGTGTAAAGTTTTACGAGTTGTCGTTCATATTTAGAACCTCATAATCAGCTTTGTTTTATTGCGGAACAGTGCAATGCCACTCCCACAACTTTTCACGAAAAAGGACGAATTTCGTATTGTGACATCCTCATGGCCGAAACAGTCATCCGAGCATATATGAGGGCGACCTTGTTGAGTTGCACGGAGAAAAACATCCAAGAAAATAACTTGTATTAGCTTTTACCAGTTGGTGGCGCTACTACTACGATGTAAAATAAGTTGGTAGATGTCTTCAGGGCTGAAGTATCCTCAAATGTGTACAACTTCGAGAAGATAGGATCATCTGAGTCATGTTGCCGGAGCTTTTGTTGCCACAGAGTACAATCGGACTTTTCAGCACCTTAATAGCCACGCCTTTTGCCAAAACGTCACAAAATTCGGCAGAGAGTAAGATCATTGTCTTGAGTCTTTTCTGACTAATTTTCAGTCGGATTCGTCAAAAGGGCACCGTGCAGTACGTGAAAATTAAAATAAAAACAAATTTTTGATTCCACTTGGCGGCACTGTGTGTATAACAAAATAATAACATTACGATGTCTTCAGGTCGGGACGTTTTATTTACAGGTGAAGGTTTGGATTTTTAGGAGCATGTGCAGGGGAGTTATTAAGCATTCATTTATTTGTATTAGGTTCATTTTGTCTTCTTATTATTGATATTTGACTGATTCATTAAAAGCAGACAATTATGTTTTAGGTAAATTTTTTACCTGACATCTTTCGGCGAGTCTTTCGCCTTCTTCAGAGTGTCGCATGATGGTGTCTTGAGCTGATGTTCCATGAGGGTGTGACTTACCTGTCAAAAAAATGAAAAAAATCAGAGCAGTAAAAGAACAAGCACAACATGAACATTACAAATCAGCAATCACTGACCACTGCAAAAGGGAAAACTACATCATGGACCGGGAGAAGGGCAGGGTCATCCGCACAGAAGAGAACAAACAACAGCGCTGGATCAGAGAGGCCATTGAGATCTGCAAGCGAGGCATAAAAACCATGAACAGAGACAAGGGAGCCTTCATCCTCTCTACCACCTGGACCAGCATCTTGGCGGAGTGAACGGACAGCGGGGGCGTGACTTGCCTTCATTCTTGTGACAGGTAAGTCACGCCCTCATGGAACATCAGCTGATAAAGACGGGTCACAAGACAGCATCATGTGACACTCTGAAGAAGGCGAAAGACTTTCGTATTGTGACATGCTCAAGGCCTAAACACTCATCCGAGCAAATATAAGGTAGATTTTGTTCACCTGCCCGGAGAAAAACATCAACGAAAATAATTTGTATTTGTTTTAACCAGTTGGTGGCGCTACCACTGCGATCAAAAATAAGTTGGCAGCCGTCTTCAGGGCCTGAATATCCTCAAATGTGAAAAATTTCGAGAAGATGGATCATCTGAATCATTTTGCAGGAACTTTTGTTGCCACGGAGAATAATCAGACTCTGCGGCACCGTAATAGCCACGCCCTTCGAAGGAAAGTCACAAAAATAGGGATAGAGTAAGATCAATGTCTTGAGTCTTTTCTAGCCAATTTTCAATCAGATTCGTTAAAAGGGCACCGTGCAGTAAGTCAAAATGTAAAAAATGATATTGATTGGCGCAAGGTGTATAACTGAATATAAACATATAGATGTCTTCAGGTACAGACTTTTTATGTACATGTGAAGTTTTGGATTTTTAGCAGCATGTGCAGGAGAGTTATTAAGCATTTTGTCCATTGCGGCGAAGGAAATCTTAAGTGAAAACTTTGAAGCCCCGCCCCCGTCATATAGTATTTCGGAAACAAAAAATTTTAGCCCCAGTGTTTGTCCCAGGTCTTCAGATGCTACAGACAGAATTTTAAGGCAATCAGATGAAGCCTTTAGGATCAGGGTGCAAAAGAATGACCCCTGTAAACATGCAAAAAAGGGCAAAAGTCGGACTTTCAAAAATTCATAACTCACTTCCTGTTCATATTAGACGTTAAAATAACAAATTTTTCGCCATGCCCGATGAGACTGCCAAGTTTGGTGAGTTTTTGTGCATGTTTCGGGGGTCAAAAATGCGATCGAACAATCGGAAAAATAATAATAATAATAATTTCTACAAAAACAATAGGAACTTCGCAGCGGTCGCTGCTCAGGCCCTAATAATAATAATAATAAAAGTAATAATATTTTCTACAAAAACAATAGGGACCTCGCCGCGGTCGCTGCTCGGGCCCCAATAATAATTTCTACACAAAGTCCATTGTGGTGACCCGCCCCCTTTTAAGTAAATTCAAAATGGCCGACTTCCTGTAAAACCTAGCTCATTGCTCCAAGAGACTTTTTTGTAGGTCTTGGTCTTATACATACAGTGAACCCTCGCTACTTCGCGGTTCACCTTTCGCGGGTTCAGTGCTTCGCGGGTCTAAAAAATATTCGGGGGCATTGTAGTTTCGCCGAGCGGCACGACGGGGCGCTGGAGCGGTTAGACGGCCGGCGTGCGCCGAAGAAGAGCGTGGGCGAAGAGGAGAGTGGACGAAGAAGAGCACGTTCCCCCGGACACGATCGGTGGCGACGTTTCGCGCGGTTCGGACCGTACCAGAGCTCCGGCCGGCGTGCGTGGCAGTTAAGCCGTAGAGGAGCACCTTCCCCGGGCACGGGCGGTGCCAAGCGGCCCCTAAGTTTAACCGAATGGAAGCTCCGGAGGAGGAGGGCATGCTCGCGTCACAGTAAGCCGAAGAGGAGCACCTTCCCCGGGCACGGGCGGTTCCAAGCGGCCCCTAAGTTTAACCGAATGGAAGCTCCGCAGGAGGAGGGCATGCTCGCGTCACAGTAAGCCGAAGAGGAGCACCTTCCCCGGGCACGGGCGGTGCCAAGCGGCCCCTAAGTTTAACCGAATGGAAGCTCCGGGGGAGGAGGGCGGGCGTGTGTCACAGTTAAGCCAAATTGGAGCACCTCTTCTGCCCGGGCACGAGCGGAGCGCGAGGCTGTCAGTTATGAATGAATAAATGAATAAATAAATAAAGAATGCCACCTTTCATTTCACAGGGCACACCGGACGGCGTACCAGCAGGTAAAAGTCGGAGTAATTAAATAAATACAAAAAGAATGGCTGGGGAATAAAAAAATAATACGTTTTAATAATAATTTGGTTTTTTTGTTATAACATGAATTTCACTCTCTCTCTCCCCGTATATATATATATATATATATATATATATATATATATATATTTATTATATATATTGTATATTTTTTTAAGCATTTTTGAAGGTGCGCCGCTACTTCGCGGATTTTCAGTTTTCGCGGGTGGTCTCGGTCCCCGTTAACCGCGATAACCGAGGGTTCACTGTACTCCATAAAATTTACAAAAAGCGAGGTGAAACACTCAACCAGAGCTGCTTTTTTTAACATTTCTCGAGGGCCATGGCGAGCCATTTAAAAAAAGCTGCACAACTAACGTATAAAATATTGATAAATTTGCTCGGCCTGATGTGTGTGTAAAGTTTTACGAGTTGTCGTTCATATTTAGAACCTCATAATCAGCTTTGTTTTATTGACGAACAGTGCAATGCCACTCCCACAACTTTTCATGAAAAAGGACGAATTTCGTATTGTGACATCCTCATGGCCGAAACAGTCATCCGAGCATATATGAGGGCGACCTTGTTGAGTTGCACGGAGAAAAACATCCAAGAAAATAACTTGTATTAGCTTTTACCAGTTGGTGGCGCTACTACTACGATGTAAAATAAGTTGGTAGATGTCTTCAGGGCTGAAGTATCCTCAAATGTGTACAACTTCGAGAAGATAGGATCATCTGAGTCATGTTGCCGGAGCTTTTGTTGCCACAGAGTACAATCGGACTTTTCAGCACCTTAATAGCCACGCCTTTTGCCAAAACGTCAAGAAATTCGGCAGAGAGTAAGATCATTGTCTTGAGTCTTTTCTGACTAATTTTCAGTCGGATTCGTCAAAAGGGCACCGTGCAGTACGTGAAAATTAAAATAAAAACACATTTTTGATTCCACTTGGCGGCACTGTGTGTATAACAAAATAATAACATTAAGATGTCTTCAGGTCGGGACGTTTTATTTACAGGTGAAGGTTTGGATTTTTAGGAGCATGTGCAGGGGAGTTATTAAGCATTCATTTATTTGTATTAGGTTCATTTTGTCTTCTTATTATTGATATTTGACTGATTCATTAAAAGCAGACAATTATGTTTTAGGTTAATTTTTTACCTGACATGTTTCGGCGAGTCTTTCGCCTTCTTCAGAGTGTCGCATGATGGTGTCTTGAGCTGATGTTCCATGAGGGTGTGACTTACCTGTCAAAAAAATGAAAAAATCAGAGCAGTAAAAGAACAAGCACAACATGAACATTACAAATCAGCAATCACTGACCACTGCAAAAGGGAAAACCACATCATGGACCGGGAGAAGGGCAGGGTCATCCGCACAGAAGAGAACAAACAACAGCGCTGGATCAGAGAGGCCATTGAGATCTGCAAGCGAGGCATAAAAACCATGAACAGAGACAAGGGAGCCTTCATCCTCTCTACCACCTGGACCAGCATCTTGGCGGAGTGAACGGACAGCGGGGGGCGTGACTTGCCTTCATTCTTGTGACAGGTAAGTCACGCCCTCATGGAACATCAACTGATAAAGACGGGTCACAAGACACCATCATGTGACACTCTGAAGAAGGCGAAAGACTTTCGTATTGTGACATGCTCAAGGCCTAAACACTCATCCGAGCAAATATAAGGTAGATTTTGTTAACCTGCCCGGAGAAAAACATCAACGAAAATAATTTGTATTTGTTTTAACCAGTTGGTGGCGCTACCACTGCGATCAAAAATAAGTTGGCAGCCGTCTTCAGGGCCTGAATATCCTCAAATGTGAAAGATTTCCAGAAGATGGATCATCTGAATCATTTTGCAGGAACTTTTGTTGCCACGGAGAATAATCAGAATCTGCGGCACCGTAATAGCCACGCCCTTTGAAGGAAAGTCATAAAAATAGGGATAGAGTAAGATCAATGTCTTGAGTCTTTTCTAGCCAATTTTCAATCGGATTCGTTAAAAGGGCACCGTGCAGTACGTCAAAATGTAAAAATTTATATTGATTGGCGCAAGGTGTATAACTGAATATAAACATATAGATGTCTTCAGGTACCGACTCTTTATGTACATGTGAAGTTTTGGATTTTTAGCAGCACGTGCAGGAGAGTTATTAAGCATTTTGTCCATTGCGGCGAAGGAAATCTTAAGTGAAAACTTTGAAGCCCCGCCCCCGTCATATAGTATTTCGGAAACAAAAAATTTTAGCCCCAGTGTTTGTCCCAGGTCTTAAGATGCTCCAGACAGAACTTTAAGGCAATCAGATGAAGCCTTTAGGATCAGGGTGCAAAAGAATGACCCCTGTAAACATGCAAAAAAGGGCAAAAGTCGGACTTTCAAAAATTCATAACTCACTTCCTGTTCATATTAGACGTTAAAATATCAAATTTTTCGCCATGCCCGATGAGACTGCCAAGTTTGGTGAGTTTTTGTGCATGTTTCGGGGGTCAAAAATGCGATCGAACAATCGGAAAAATAATAATAATAATAATTTCTACAAAAACAATAGGGACTTCGCAGCGGTCGCTGCTCAGGCCCTAATAATAATAATAATAATATTATTAATAATAAAAGTAATAATATTTTCTACAAAAACAATAGGGACCTCGCAGCCGTCGCAGCTCGGGCCCTAATAACAATTTCTAGAAAAACAATAGGGACCTCGCAGCGGTCACTGCTCGGGCCCTAATAATAATAATAAAAATAATAATAATTTCCACAAAAACAATGGGGACCTCGTAGCGGTCGCTGCTCGGGCCCTAATAATAATTTCTACAAAAACAATAGGGACCTCGCCGCCGTCGCTGCTCGGGCCCCAATAATAATTTCTACACAAAGTCCATTGTGGTGACCCGCCCCCTTTTAAGGAAATTAAAAATGGCCGACTTCCTGTAAAACCTAGCTCATTGCTCCAAGAGACTTTTTTGTAGGTCTTGGTCTTATACATACAGTGAACCCTCGCTACTTCGCGGTTCACCTTTCGCGGGTTCAGTGCTTCGCGGGTCTAAAAAATATTCGGGGGCATTGTAGTTTCGCCGAGCGGCACGACGGGGCGCTGGAGCGGTTAGACGGCCGGCGTGCGCCGAAGAAGAGCGTGGGCGAAGAGGAGAGTGGACGAAGAAGAGCACGTTCCCCCGGACACGATCGGTGGCGACGTTTCGCGCGGTTTGGACCGTACCAGAGCTCCGACCGGCGTGCGTGGCAGTTAAGCCGTAGAGGAACACCTTCCCCGGGCACGGGCGGTGCCAAGCGGCCCCTAAGTTTAACCGAATGGAAGCTCCGGAGGAGGAGGGCATGCTCGCGTCACAGTAAGCCGAAGAGGAGCACCTTCCACGGGCACGGGCGGTTCCAAGCGGCCCCTAAGTTTAACCGAATGGAAGCTCCGGAGGAGGAGGGGATGCTCGCGTCACAGTAAGCCGAAGAGGAGCACCTTCCCCGGGCACGGGCGGTTTCAAGCGGCCCCTAAGTTTAACTGAATGGAAGCTCCGGAGGAGGAGGGCATGCTCGCGTCACAGTAAGCCGAAGAGGAGCACCTTCCCCGGGCACGGGCGGTGCCAAGCGGCCCCTAAGTTTAACCGAATGGAAGTTCCGGGGGAGGAGGGCGGGCGTGTGTCACAGTTAAGCCGAATTGGAGCACCTCTTCCGCCCGGGCACGAGCGGAGCGCGAGGCTGTCAGTTATGAATGAATAAATGAATAAATAAATAAAGAATGCCACCTTTCATTTCACAGGGTACACCGGACGGCGTACCAGCAGGTAAAAGTCGGAGTAATTAAATAAATACAAAAAGAATGGCTGGGGAATTAAAAAATAATATGTTTTAATAATAATTTGTTTTTTTTGTTATAACATGAATTTCACTCTCTCTCTCCCCGTATATATATATATATATATATATATATATATATATATATATATATATATATATATATTATATATTTATTATATATATTGTATTTTTTTTAAGCATTTTTGAAGGTGTGCCGCTACTTCGCGGATTTTCAGTTTTCGCGGGTGGTCTCGGTCCCCATTAACCGCGATAACCGAGGGTTCACTGTACTCCATAAAATTTACAAAAGGCGAGGTGAAACACTCAACCAGGGTTGCTTTTTTGAACATTTCTCGAGGGCCATGGCGAGCCATTTCAAAAAAGCTGCACAACTAACGTATAAAATATTGATAAATTTGCTCGGCCTGATGTGTGTGTAAAGTTTCACGAGTTGTCGTTCATATTTACAACCTCATAATCAGCGTTGTTTTATTGCCGAACAGTGCAATGCCACTCCCACAACCTTTCACGAAAAAGGACGAATTTCGTATTGTGACATCCTCATGGCCGAAACAGTAATCCGAGCATATATGAGGGCGACCTTGTTGAGTTGCACGGAGAAAAACATCCAAGAAAATAACTTGTATTAGCTTTTACCAGTTGGTGGCGCTACTACTACGATGAAAAATAAGTTGGTAGAAGTCTTCAGGGCTGAAGTATCCTCAAATGTGTACAACTTCGAGAAGATAGGATCATCTGAGTCATGTTGCCGGAGCTTTTGTTGTCACAAAGTACAATCGGACTTTTCAGCACCGTAATAGCCACGCCTTTTGCCAAAACGTCACAAAATTCGGCAGAGAGTAAGATCATTGTCTTGAGTCTTTTCTGACTAATTTTCAGTCGGATTCGTCAGAAGGGCACCGTGCAGTACGTGAAAATTTAAATAAAAACAAATTTTTGATTCCACTTGGCGGCGCTGTGTGTAAAACAAAATAATAACATTAAGATGTCTTCAGGTCGGGACGTTTTATTTACAGGTGAAGGTTTGGATTTTTAGGAGCATGTGCAGGGGAGTTATTAAGCATTCATTTATTTGTATTAGGTTCATTTTGTCTTCTTATTATTGATATTTGACTGATTCATTAAAAGCAGACATTTATGTTTTAGGTTAATTTTTTACCTGACATGTTTCAGCGAGTCTTTCGCCTTCTTCAGAGTGTCGCATGATGGTGTCTTGAGACCAGTCTTTATCAGCTGATGTTCCATGAGGGTGTGACTTACCTGTCAAAAAAATTAAAAAATCAGAGCAGTAAAAGAACAAGCACAACATGAACATTACAAATCAGCAATCACTGACCACTGCAAAAGGGAAAACCACATCATGGACCGGGAGAAGGGCAGGGTCATCCGCACAGAAGAGAACAAACTACAGCGCTGGATCAGAGAGGCCATTGAGATCTGCAAGCGAGGCATAAAAACCATGAACAGAGACAAGGGAGCCTTCATCCTCTCTACCACCTGGAGCAGCGTCTTGGCGGAGTGAATGGACAGCGGGGGGCGTGACTTGCCTTCATTCTTGTGACAGGTAAGGCACGCCTTCATGGAACATCAGCTGATAAAGACAGGTCACAAGACACCATCACAGGGTTCGAAGTTAACTTTAAAAACTGCTTGCCCATAGGGCAAGTGCCACTAAAATTTGCCTTGCCCGAGTGGCCAAATTACTTGCCCAACTTGGGCAAGTGACAATTTTTTTTCTCTTGCCCTGAGTGACTTTTTGTATGACAAAGTGTCTAATTACAAATTGCATGAATTTTTTGTTCGGACAGTTCCCGCCTAGAAAGAATTAAAAATACGTTACAATCATAAGGGTTGCTTATAGAAAAATGTATCATGTATTAACACATTAATTAGGTGTCTGCTGACCCAGGATTATGTTATTGTTATGTTATGTTATATATGAAAGAGAATGTGGAATGACACTGAACGATGGAAGGTGGAAGGATGTGGAAAGATTGTGAATGACATTGAATGATTTGGAATGACACTGAAAGATTTTGAATAATACTGAATGACACTGAATGAAGTAAAACTTTCTGGGAACGGGCCAATTCAAGATAGCTGCCGCACTGTGGGGGAGGCTTTGGTACCAAATTTGGAAAGAGACCCAAACGGTTGGGTCCATTTTATATCAGTGTGGGGGTGAAACGTTGGTCTCGGCGGAGCTGTCTGAATATTGGAGAAGTTAGAAGACAAAGTAAAACAGAACAATTAAAATCACTCTTCAAATACATATTGTTTGGTGGGCAGAGCATGATTTACAGCTCACCATTTTATTGCATGCACCAAGCATGTTATACATTTTTCTGTCCATGGGATGGCGTAGTCAAGAAAAATGAAGCATCTCGAAGCCCATTCGTGTGTGAAGTATTTCCCTGCAGGGCTTGGCTGCTTTATGGGGCTTCATTTTGCCATCACTAGTTTTAGATAGTTTTAATTTTTGAAAGAGCATTTTTGTTTTAGTATTAAGGTAGGCCAGAAATGGAATGAAATGCAGAGATAGAAATGACACAGGAAAAATTTGGCTAGAAGGGCTATAATTTTCATTAAAGCAGAGAAGAAAATAGAAACTACAAAAAACATTGATGTGTACTTGTCCACTTTAAGGTAGAACTGGTTGAAGTGAAATGAGTCACAAGATTGGAAAAATAGGAAATAAAATAGAATTAACATGTTCATTTTTGTGATAAGAAATTTGTGATTAGGTGAAAAGGGGAAAAAAAAGAGAATTACAGGCTTTTCAAATAAAACAACCTAATTTAAATTGGCCAACTTGTAAAATGGAAAAGAAAATTCTAAATTATGCACAGAAAGCATGAACGTGTTGGGCAGAAGGAAGGAAAAAGAAAAGAAAGAAAGGAGGAAGCAGTAAGTCTTGTTACAAAACATTAACTTTTCAGGACGAGATGTGGTAGCAATGGAGGATCACGTGACGTAAAAAGTCAAACATAAAAGTGTGTGTAGAAGGAGTTCTACATCAACATGCGTTTTACTCATTAGGCCGTGATACACTGGCAAAATTGGACTTCAATAGAATTAATAAGCACGGGCGAATTCAAACAAACGTCAAAACTTTAAAGGGGCGCATTGTCAGTGATAAGAAAGAGAAAAGATATTGCCAGACCACTTTTCTGTAAAAACTTTCCTTGGGACGCCTCGGTGACCCCCATTAAATCCCTGACCCTTCATAGATAAAGTTGAGGCCCGGTGCCTCTCAGGGCTGTAATTTATGTGGCAGAGAAAGGTCCAACAAGCCTTGGTAATCTTTAAAACAGTATCGTCATGGCCATGGAATGGGTTGTGTATGTTGGAACTTGTGAAGATACACTACAAGATTGTATCGACAAAGCATCTTAACGCACTACCAAATTATTATAAGCCATTTGAGCAAAACAGTGACTGCAAAAAATGACTTCATTAGCCTGGGTTACTGCAGGAACCAGGGCAAAATGAATTCATTTGCATATTTAGTCACAACAATTTGGATTTCGTGGCAGAGAACCACTTAGAGTGTGATTAAGAGCTTTCACTGCTGCTTTAAGGAATCAAAAAATTACATTCTTTTCCCACCACATTCACATTGCACGCCGGCCTAATTGTCACAGGGACACATTATACTGATAAGTTGCGGTGCATTTCAGCCCAGCGTCATTTTTTCCCCGCATCATCTAGGAGGCGCCACACGACTGTGGAGCCGTCCAAATTATCACCAAACCGCGACTTGACCTTCCTCCCGACTGGAGGAACTCAGACTTGTAACACAGACCAGGTGCGCATTCCAGACTGATAAGAAGTAAAAGTGTTTGAGAACCAAGGTCGCAGCCTGAAATCAAACTGACTTTTATGCGATGGGAGTACTAACATTGTGATACCAACGGATAAGAGATTGTTAGGATAAGCAGGAAGAGCGTAGGCGGGTGTGAGCTAATTAAAATTTGGGGTTTCCCATCTTGTATGAGTTGTATGGTTACAATGTGGACTGACAGTCAAGATAAATGTTCATGCGTTCTGTCGACATTGGGCTTTAAAAACCACAACAGGAAAAGAAAAGTTGTGCATAAAGCACGTCTAAAATAGTTATTTGTGAACGCAAAATTCACTTAACAGAAAATGACACAATTACAATTGGAAACTGCCTCGCCTTTATATCGACACAGCGCAGCTAAAAGGGAAAATGAACACACCCCCACACGCACACACACGCAGAAAATCAACTTGACAATTTGATCCCACGCCAGGGAAAAAGGTACCAGTAATTGAACGCACACATTGGGAGAACAAAGGTGCAAACATTGCTGAGGACAGGATCAGCAAATTGGCAGATGGCAAATCCTGGCTGCCTAATTCATTGATTGGAAAAGTAATAAGAGTGACACAAGAGCATAACTATGTGTCAAGAGAGGGGTAGTATGATATGAAATTGTTCCCACATACAGACTTTTCAACAAAAAACTTTTTTTTAGACAGTGTTATTTGTTTGAGATGCAATATTGTTTGGTTGTAATTCATATGTTTTCAAAATGGATTAAGTTGTTTCCGACAACATATGTTGATGCTAAAACAGTTGGAAAAAGTGTTGTGTAATCAAATTGTCAGGTTCAATCACCTAAGCATTCACTGAACATAGGCTAAATGAATGGAAGGAAGACAAGAGTTGATCTTTTACTCGCGAGGAGAACGAACGGAGGTGTGCTCAGTTACATCTCCAAATTCGTTCTGGAGCACACTCCGCCGAGCCCTCTATTTTATTAGGGAAGTCCCTAACAATACAATGTATTTGCACTAAGGGATGAAGGGGGGAGCACCAGCAGGAACATGTAAACATCTCAGACACAAGAGGAAAGACAGACATCAATGGCAGTCATCCACTGATTGAAAAGGCAGATATGCCCTTTTAGTGCTCTGGTACTAAAGTCTCAGTCCTTTTGTTTCAGAGGTGTGTCTCAGCACACCTCCTTTGATGTTGCAGACGTTGATCCAGTCTTCAGGCATCCGCTTCTCTGTGAAGTCTTCTCATCCATATGGTCAAACATGGGTCACGCTGTGGAACAATTCTTTTGCAATACTAATAGAGTAAAATATGGGATAAAATACATCTTCAACCTAACACAAATTATCCTGACATTTGGAATTTCAAGAAGTGATTTGAAGTGAAAATTATGCATTTTGTGAATGATGTTGTAACAAGTGGGACAGTTGTTGCAAAATTGACTCAAAGCGTCATTGTGCATACAGTCTGCAGGACTTGTGGAACGCACTAATGGGACTGTTAAGGGCAGACTTATCAAGACAATGAGGGAAAAAAAGGAGACAATGACCAGACTGTGTTTCAATCACAACAATGAGGATAGTGCCAGCCGAAGTTAGGACACTATCCCCTATCGACTCTCAGGTTCATCAGAACCACCAGCGACTGGCACATCAGTCCCAGTCCACATGGGAAACATGTTTTGACCAAAAAGAAAAAAAAAAAAAAGACGCAATTACTGGTCAGTGTGTTCTGATCCACAGAGAAATCACGTCCGTGTGGGAGACCAACTCTTCTTCAAGGTGCTGAAACGACTTCGTTGGGACAAGTGAATGCTGAGATGGCCCTCGCCAGATGATTGCAGTGACCCCGACGGCAGCAAAGGTCGCGGGGCGTGGCAGCTGGATCCACCAGTTGCAGTACAAGCTTCTCCGGTTTCCAGCTAAAGGCCGAGCAACGCGAATCCCTCGAACAGGAGCCCACCTGAGTCACAATATCGGACCACACGCACATCGGAACCGCACAACCAGCCACAGATACGAATGTTGAAGCCACAGAACAAAAAGATTAGATATTGTTTGGAAATTAATGACGTACATAAAGAATTTTAGCCTTGATTGGAGAACATTACTGCATTTACATTTTTAATAAAATGAAACAATTATTGATGTTATGACCACTACGAAGAATTTGAAAGACAATATATCGGGATAATTATGGTTTTCATTTTTGTTATGTGTAGTCTGTTCATGTTGCATTATTCTTATGACAAAGATGATTATTAACTGCATGTTTGTTGCCCAAATGTACCATTACAACCTGATTGATGTTGAGAATGACGAATTCGAACTGGACAATGACAAACTCGAACTGGACACTGAAACCTAAATAACACATGGACCCTTTTGCCCCTGCCCCCACACATGCACACACATACACCACACACGAAGATCCGGGAGGTAAAGACGGCTGTCCCCTCCTACAACGAGGCAAGGGCCTCCATCAAGTCGCCGCAGAGACAAGCTCTGCGTGGAGACAAACTCTGCGTGGAGACAGTTTTGTTATTTTTCACTAGGTATATTGAAGTTTTTTTATGTTTTATTCCCAAGTGACCAACATACCATGAGAATCTCGTTCCACGCCGGAAGGGAGGAGGGGAATTTTGTCCCTACTGAGGGTTTTCGCCCCTCCACGGATGACCACACTGTTGTATGATTTCATTATGATGATCTGTCTTAAAGCCGTAAGGACATGATTTAAACCCACAAACGGGTGAATGTGAGATGGGATGAGGATATGTAAATAGTTTGTGTATTTCTAATCATGTTTTTATACACTATTTGTATCAGTTATAATTGCGCACACACACAGACACTCACATTATTGCTTTAGCACACACGCGCACAACTGGAACACACGCACACACTTTAGTTTCGAATTCCTGACTGACTACTGTGGTTGATTGCTTCCTGCCTGCCTGCTAGAATTTCAGACAGACCTCCATTGTCTGCTTAGGTTGCTGATAAAAGACCGAACGGGTGGTAGAGAGTGAGAGAGAGTGCGCGAGATTGAACTGGCAAGACGCCTGCTTCACCTCCTGACTTCCTCTCCCATTCGCGAATGGTCAAAAACAAAACTCTAACTGGTTTGGTCTGGATTTATGCCACCTTCAGTCTAAAAATGGCGTCAGGACGTTTTAAACCTGACAGTTGCCTTGAGATCTCCGAGCTCGAACTGCCCTATTCCCACCTTGATCACAAGCTCCCATGAACCACTTGGACAGGGTTGCCTGTGTCCTTCTCGTTGATGTCCTTTGTGGCTCCATTCCTTTTCAGTGCTCCTAAAACAAAAAAGACAAGAAGCCAACTTAGTAAAGCTATTTAATGATTGTGAAACCTTATGGGACATGCTGAAATGTCTTCACACCACAATCCCTTAAAAAAAAAATATATTACCGTATAGAACATCAGAAAAAGGCAGGTCTCGGCGCTTGTTCTTGCTACGATGTCCAAAGAGATTGTACTTCAGAGACAGAGGATTTGTCATGATGAACGCCATCATTGTTCTGACACTATCGTCCAATCCACCAATACCTGCAACCATTATAACATGGGTGTCACTCGATCCAGATAATCATCACACACTTAAAAATATTTTGGCAGTTAAACTGGGTATGATAAACGTCACAGGAAAGGAATTGTCGATTAAGTGAACAGCTTCGGTAACGCCATATACACTCAAAGGGCAAGAGCCCAACATTCTACCAAAATGATTATGATTAGGGAGGTAACGATTCACTCAAGCCCCGATTCGATTTTTGATTTTCAGTTCCCGATTTCGATTCGATATTTTAATTGTTTTAAGTTGCTGCCACGTTTGTCTCTGTGCGCTCGTGTGATGCTGCAGCGATCCACAAACAAAATATGTCTATACGTCTTGTGCATTTTGAATGGAACCAAAAAACAATACACGATGCCAAATTGTACTATTATTATGAAACTGCCTATGAGTAGTAAAAGAAATACTTGTAAAAATATTTCACATTTTTAGAGCCCCAATACATTCTTTTAAATATAGAAGGGACTGAAATCATGTGAAAATTGAGTCTTTTTCTCAGTTTCCGACTTGGGGTGAACACATTCGGCTTATCATAGTTGCAGTTGACCATCTTGAACTCTGAAGTCTTTCAACTCGGCCTTCCGAATCAGGGTTTTAGAGGTGGGGCTATTTAGTGATACAGTAGGATGGTTTGATCTCTGTAGCTCCAGAATCAGGAATGTACTGGGACTGGGGTTCCTACTTGGGTTTAGGGTACCTAATTTTATATTTCAAGAAATTAAATAATTATTTATAATTTTGAAGATAATACATTAAAATTTCATCATTTTCATACCTGCATTAGATCCTGCAGTAGACTCACAGACTCAACACGTTGGACGTACTCAAGGACCTTCTGCAGCGCCTCTCTTGGTTAGGAAGCTTTTTCTCTGTGACAATCCATGGGGAGGTGTAGATGGTACTTCGTCATCACAGGCTTCAGACTCGTCACTTGAGAAAACATCCCTGCAATGGATGCATAGACACTTGGGCATGAATGTCATTTAACAACAAAAGCTAGAACAAAAAGCTTTGCATTTAAAAGAATACATCTGTGATGGGGAAGCCAGGTTAAAGTGTTAATTTTATAATTATGTAATTAGCTGCAGGTTAGTCTAGTGAAGGTGTAATCACTTCTATTTTGGAGCATAGCTTTTGCTCTGTCCAATCATTGCCTCACCTGCTGAAACCCACATTCGGGTATTTTACAAACCAAAAACTTAAATACCTGTACAGCTCTCATTTTTAACTTATTTTCTCTAACCTTTACCCACAAAATTTGAATATTCAAAATAAAAGTACACAAAGAAGTCACAATTTTTCCACATTAGTTACTTACGTAGTTCCTCTCAAATGCAGCTCAACACTGCATTGAATTAGAGCTTGATAAGCCTACACACAAAACATACAAAGCACATTGTGGCATGATTCTGAATGAGCCAATCTAGCATTTCAACATCTGTTCAACTGTTGGAATTTTAACTATTATCTGACTCTATTAACCAACATTCATCCAACAATTATGCGCGCTCGTTTTGGACACTGCATTGAATTAGAGCTTGATAAACCCACACACAAAACATACAAAGCACATTGTGGCATGATTCTGAATGAGCCAATCTAGCATTTCAATATCTGTTCAACTTTCATCTTGAATTTCTATTATTTAAATAACAGGCAACATTCAACAGTTAATATGTTTTGCTTTACTTACCCAAATCAAACACATCACAAAAAAGCCTTAAATGAGCTAGTGGAGTAGATTGTATTAATTTGAGTGAAAGCTTAAGTCTTTTGGAGAATTTTGGAGAGAGATCGAGGGACACTGTGTTTAGCGTCGTAGGCCCAATGCTAACAATATGTAGCTCGTTGTAAAGGTCCTCATAAAAATAAATAAAACACACAACGCTTATCAGTATTATTAAAAGGGTGATTATAATGTACTTAAGTTTTCCCCAAAATAATTCGAGTACGTACGTTGTTGATATACCCTCTGTGTTCTCGTCACTTATCATTTTAGCATACTGTGTTTTAGCTAACGCACCAAGCAGTTTTCCAACACAGGCAACCTTGAAAAATTACAAAACACATTGTAAAGTAAGTCTAAAAAATGAGAGCCAGACATTTACCCAAGATTAATTAATTAATTCAATTATCGTTCGGGACTCACCGTGCTTTCAGCTCTTCTGCCGCACCTCAAAGACCGCGTAGCTTGCATTCGCTCCTTTTCTCACAGTTTGAATATGCTGCCTTCAAAAGAATCTGTAATTTTGACAACTCCGAATTGAATCTACAAAAATCAAGCAATAAGGTAGAAATAACTTCAAATATACTTTGAATAAAGATCTTTCACAGCATACAGAATTAATAAAATAACATTAATTAATAATGTTGATTTTGTTTATTTAAAAAAAAGTAACTGTGTTGACTGTTGGATGTGGCTGACAATGCTGGACCTGCCTTGTCAAATAGTTCATAGATGACAATCTTAGCTGTCTGGTATATTATAAAATGTTATCTTGTCCCTTAAGGGTTATTAAGTCACAGTTGGGGGTACATGTAAATTCACAAAATATAACGTCCAGCCTTGTTAAATTTAGCATAGATAAATACATGAATTTAATTTTAATAAATCAATCAATCCTCTGTACTGCTTCTTGTCCTCACAAGGGTCCCCGGGAGTGCTGGAGCCTATCCCAGCTGTCTTCGGGCAGTCGACAGGGTACACCCTGAACTGGTTGCCAGTCAATCGCAGGGCACACAGAGACAAGCAACCATCCGCTCTCACACTCAGACCTTGGACCAGTGACCAATCAACCTATCATGGATGTTTTTGGAAAGTGGGAGGAAACCGGCGAAAACCCTAGCAGGCACAGGGAGAACCTTGCACTTCTGTACTGTGATGCGGACTTGCTAACCAGTCCGCCACCGTGCCGCTTGTTCTAAAGAGTCCCAGAAAATAAAAACACCCGTCCATTAGTCAAAAGCGGAAAAAGTCCAACAACAACCCGACCATAATTTGCATTGTTCCATAAGTTAAATCAATGTCAAACCTAATAAAAGCTGACTTCTGGTCCTCAAAAATCCTACACTTATTTTAGTCCTTTCACAATCTCGCAGCATAGGCTCCATGGCCATGTCTCTATCGTTTTGGCATCCATTGAATAGTTCTACTGAGAATAGTCTTCGGGTGGTTACTATTAGCATAGCATGCATTAAATATCAAAAAGGCTCCAGAACAAATTTTCAAACCCATGCCCGCTTAGCTCATCTATAACCCATACAGGACCCAGACATGGTTGACCAGCTCTAACCTATGCCCACTTATCCCACACATAACCCAAACAGGACCGATAAATGGTGACCACTTCTAACCCATGCCCACTTAGCCCACACATAACCCAAATAGGACCCAGACATGGTTGACCAGCTCTAACCCATGCCCACTTGGCCCATATACAGCCCATATGAGACCCTCACATGGTTGACCAGTTCTAACCCATGCCCACTTAGCCCACACATAACCCAAATAGGACCTATAAATGGTTTCAGTAGTAGATTCAGTAGTTTTTATCATTACAGCATTTTCCCCTCTGTATAATGGACAGACATTAGGAGTGTTTCCTTACACTTAGATACGTTTATACTGTGTATATTTGCATGCTTTTTATGAATGTCTGCTGCTAATGTTATACATTAACGGCTACATTACGCCGCCGACTCTGTGTGAGCTATATCTTTGCTGCTGTAACACCTCAAATTTCCCCATTGTGGGACTAATAAAGGACATCTTTATCTTTATCTTTACCAGTTCTAACCCATGCCCACTTAGCCCATACACAACCCGTATTGCACCCACAACATTTGCCCAGTTTAAGCCCATGCCCACCAATCCCAGATGGCGCCCACATGGAACCCTGTACCATTGCCCACTTCTAGCCCATTCCCACTTGGTACCCAGGAATCCCGCATTTACCCCATTTGGGGCCCAGTTGGACATGTTGGCTGGGTACAGTACTTTTATTCTTGCAGTATTTTTATCATTGCAGTATTTTCAATCATTCAGTATTTTTTTTTATCATTGCAGCATTTTTATTTATTTCCCCTCTGAACCATAGACAGGCATTAGGAGTGTTTCCTTACACTTGTATATGTTGTGGGCTGTAAGTGTGTATATACATGGGGATCTGTGTATATACGTATATACTGTGTATATTTGCATGCTTTTTATGAATGCCTGCTGCCAATGTTATACATTAACGGCTACATTACGTCGGTGCCACTGTGTGATGTATATCTTTGCTGCTGTAACACTGCAAATGTCCCCGTTATTGGACAATTAAAAGACATCTTTATCTTTAGAAATTGAAGATTCACTTGCGAGGCCATTTTCAACACGGACCTTTCAAGAGAAGCTATATCGTCCAACACTCGGTCAGTGCTGTCTAAGTGCTTTTCTGTATATTGTTTGTCCACCCGTGGTGTCATAAATTATGGTATTATGAGGGGGATTTATTCAAGTAGGACTAAGTCGGACTTCATTGAAGGCCCAGGTGTGAAATGCATGGCCCTCCACTGGTTCAAATAATATCTAAAACTAAATTACCAGTTACATGTGCAATTTCAATATTCAACAATTATCTCAACAAAAAAGGACAATCTGAATTTTTTTTAAATGCACAATAAAACAGAAAAGCCATTTCCGGGTATTTTACAATTCAGTCTTCATTGGGGAAAAAACATTCAACAATTTGCTTTTCTTATTTAATACATAGTTCAGCACAGCAGGTGGCGGACAAGCACCTTAAAACGTCATTCGCCTACACAAGGAAGAAGAACATGCCCGAGGCGCTCCCGTGTCCTCGTCTTTCGGTCAACCTGAGAATAATGTTCTTGAGGATTAAAGTTTATAAATGTAAGTATGATGTGATTTTTTATTTTATTTTATGTTGTTGAACAGTGTTTTTGTTTATTTTATAATTTCGTCATTAAAAGGCTGTGGCGGTTGGAGAGTCAGCTTCGTGTTAGGGCGTGTTAAAGATCCCGATACCCACACTACACCCTCATTGAAGTATATACGAGTAAAATTATTCGAGCGCGCAGCCAAAGTATATTGTCCACAATTATTTGCGGACTTAACCAAAATCCCATTGAACTGGCGATGTTCGGTGGAATTCTTGTGCCCATGCTGAAAAAAATTCTCTTCAAATGTACATATCAAATTATGACATTATGATAAACAGTTGCATGTGTGCAATTTCGGTCACTCTTTTAAAGTCACCTACGTGTTTTGTCCGAGTGCAGCTAGCGTACTTAGCGACCTTGTGTGCATGCGCCGCAGATTGTGAGAGCGCCTCAAATAGTACAAATGAAGCTATAGCTTGTTCCGGTGGGTCCCAAGCCAGGGTTTTTTCTTAACTACCACATTACTTAAGTTTTAATATCACTCTCAACGTCAAAATTGTTACAAATAAATACATAATGATAACGTGCCGCCAAGCTCGATGACATAGGAGGCGGAAGTTGGTGTCGTCACACGCATTGTCCCAATTTTGCAATATCGGTACGCTTGGAACCTGTGCTCTGCAACACCCCATGTACACGTCAACGAGGAACGTATGGTGTAGAGTGTTTATTGCGATTGGGCCATTCTTTGTCACGGTCTTCTCTCTGACAAATTGGCATATTTAGCAGCCAAAATATAATGAGCCGTTGCTGTGATAGTAGTTGCAGCCCAAGGTTATTTTAGTAAACGAAAATGAACTCAAAACTTGAATAGAAAAAAATAAAATTCGATAATGAAAAAAATACAGTGAACCCTCGGTTATCGCGGTTAATGGGGACCGAGACCACCCGCGAAAACTGAAAATCCGCGAAGTAGCGGCGCACCTTCAAAAATGCTTAAAAAAAAAAAGTGCGAAGTAGTGGTGCACCTTCAAAAATGCTTAAAAAAAAAATAATAATAAATATGTATATATATATATATATATATGTATATATATATATATATACACGGGTAGAGAGAGAGAGAGTGAAATTCATGCTATAACAAAAAAAAAAAAATTATTATTAAAACTTATTATTTTTTTATTCCCCAGCCATTATTTTTGTATTTATTCAATTACTTCTTTTTGTATGAAAGGTGGCATTCTTCATTTATTTTTTTTATTCATTTATTCATTCATAACTGACAGCCTCGCGCTCCGCTCGTGCTCGGGCGGAAGAGGTGCTCCTCTTCGGCTTAATTGTCATGCACCTGCTCCCCCGAAGCGTGTCTCCGTTCGGTTGAACTCGGTTTCATTTCGCCCCGCCCGTGCCCGGGGAAGGTGCTTCTCTTCGGCTTAACTGTGACGCGAGCATGCCCTCCTCCTCCGGAGCTTCCATTCGGTTAAACTTAGGGGCCGCTTGACACCGCCCGTGCCCGGGGAAGGTGCTCCTCTTCGGCTTAACTGCCACGCACGCCGGCCGGCCTCCTCCGGAGCTCTCGTACGCTCCCGAACAGAGCGAAATGTCGCCCCGCTAGTGCCCGGGCGGAAGTTGTTCCTCTTCGGCTTAACTGCCACGCACGCTGGCCGGAGCTCTGGTACGGTCCGAACCGCGCGAAACGTCGCCCCAAATCGTGCCCGGGGGAACGTGCTCTTCTTCGTCCACTCTCCTCTTCGCCCACGCTCTTCTTCGGCGCATGCCGGCCGTCTTACAGCTCCAGCGCCCCGTCGTGCCGCTCGGCGAAACTACAATGCCCCCGAATATTTTTTAGACCCGCGAAGCACTGAACCCGCGAAAGGTGAACCGCGAAGTAGCGAGGGTTCACTGTAAAATGAAAATGCTCTTTCAAAAATTAAAACTATCTAAAACTAGTGATGGCAAAATGAAGCCCCATAAAGCAGCCAAGCCCTGCAGGGAAATACTTCACACACGAATGGGCTTCGAGATGCTTCATTTTTCTTGACTACGCCATCCCGTGGACAGAAAAATGTATAACATGCTTGGTGCATGCAATAAAATGGTGAGCTGTAAATCATGCTCTGCTTACCAAACAATATGTATTTGAAGAGTGATTTTAATTGTTCTGTTTTACTTTGTCTTCTCACTTCTCCAATATTCAGACAGCTCCGCAGAGACCAACGTTTCACCCCCACACTGATATAAAATGGACCCAACCGTTTGGGTCTCTTTCCAAATTTGGTACCAAAGCCTCCCCCACAGTGCGGCAGCTATCTTGAATTGGCCCGTTCCCAGAGAGTTTTACTTCATTCAGTGTCATTCAGTATTATTCAAAATCTTTCAGTGTCATTCCAAATCATTCAATGTCATTCACGATCTTTCCACATCCTTCCACCTTCCATCGTTCAGTGTCATTTCACATTCTCTTTGATATATAACATAACATAACAATAACATAATCCTGGGTCAGCAGACACCTAATTAATGTGTTAATACATGATACATTTTTATATAAGCAACACTTATGATTGTAACGTATTTTTAATTCTTTCTAGGCGGGAACTGTCCGAACAAAAAATTCATGCAATTTGTAATTATACACTTTGTCATACAAAAAGTCACTCAGGGCAAGAGAAAAAGAATTGTCACTTGCCCAAGTTGGGCAAGTAATTTGGCCACTCGGGCAAGGCAAATTTTAGTGGCACTTGCCCTATGGGGAAGCAGTTTTTAAAGTTAACTTCGAACCCTGTGATGGTGTCTTGTGACCAGTCTTAATCAGCTGATGTTCCATGAAGGCGTGCCTTACCTGTCACAAGAATGAAGGCAAGTCACGCCCCCCGCTGTCCGTTCACTCCGCCAAGATGCTGCTCCAGGTGGTAGAGAGGATGAAGGCTCCCTTGTCTCTGTTCATGGTTTTTATGCCTCGCTTGCAGATCTCAATTGCTTCTTTGATCCAGCGCTGTAGTTTGTTCTCTCCGGTGCGGATGACCCTGCCCTTCTCCCAGTCCATGATGTGGTTTTCCCTTTTGCAGTGGTCAGTGATTGCTGATTTGTAATGTTCATGTTGTGCTTGTTCTTTTACTGCTCTGATTTTTTAATTTTTTTGACAGGTAAGTCACACCCTCATGGAACATCAGCTGATAAAGACGGGTCTCAAGACACCATCATGCGACACTCTGAAGAAGGCGAAAGACTCGCCGAAACATGTCAGGTAAAAAATTAACCTAAAACATAATTGTCTGCTTTTAATGAATCAGTCAAATATCAATAATAAGAAGACAAAATGAACCTAATACAAATAAATGAATGCTTAATAACTCCCCTGGACATGCTCCTAAAAATCCAAACCTTCACCTGTAAATAAAACGTCCCGACCTGAAGACATCTTAATGTTATTATTTTGTTATACACACAGCGCCGCCAAGTGGAATCAAAAATTTGTTTTTATTTTAATTTTCACGTACTGCACGGTGCCCTTTTGACGAATCCGACTGAAAATTAGTCAGAAAAGACTCACTTACTCTCTGCCGAATTTTGTGACGTTTTGGCAAAAGGCGTGGCTATTACGGTGCTGAAAAGTCCGATTGTACTCTGTGGCAACAAAAGCTCCGGCAACATTACTCAGATGATACTATCTTCTCGAAGTTGTACACATTTGAGGATACTTCAGCCCTGAAGACATCCACCAACTTATTTTTCATCGTAGTAGTAGCGCCACCAACTGGTAAAAGCTAATACAAGTTATTTTTTTGGATGTTTTTCTCCGTGCAACTCAACAAGGTCGCCCTCATATATGCTCGGATGACTGTTTCGGCCATGAGGATGTCACAATACGAAATTCATCCTTTTTCGTGAAAAGTTGTGGGAGTGGCATTGCACTGTTCGGCAATAAAACAACGCTGATTATGAGGTTCTAAATATGAACGACAACTCGTGAAACTTTACACACACATCAGGCAGAGCAAATTTATCAATATTTTATACGTTAGTTGTGCAGCTATTTTGAAATGGCTCGCCATGGCCCTCGAGAAATGTTAAAAAAAGCAGCCCTGGTTGAGTGTTTCACCTCGCTTTTTGTAAATTTTATGGAGTACAGTGAACCCTCGGTTATCGCGGTTAATGGGGACCGAGACCACCCGCGAAAACTGAAAATCCGCGAAGTAGCGGCGCACCTTCAAAAATGCTTAAAAAAAAAATACAATATATATAATAAATATATAAATATATATATACGGGGAGAGAGAGAGAGAGTGAAATTGATGTTATAACAAAAAAACCAAATTATTATTAAAACGTATTATTTTTTTATTCCCCAGCCATTCTTTTTGTATTTATTTAATTACTCAGACTTTTACCTGCTGGTACGCCGTCTGGTGTGCCCTGTGAAATGAAAGGTGCCATTCTTTCTTTCTTTCTTTATTTATTCATTCATAACTGACAGCTTCGCGCTCCGCTCGTTCCCGGGCGGAAGAGGTGCTCCAATTCGGCTTAACTGTGACACACGCCCACCCTCCTCCCCCGGAGCTTCCATTCGGTTAAACTTAGGGGCCGCTTGGCACCGCCCGTGCCCGGGGAAGGTGTTCCTTTTCGGCTTACTGTGACGCGAGCATGCCCTCCTCCTCCGGAGCTTCCATTCGGTTAAACTTAGGGGCCGCTTGGAACCGCCCGTGGCCGGGGAAGGTGCTCCTCTTCGGCTTACTGTGACGCGAGCATGCCCTCCTCCTCCGGAGCTTCCATTCGGTTAAACTTAGGGGACGCTTGGAACCGCCCGTGCCCGGGGAAGGTGCTCCTTTTCGGCTTACTGTGACGCGAGCATGCCCTCCTCCTCCGGAGCTTCCATTCGGTTAAACTTAGGGGCCGCTTGGCACCGCCCGTGCCCGGGGAAGGTGCTCCTCTACGGCTTAACTGCCACGCACGCCGGCCGGAGCTCTGGTACTGTCCGAACCGCGCGAAACGTCGCCACCGATCGTGTCCGGGGGAACGTGCTCTTCTTCGTCCACTCTCCTCTTCGCCCACGCTCTTCTTTGGCGCACGCCGGCCGTCTAACCGCTCCAGCGCCCCGTCGTGCCGCTCGGCGAAACTACAATGCCCCCGAATATTTTTTAGACCCGCGAAGCACTGAACCCGCGAAAGGTGAACCGCCAAGTAGCGAGGGTTCACTGTATGTATAAGACCAAGACCTACAAAAAAGACTCTTGGAGCAATGAGCTAGGTTTTACAGGAAGTCGGCCATTTTGAATTTACTTAAAAGGGGGCGGGTCACCACAATGGACTTTGTGTAGAAATTATTATTGGGGCCCGAGCAGCGACCGCGGCGAGGTCCCTATTGTTTTTGTAGAAATTATTATTAGGGCCCGAGCAGCGACCGCTACGAGGTCCCCATTGTTTTTGTGGAAATTATTATTATTATTATTATTAGGGCCCGAGCAGTGACCTGTTTATTTTTTTTAAGCATTTTTGAAGGTGCGCCGCTACTTCGCGGATTTTCAGTTTTCGCGGGTGGTCTCGGTCCCCGTTAACCGCGATAACCGAGGGTTCACTGTACTCCATAAAATTTAAAAAAAGCGAGGTGAAACACTCAACCAGAGCTGCTTTTTTTAACATTTCTCGAGGGCCATGGCGAGCCATTTAAAAAAAGCTGCACAACTAACGTATAAAATATTGATAAATTTGCTCGGCCTGATGTGTGTGTAAAGTTTTACAAGTTGTCGTTCATATTTAGAACCTCATAATCAGCTTTGTTTTATTGCCGAACAGTGCAATGCCACTCCCACAACTTTTCATGAAAAAGGACGAATTTCGTATTGTGACATCCTCATGGCCGAAACAGTCATCCGAGCATATATGAGGGCGACCTTGTTGAGTTGCACGGAGAAAAACATCCAAGAAAATAACTTGTATTAGCTTTTACCAGTTGGTGGCGCTACTACTACGATGTAAAATAAGTTGGTAGATGTCTTCAGGGCTGAAGTATCCTCAAATGTGTACAACTTCGAGAAGATAGGATCATCTGAGTCATGTTGCCGGAGCTTTTGTTGCCACAGAGTACAATCGGACTTTTCAGCACCTTAATAGCCACGCCTTTTGCCAAAACGTCACAAAATTCGGCAGAGAGTAAGATCATTGTCTTGAATCTTTTCTGACTCATTTTCAGTCGGATTCGTCAAAAGGGCACCGTGCAGTACGTGAAAATTAAAATAAAAACAAATTTTTGATTCCACTTGGCGGCACTGTGTGTATAACAAAATAATAACATTAAGATGTCTTCAGGTCGGGACGTTTTATTTACAGGTGAAGGTTTGGATTTTTAGGAGCATGTGCAGGGGAGTTATTAAGCATTCATTTATTTGTATTAGGTTCATTTTGTCTTCTTATTATTGATATTTGACTGATTCATTAAAAGCAGACAATTATGTTTTAGGTTAATTTTTTACCTGACATGTTTCGGCGAGTCTTTCGCCTTCTTCAGAGTGTCGCATGATGGTGTCTTGAGCTGATGTTCCATGAGGGTGTGACTTACCTGTCAAAAAAATGAAAAAATCAGAGCAGTAAAAGAACAAGCACAACATGAACATTACAAATCAGCAATCACTGACCACTGCAAAAGGGAAAACCACATCATGGACCGGGAGAAGGGCAGGGTCATCCGCACAGAAGAGAACAAACAACAGCGCTGGATCAGAGAGGCCATTGAGATCTGCAAGCGAGGCATAAAAACCATGAACAGAGACAAGGGAGCCTTCATCCTCTCTACCACCTGGACCAGCATCTTGGCGGAGTGAACGGACAGCGGGGGGCGTGACTTGCCTTCATTCTTGTGACAGGTAAGTCACGCCCTCATGGAACATCAGCTGATAAAGACGGGTCACAAGACAGCATCATGTGACACTCTGAAGAAGGCGAAAGACTTTCGTATTGTGACATGCTCAAGGCCTAAACACTCATCCGAGCAAATATAAGGTAGATTTTGTTCACCTGCCCGGAGAAAAACATCAACGAAAATAATTTGTATTTGTTTTAACCAGTTGGTGGCACTACCACTGCGATCAAAAATAAGTTGGCAGCCGTCTTCAGGGCCTGAATATCCTCAAATGTGAAAGATTTCCAGAAGATGGATCATCTGAATCATTTTGCAGGAACTTTTGTTGCCACGGAGAATAATCAGACTCTGCGGCACCGTAATAGCCACGCCCTTTGAAGGAAAGTCGTAAAAATAGGGATAGAGTAAGATCAATGTCTTGAGTCTTTTCTAGCCAATTTTCAATCGGATTCGTTAAAAGGGCACCGTGCAGTACGTCAAAATGTAAAAATTGATATTGATTGGCGCAAGGTGTATAACTGAATATAAACATATAGATGTCTTCAGATACCGACTCTTTATGTACATGTGAAGTTTTGGATTTTTAGCAGCATGTGCAGGAGAGTTATTAAGCATTTTGTCCATTGCGGCGAAGGAAATCTTAAGTGAAAACTTTGAAGCCCCGCCCCCGTCATATAGTATTTCGGAAACAAAAAATTTTAGCCCCAGTGTTTGTCCCAGGTCTTAAGATGCTCCAGACAGAACTTTAAGGCAATCAGATGAAGCCTTTAGGATCAGGGTGCAAAAGAATGACCCCTGTAAACATGCAAAAAAGGGCAAAAGTCGGACTTTCAAAAATTCATAACTCACTTCCTGTTCATATTAGACGTTACAAAATATAAAATTTTTCGCCATGCCCGATGAGACTGCCAAGTTTGGTGAGTTTTTGTGCATGTTTCGGGGGTCAAAAATGCGATCGAACAATCGGAAAAATAATAATAATACTAATTTCTACAAAAACAATAGGGACTTCGCAGCGGTCGCTGCTCAGGCCCTAATAATAATAATAATAATAATAATAATAATAAAAGTAATAATATTTTCGACAAAAACAATAGGGACCTCGCCGCGGTCGCTGCTCGGGCCCCAATAATAATTTCTACACAAAGTCCATTGTGGTGACCCGCCCCCTTTTAAGTAAATTCAAAATGGCCGACTTCCTGTAAAACCTAGCTCATTGCTCCAAGAGACTTTTTTGTAGGTCTTGGTCTTATACATACAGTGAACCCTCGCTACTTCGCGGTTCACCTTTCGCGGGTTCAGTGCTTCGCGGGTCTAAAAAATATTCGGGGGCATTGTAGTTTCGCCAAGCGGCACGACGGGGCGCTGGAGCGGTTAGACGGCCGGCGTGCGCCGAAGAAGAGCGTGGGCGAAGAGGAGAGTGGACGAAGAAGAGCACGTTCCCCCGGACACGATCGGTGGCGACGTTTCGCGCGGTTCGGACCGTACCAGAGCTCCGGCCGGCGTGCGTGGCAGTTAAGCCGTAGAGGAGCACCTTCCCCGGGCACGGGCGGTGCCAAGCGGCCCCTAAGTTTAACCGAATGGAAGCTCCGGAGGAGGAGGGCATGTTCGCGTCACAGTAAGCCGAAGAGGAGCACCTTCCCCGGGCACGGGCGGTTCCAAGCGGCCCCTAAGTTTAACCGAATGGAAGCTCCGGAGGAGGAGGGCATGCTCGCGTCACAGTAAGCCGAAGAGAAGCACCTTCCCCGGGCACGGGCGGTTCCAAGCGGCCCCTAAGTTTAACCGAATGGAAGCTCCGGAGGAGGAGGGCATGCTCGCGTCACAGTAAGCCGAAGAGGAGCACCTTCCCCGGGCACGGCGGTGCCAAGCGGCCCCTAAGTTTAACCGAATGGAAGCTCCGGGGGAGGAGGGCGGGCGTGTGTCACAGTTAAGCCGAATTGGAGCACCTCTTCTGCCCGGGCACGAGCGGAGCGCGAGGCTGTCAGTTATGAATGAATAAATAAATAAATAAATAAAGAATGCCACCTTTCATTTCACAGGGCACACCGGACGGCGTACCAGCAGGTAAAAGTCGGAGTAATTAAATAAATACAAAAAGAATGGCTGGGGAATAAAAAAATAATACGTTTTAATAATAATTTGGTTTTTTTGTTATAACATGAATTTCACTCTCTCTCTCCCCGTATATATATATATATATATCTATATATATATATATATATATATATATATATATATTATATATTTATTATATATATTGTATATTTTTTTTAAGCATTTTTGAAGGTGCGCCGCTACTTCGCGGATTTTCAGTTTTTGCGGGTGGTCTCGGTCCCCATTAACCGCAATAACCGAGGGTTCACTGTACTCCATAAAATTTACAAAAAGCGAGGTGAAACACTCAACCAGGGCTGCTTTTTTGAACATTTCTCGAGGGCCATGGCGAGCCATTTCAAAAAAGCTGCACAACTAACGTATAAAATATTGATAAATTTGCTCGGCCTGATGTGTGTGTAAAGTTTCACGAGTTGTCGTTCATATTTAGAACCTCATAATTAGCGTTGTTTTATTGCCGAACAGTGCAATGCCACTCCCACAACTTTTCACGAAAAATCACGAATTTCGTATTGTGACATCCTCATGGCCGAAACAGTCATCCGAGCATATATGAGGGCGACCTTGTTGAGTTGCACGGAGAAAAACATCCAAGAAAATAACTTGTATTAGCTTTTACCAGTTGGTGGCGCTACTACTACGATGAAAAATAAGTTGGTAGATGTCTTCAGGGCTGAAGTATCCTCAAATGTGTACAACTTCGAGAAGATAGGATCATCTGAGTCATGTTGCTGGAGCTTTTGTTGCCACAGAGTACAATCGGACTTTTCAGCACCGTAATAGCCACGCCTTTTGCCAAAACGTCACAAAATTCGGCAGAGTAAGATCATTGTCTTGAATCTTTTCTGACTCATTTTCAGTCGGATTCGTCAAAAGGGCACCGTGCAGTACGTGAAAATTAAAATAAAAACAAATTTTTGATTCCACTTGGCGGCACTGTGTGTATAACAAAATAATAACATTAAGATGTCTTCAGGTCGGGACGTTTTATTTACAGGTGAAGGTTTGGATTTTTAGGAGCATGTGCAGGGGAGTTATTAAGCATTCATTTATTTGTATTAGGTTCATTTTGTCTTCTTATTATTGATATTTGACTGATTCATTAAAAGCAGACAATTATGTTTTAGGTTAATTTTTTACCTGACATGTTTCGGCGAGTCTTTCGCCTTCTTCAGAGTGTCGCATGATGGTGTCTTGAGCTGATGTTCCATGAGGGTGTGACTTACCTGTCAAAAAAATGAAAAAAATCAGAGCAGTAAAAGAACAAGCACAACATGAACATTACAAATCAGCAATCACTGACCACTGCAAAAGGGAAAACCACATCATGGACCGGGAGAAGGGCAGGGTCATCCGCACAGAAGAGAACAAACAACAGCGCTGGATCAGAGAGGCCATTGAGATCTGCAAGCGAGGCATAAAAACCATGAACAGAGACAAGGGAGCCTTCATCCTCTCTACCACCTGGACCAGCATCTTGGCGGAGTGAACGGACAGCGGGGGGCGTGACTTGCCTTCATTCTTGTGACAGGTAAGTCACGCCCTCATGGAACATCAGCTGATAAAGACGGGTCACAAGACACCATCATGTGACACTCTGAAGAAGGCGAAAGACTTTCGTATTGTGACATGCTCAAGGCCGAAACACTCATCCGAGCAAATATAAGGTAGATTTTGTTAACATGCCCGGAGAAAAACATCAACGAAAATAATTTGTATTTGTTTTAACCAGTTGGTGGCGCTACCACTGCGATCAAAAATAAGTTGGCAGCCGTCTTCAGGGCCTGAATATCCTCAAATGTGAAAAATTTCGAGAAGATGGATCATCTGAATCATTTTGCAGGAACTTTTGTTGCCACGGAGAATAATCAGACTCTGCGGCACCGTAATAGCCACGCCCTTCGAAGGAAAGTCACAAAAATAGGGATAGAGTAAGATCAATGTCTTGAGTCTTTTCTAGCCAATTTTCAATCAGATTCGTTAAAAGGGCACCGTGCAGTACGTCAAAATGTAAAAAATGATATTGATTGGCGCAAGGTGTATAACTGAATATAAACATATAGATGTCTTCAGGTACAGACTCTTTATGTACATGTGAAGTTTTGGATTTGTAGCAGCATGTGCAGGAGAGTTATTAAGCATTTTGTCCATTGCGGCGAAGGAAATCTTAAGTGAAAACTTTGATGCCCCGCCCCCGTCATATAGTATTTCGGAAACAAAAAATTTTAGCCCCAGTGTTTGTCCCAGGTCTTCAGATGCTACAGACAGAATTTTAAGGCAATCAGATGAAGCCTTTAGGATCAGGGTGCAAAAGAATGACCCCTGTAAACATGCAAAAAAGGGCAAAAGTCGGACTTTCAAAAATTCATAACTCACTTCCTGTTCATATGAGACGTTAAAATATCAAATTTTTCGCCATGCCCGATGAGACTGCCAAGTTTGGTGAGTTTTTGTGCATGTTTCGGGGGTCAAAAATGCGATCGAACAATCGGAAAAATAATAATAATAATAATTTCTACAAAAACAATAGGGACTTCGCAGCGGTCGCTGCTCAGGCCCTAATAATAATAATAATAATAATAATAATAAAAGTAATAATATTTTCTACAAAAACAATAGGGACCTCGCCGCGGTCGCTGCTCGGGCCCCAATAATAATTTCTACACAAAGTCCATTGTGGTGACCCGCCCCCTTTTAAGTAAATTCAAAATGGCCGACTTCCTGTAAAACCTAGCTCATTGCTCCAAGAGACTTTTTTGTAGGTCTTGGTCTTATACATACAGTGAACCCTCGCTACTTCGCGGTTCACCTTTCGCGGGTTCAGTGCTTCGCGGGTCTAAAAAATATTCGGGGGCATTGTAGTTTCGCCGAGCGGCACGACGGGGCGCTGGAGCGGTTAGACGGCCGGCGTGCGCCGAAGAAGAGCGTGGGCGAAGAGGAGAGTGGACGAAGAAGAGCACGTTCCCCCGGACACGATCGGTGGTGACGTTTCGCGCGGTTCGGACCGTACCAGAGCTCCGGCCAGCGTGCGTGGCAGTTAAGCCGTAGAGGAGCACCTTCCCCGGGCACGGGCGGTGCCAAGCGGCCCCTAAGTTTAACCGAATGGAAGCTCCGGAGGAGGAGGGCATGCTCGCGTCACAGTAAGCCGAAGAGGAGCACCTTCCCCGGGCACGGGCGGTTCCAAGCGGCCCCTAAGTTTAACCGAATGGAAGCTCCGGAGGAGGAGGGCATGCTCGCGTCACAGTAAGCCGAAGAGGAGCACCTTCCCCGGGCACGGGCGGTGCCAAGCGGCCCCTAAGTTTAACCGAATGGAAGCTCCGGGGGAGGAGGACGGGCGTGTGTCACAGTTAA